>NC_135138.1:30620386-30928228 GCF_051014445.1 Colletes latitarsis
CTCTGGTCTCTCCCCTTTCAGTTAACCGATCCCTCGTCGGTAACTTCGCGAACGTTGGAAAACCGGGGGTGGAAATATGCGCGGCGTTCCGAGAATTCACGACGTAACAACTCGAGACGGGGTTCGTTAACACCGTAGGCCCGTACGAATTTCGGTGCCGTAGATTCGCTGCACTTGTAACCGCGTGACTGGCGGCCATTCTTTGAACGCACTCGATCCTCGAGGGGAATACGGACTTTCGCTCGATCGATTGATTCCACTCGATTGTACCGCTAGACAATACAGTCTCGATTAAGCAACGAAAAGCCAAGCGAACGAAAATTAATACAACATAGCGGACGCGTGTGGTTGAATGGTTGTGCGTTTGTGTACGTATCTGTGTTTGCACCCTCTCTCCTCCTTCGGCGTGGCCAGCATTATGCGTGCCTCTGTTGCTCGCGTTAATCTGAACATTGCGCGCACGGGACACGGGACAGAAGAATATTTTAAAATCCCGCCATGTCTTGATCGACCTCCGACTGTTTTTTGCGAGCACAATTGCGGAATGATTAACTCTGAAAATTCCGAACCACGCGTCATCACGCTGAGGACTAACAACGTCGCACGATTGACGATCTTCTATTTTCATGGAATTTCCCGCGCATCTGGAGCATCGAAAAATATTACACATCTTCCTCTATCGGTTGATATCAACGCTTTGGGGAGACGGTGAAAAATACCCTCGTGGTTAATGTCTTGAAAAAACGATAGAGATAGATAAAATAATTTTATGATACTCTTCAAAGAAATTTAGCGTGTTTTATTCGGGCCATAAGGCCCTCCCATGTAAATTTCCGGAGTAAATGATTAACTCGATCATTTATTCGGAAGACAATCGTGATTTAAAAATTCTTTCCTCGTATCCGTGCTGTTTCGTGCATCGGCTGTTGGTCAATTAGCCAGGCTAAATCAGATAATGTGGATACCGGTTAAATAGAGGCACCAATAGAGCATTCTATCGAGATCGTGGTCAATAAACGCTCGCGCTCGAATAGTTTCGGTGGAAAATGTGCACACGTTCGAATGTCAACAAATGATCGATCAGTTTGGATTGTAGTTGATCGTATTGGGCTGCATATTTCATACTTGCATACTGCTGTTAATAGTAGTCGTCAGTAACATTGCTTTCTGTTCTGTTCGTTGGCAATACACTCTCTATCGCGACTTCGATTGTAAATCATAATGCTGTCGGTTATTTTCAAAATATATTATTCATTCTTTACGTTATTGATTTTTTTCATAACAAAGATATGATTTTTGTTTCGAAAGATGAAATGAAACTGATGGTGGCGGAGGGTTTGTTTCGTTTAAGTAGACAGTCGAGACGAAAATTTAGTATTTTATGGTTAATTACATAGCAGTCGTTTAACGCGAAATTCGGCAATTTGTTCCCGTATTTTCGTTCGTTAGAAAAGTCAGCGATTCGTAGGATCGGTCGCATCTAGTGAAACATAATCGCGGCACAAATGCGTCCGCTATTATTCGAATTTTCAGCCGATTCGTTCATTTGGTCGAATAATTTCAACTATTCGGTCCAGGTATTCCGTAAATTTAAATCGATCCTATGTGCCCAATCTTATTGGCTCGCTGGGAACATTGGTAATATAAAATTAGCGATGAAACGCTTTGATAATTGGGTATTAAAATCTTGCGATAACTGCACTTTGTGCGTCCCATTGCCATTGCGTATCCTTCCTTTTGATAATGTTTATCGTTGCGCGAGTTCGTCGCAACGACGATGTTATTTCAAAATTTTGTCGAACAACCGCGAACAGAGAGAGAGAAATAATTTGTCGAAACCAAAAATTGCTTCCAGCTCTGAGAACGTTCTTCTTTCGGTCCACATTTTAATATTTTATGCAATACGAAACGAAGTATACATCTATATGCTGTTATTAATCTAACCTTGGATAAATATTACATTTTCGATAAGTTCTGAACCCTTTCAAGATACCGAGGTGCATCCTTTGCAACAATACTAAGCACGCGAAGTTCACACGTTGACTCCGTTAATATCAGGAACAATAAAAGTCCAGTTTTTGCGTATAAGTGCTTAAAATAAGTAATACTCATTTAATTAGCCTTGTCAGACCGTGCAGGTTGGCGAAAAGCAAATTAAATTTACGATCAAGCTCGTATAAATCGCATTAAGCCTCGTCATTTTCCATTCCGTCGATTATTTCCAATTTGTATCGTGCCGCCCCTTGAACCCTTTCTGATCGTACCATTGTGAAAGCTTCTGCAAGTTCGATTATCCTTTGACCGTGAAACTCTTCCTCCGATGCTTTGAGAGCTATTTCCATATTGCGTTCGTCGAAGAATTTGTGCCTTACACAGGGTTACTAATAGCTGCAACGGATCTCGAAGACATTATCGAAAAATTATCTTGTACACAAACGACATGGTTACAGCGCAGTGAATTATTTTTGCAAGAATTTATTAAAATCCAGGAATGCGATCGATCGTCGATCGTAACGTCCGATTTTTCGTATCTCGTTGTCCGAAGTTTTATCTGGAATTCGATGTCTTTGATAATCAAGTTGCGTTTACTCGACACGGTACGTTAACGCCACGTCTTCTCGCGTTGAAACGAACGGGGCAAAGAGGTGTCGCGTCGCGTGCACGTTTACGGATACAGGCGAGTCGTGTATCAACGTTTCGCGCGAAACTTCTTACACTCGAACGAGCAGTTTCCGCCATCTGCTCGAGGACAGCGTATACCGCCTTCGGGGCGTTGAAATTACAAACGCGGCGACGACTTGTCCCTTCTCGTTACGATCTTCGCGACCAGTTCCCGTCCGCCTAGACGCGACAGAATTTGAACTTCGCGACGCGGGTTCTCGCGTTACAAATAACGAAAGTATTCTCCTCTCGTCGAGTTCCTTGGCTGTTACGAAAGTTTTACATGGTAATGCGTTCAAGTAGGACGAACGAGCACGGAGCGACGCGGCGCGTCCCGGCGCCCGTAAAGAGGCGTAAAGGGAGACGCTGATTTGTTTTGCTAAAAAGTCTTGCGTTGAATAGTAACAAGTTTCGTCTCTTTTTTTTCTACCCTCCACAGCATCGCGACGCGTTACGTTTACACAATGTTTAATCAACGGAACGCGAACGGTTCTCCGAGTTTCTGTTCTTTCTGAACGCGTACCAACTTCGAAATGTATTTTTTTAAGCTGTTTTATTAGTTAATTTTACCCGACGACGATAATCGAAAACTTACGACGAAATAATTAGCGTTATCGAGATTTTAGAGTCCGTTAAAACGCAAAACCTTTTATATCTCGGGGTAGGGAAAAAGTAAATGGACTCGCGTGACTTTTATAACGAACGGTTCGTGTACCACGGAAACTCGCGATACGCTGAATACGTGGCGCAAAAAGGTTGCAACGATTCAGCAAAGCAACGCTGGATAGAAGGTCGGAAGGTGTCTGCGTTCAGGGCGGAAAATTCGAAACGACAGGCTCCCGGAGGCTCGAGTGCGAATCGTTGTGGCTTTGCCGCGATTCATCGTAACGAGAGCAAGTGCGCGGCAGTAATTGCACTCGAGGCGCGGAACATTGTCAAGGATGCGTTTAATCACGCCAGTCGGTATCCTCGATAAATAACGAGCTGAAGAATCGCTGGATTTTTTTTAAATTACTGCCTCCGCGATCTAATTCAAATTTTCACGCTCGACTTCGTTCGTTATTTATTCGATCTACGATTCTTAGGATACGAACCAACTTGATGGGTGCTTAAAAATTGTTTCGTATTAAATAAATGAGTCGAAGAGTCGAGATATACCCTGTTTGCGCTTAGCTATTCGTTTATGGTGCTCGATCCCATTATTACGTCGAAGTTCGCGTAATCACAACAGAGAGGCGACGACTAATGTGCTTAGCGTAATACTCCTGTCGGGGATTTCGAGCGTGGAAAGCGGAGCGGAGGCGTCGCAAGATGCGTCGAAAGAGCGCGTAAGGGAGATCCGACCGACCGATGGAGAGAAACGACCGCTGGCACAATCCACTCACAACTTCGAATTAATAATCAATGTGTGCATGCGGCTGCACCCGCACACTGTGTGCCAGCCGCGAACATTCGGGATCGAAGGGGTTTAACGTACACTCGTAGATTCTGTGTGCACGCGCTTATCCCCCGAACTAAGTTAGTCGATTCCCTATGGTCACTATCTCTGAACACGTCTCGTGGCTTCTCCAACGCTTGGGGTTGAAGGATATTTTTTATGAAGCTTCGCAAGGTGCAAAATTGTTATCTATATTCGACAAAAATAATAGGAAATCACGGTCGTAGGTTTCGAATTTTGTAGAATTTTTCCGAGTAAATTATTACACGACGATTGGTTCTCCAATATCGTATTCAACGTGTAGATTATTAAGATTGCAACCGTTGGTGCTTCGGGTCGCGTTCACGACCGAGTAGACAGTCGCGAAAGAATAAAGCATTATTCGTTCGGAAGACAGGGGCAACGGAAACAATAAACGGTTCGCAAGAATGGAGGGTCGAGCTTTGCGCAGCTCGCCAAGGAGGACTCGGTGGATCCGTGAAAGCGGACGTTTGTTTTTCGCTATAAAACGCCTGTACGGAGTGGAAGAAAAGGCAACCACGACGAAGGCAACGAAGACATTGTCGTCAAGGGAGGAAGCGTTTTCTAATTGCATTATAAACTGTCAAAGGCCCGGGCATCATAATTGGCTTCCGTTCGTGCAATTTGCATGTCTGCCACCGTACGGTGCGCTTTGTGCTAATGATTGCATCGGCCGCGTGCACTCTTCGAAATCGAAAACCTCACTTATATTTGTGCAGCTCGTTTCTACGTCGGCGGTTCGACTCGGCGCAAAAGGGTACCAAGCGTAGATCAGGGGAACTGAAAGAGGAGGAAAATGCCTAATAAGAGGCGCAGCCAGTCGAGCAAAAACGAAACGCCCCCGGGGTTAATTGAACCTTGTACGAATCATTCGCGATATTCTTATCGATTTTATTTCTATCCGGGGATACTCCGGATATTTTTTCGACGGCTAAGAAATCTTTTGTTCTTTTTCCTAAACGAGTTGGAATATAAAATTTCAAATAGTGGCTCGTTAATACCCGAAGAGGATATTAGGTAACGCACGTCAAGAAATAAGAGATCTGCCTTTCAAATCACTATTTATAGTTCCATACTCTGGTTGCGCCTACGGTGGCCATAAATGGTAATAGTTAAGGAACTGAAACGAGCGAGTATTGGTCTACGATCCATTAATCAGGTTGTTATAATTGTCTGTTTTCCCGGCGAACTTGATTGCCAATGCACTGTACAAAATTTAAGCATCATCAAAGTGAAATTTTTAAAGCAGACATCGATTGTAATCAAGTTTCTAAACGAAATCGTGTTTATTATTAATTAATACGATAGTCGTTCGTATCGATCGGCGATTAAATTAATAATAAATCGTTTGGTATAACCCAACGATTAAGGTAATCTCTAAAATTACTCGTTATTTTTCAGTGTCGTCTAAATTGCATACATCGTAATTTCTGCCCATCCAAGTATATAAATTATGACCTAAATATTACTCTGTACATCGTGGTAAGAGCATTTTATTTCAAATGGTTCATGTTTAGCTTTCATCCGATTCCGTAACGTATATTTAAAACTCTCCGTTTAAAGTGATTCATAGTAAAGTGCACACTTTGTATCTTCTTTCGCGAAATACACGTTAATTAGATTATTTTCTTTTTCGCGCGGACCGCTGTAGCCAACGAACACCCTTTACCGCGGCGTTATTATTACCAAAGTAGGTAATTCGGGAAGAATTTGGAAGATTGGTGCGCGATCATGGGAGCTTATTAGCGTGCAGTCGTAATGCATAATTGTTCCCCGGGCGGGACAATGCCATGAATGAGATTCGTCGGAGTTCTAGTACGCTGGCAAGCAGCACGAATCTTACTAACAATAAGATGAGATCTCAAATAGAATTTAAACGACGGGAACAAAGTGAATTTTGACTTGATGCGACGAATAAAATTTCCGACGGCTGCAATGGGTTCTCGAGCGACGTTCTGGTGTTTCGTTTGAAACGAATTTTACGTTGAATTAAGATTTTTGTACATTCGTCCAATTAGCGATGTAATTACGGCCCCTGTTCGCTTACACCGTTTACGGTGCCGTTCCTATTCATTAAACAAGCCAGCGAGGCGCGGCGGTGCGCTTTTAACGTCTTAGTTGCTAACAGAATTTTTTTTTTGGATCGAGAAAGTCGAAATGTCGCAGTTTATTATTTATAGACGTAACACACGAGCCGGAGAAAGCGAACGGCTAGTTAGTTCGGTCTTGGTCCGTTGATTTTACGGTGTCCAACGATGTCGTTGCACTTTCGAGCGAGTTAGATTTTCGAGCCGTTCACCGATCGATGTTTCGCGTCTAAATCATATTACGAACACGTTTCGTTACATAATCTCGCGATTTTCTTTTCATCTTGTATCGAATCCGCACGTCTTCCTCGTAACCTGAGCGTTGCAGGCGAATCGATACGTATCCCCCGTTAAATTTTGCTCGGTAGCCTGTACGAGGCTCGTTTCCACTATAAATGACGCGACTTTCCCATACGAAAAATTGTTAAATAATAACACGTGATATTAAATTAAATTTGACATATGAAATTCATCGGATTCTAATCGTAAAAAGACCTAATTGCATTTAACGCTGAGATCGATTATCACGAATATTGGCGCTCTTCATTTTTCATGAGCTTCGAATAATATTAATCGATTCTGTACACTTATCATATATGCTAATAATTCTACAAACATACGCACACAATAAATTAATATTTCATTCGGTGCAAATGCACATATTCTGGATACGTTTGGCATATGGTTTTTCTGCTCGCGTATATCATAAGTGCATCAAACGCGATGTAGTTTATAGAACATTGATGCAAGAGTTTGAATTTCGGTCTTAAGCGTAACCGAGAGTATCGAGCCACAGTCTGACCACAAACTGCTAGTATCACTTACGACCTCGAGTGGGCGATCCCCGAAAAGAGTTCTAGAGCGTAGAAAATGTCGAGTTTCACGGAAGCTGCACCGAGACGTAATGTCCGTTCGTGCGATGGCTGAGGATGGGTGGAACGTACATCGAGATGCAGGCGGATAAGGCGCGACAGAGAAAGTCCGTGGAACCTGGTTGTACTTGGAGAGTTTCGGGTAACCGGTGACTTTATGCGCTCCTACGTACACGCGTACGACCGTGGTGCATTATGCAAATACGTTAACGCAGGAAATGCGAATTCTCGGAGCCGTCGTCGTCGATTTTCCATCACGACTTCGGCTAACGGGATGAGCAGCGTTACGCGTACCATCTGGCTGTGGTTTCTAAATGTCCAACTTCGTTCTGCTTGCCAATTAATGGCATCCACATTCCTGCGAGGAGCCGCTAATTAACGCCTTCCACTAAACCGTTCCTTCCTGCTTCCTCCCGCGTCGAGTGTCGTCGCTCTTTCGCTTTCAGCCATTGTCTCGTCGCCGGGATAGTATCGTTATTATTTTCGCGACGCCTCGCGGGGGACAGGAGTCGCGAGGCTAGACCTCTTTGTCGTCTGAACGTTTCTGGTTCAGCTTCGTGGCAATTCATCGCGAAATTTCCATTTCGATGGCTCGCTCTCCCGTAATTATGTTACTCGGTGCGAAACGAGGAATCCGGGAGTCTCCTTTAGCGAGAGATCTGCTGTTTGCACTCGTCGCGATGGAGATTTTTATGCGCAAGAACACGGTAACGTCCGGGCCAGCTGACAAACGTTCGAAAGGAACGGGGACGAAGATAATTATCGCTGGCTTCGCTGGACGTTTATAGCGAGACCGTGGTCCGTTCAAGGTGGCGTGAAAATTGTCGCCTTCTATCGTTGCTTCGTAGACGAGTGACTTACATTTCCTAGACACTTTTCGTCTACTCTTTTCGGGGGGTATTAAAATTGAAATTGTTCTTCAAACAGTGTTTTCTTAAAGGTTGACTCTCGCGTATGGTCTGCTAGGTTTTAGCAAGCAGCGTAATTTCAGGGCGAATGAGAAGCGTTCGCGACAGAAAAACTGCGTTCCGTTTCGTTATATTTCCGTTAACTCGCGCGGAATAACGAAAAGTTGTTATAAAATGCTAGAGGGTGAGAGTGTCGGGGTGTGCCTATTCACTTTGAGATGAATCGAACTGCTGCGTGTACTCCGAAGACACGAAAGTCACGTACTCCCGTTGAAACGATGCTTCCATACTGCGTGCAAGCTCTCGAGAGTACATGTATACATTACTGTTTAAAAGTTTAGGTATATATGTATCTAACTGAAACAGAAATTCATGTGCTTTCTTATCACAAAGGCGTCGCAGGTTGCGTGGCATCTATTACAAAACGTCTTTTTCATCAGCCTTCGTTTTCTTTTTTAATTGCTGTCTAGTTGTAACGTTTGAAACAAAACCACCGAGCTTCTTTAAATTAATGTTTTAGTGCTCGCTGGAAAACTTGTTTGAATTAAGCTAATTTAAAAATTAAAGGCACTCGTATACATCGAATATCACTGAAGAGATTCAGACAGTGTTTCTTAAACTGTAACCTGCGAGTTCTCGGAAGAAAGAAAAGAAGCTTATTATGTAGTGGAATACAAAATGCTTCTCGTACTTTATTTTTGTCGAAAACACTCGTTAAAATGTTTTCCGTCGTCGGTAGTACAAATACTTGAGATCCTCCATTTTATTTCTGCGAGGCAGCGTCAGTAATCTCATTAAATTTGAGCTTGTTCAATTTTTTCCGGTCTTATTAACATTGTGTTGTACTTATATTCATCCCCTTGCATTCTATTTCTGTCAAGAGTAATAAGAGATGGAAAATATAGGTTGAACTTGTCCCTTGCAAAGGACGTTTATTCCTGAAAGTAACGAGAATCTTTAAATGCTATTTAACTGAAAGATTAATTCATCGTTTAATTACTATGATGGCCAGTTTCATTTAAATATCCCCATTTTGCATCTTTTTAAATATTTTAGTTAAATCTCTTTGTATCTAAACCAATTTTGCAATGGATAAGTAGCATGTTTTAGATTGATGAGTTTAACAAGCCCCTGCGTTGGTCTTCCAAAGTTTGAGGGACCAATTTGACCTAATCGATTGCCCTCTTTCATCGAGGACACGCGATATTTCTCGTAATCCTCGATTTCTAGAGTACGAATCACGGTGTGGAAGCCGTGAATTTTTCGCGGTTCTCCATCGGGCGCTCTAAACAGCTTTTCCTCTTTCCACGTGGTGGTAGCGTCGGCTACGACGGCTCCAGCTTCTCGAGATTTTCCCTCTCGCGCGTCGAGCCTATTGAAAAGCTCGTCGACCGTCGTCGACGCGGTACAACGAGGTGAGACGACTGTTTGCATAGACGGCACCGGAGGTCGATGGTAGATACGTACACGTTCCGCGCCGTAGTCGCGCGTCCCATCGAACGAGAAGTTAAGTTCTCGTTCTGGAAAATTTCAATTATTCGCATCGTCTGATCTCCGACTCTGTGCCTTCTTTCTTTTCCTTTTCCGTCGACTACTTTCCTCGCCTCCTTCTTCCGTTCCTTTCTCCGCTCTGCCTACGTTCTTCAACGTCTTCTTTTCTTTTTGCCCCCGTACTCCTTTCATACCAGTCTATTTGTCCCTGGCAGGTGTATCCGCGACTGAAACACATTTCCGCTCGTTTACAAGGGGCGTGCGACTCGCTGAAGTTTCGCTAATTTTTATACCCCTCGTTTTGCAACCCTCTGTCTTTCGTTTGCTGTTCCTTTACGTTCCCGTTTATTTCCCGGCGGTATTTTCGCGACAGTCAAAGGAAATTGGAAATATCATCGGCGAGAAATAATTCGAGCCGCGGATATTTCCCACGAAGAAAATACTTGCGGACATTCTCCGATTGTATGTAACGTTTATTATTAATTTTACAACCTACCCTGTATTTTTTACAATCTCTAAAAAGAAGACAGAAAGAAAATTGTGTCGATCCCCTAATCAGGGCCATCTGATTCCCGCGGTGCACCTCGTATAATTTACATTCGAGTTTCGGTTAGCAGTCGTTAAAGTTTAATCCAAAAATGATTTGCTTCGCTATTATTGCGGTTAGAAATTGAATCGCTAACTATGTTATATTGTTACGCGGTCCGGGTGTCATTCACAGGAAAAGAGAAATTTTGAGCGAACCTGGGTAACGGTGGGGGGCCAGCCTTTTGTACGCGGCATCCGTAGACACGCGGGAGTTAGTGTTGTCGGGGCTGGAGTTAGTGTATAGGAATTTCCTAATACAAAGCCGCCCGGTATAATTAATTGTTACCGTGTACCGTTTTAATATAATTGTACAAGGTAGCCAATGGCACTGCTAATTGCGAAAGTTTGCTCGGTCTACGGTACACTCTGGCCACGCAGTTAACTGACGTCACGACCTAACAGCCAAGCTTTTTATGAGTTTTGTTCCATACGTAATTATTAATGCCAGTTCTGGCCGTAATATAGCCGGCTCGTTGCAGACGCCCAGCCGGGGTTCAGCCATCACGACGATATCGATCATGCTTCTGAGCCAGTGATCGTTCTAAATGTGAAACTATTCTTAAAAATCTTGAAAACTATTGGAGATTAAAATTAGATTACTATCATAAGTCTATATGATACGAGTTTAATAATATATTTTTTAACAGTAACACATTTGTTCCAATCCGTGGGATAATAATGATTTTTTAATAAACATCACGAGAGGATAGCGAAATTTCTGTTGCAATATCCACAAGTTATTTTTATGCGACGTAGTAATTCCCATTTGTTCGCATATTGTCGCGGATGCATTTACAGCACAGGGCAGAAAATTCCTAAAATGATCGAGGTTCAATAATAACAATAACCAATCCAATCAGAAGTACCCCCAGTATATTTCCCTTGTCTATAGTCGCTAGTCAGTTACTTCCCCCTCTAATTTCGTTCGTTGCCAAGTGACAATCCCTTTCACTTGCATCCTGTTGGGACCAAACTACATTAAACATTTAAAAAAAGCACAGGACATATTTTATTAAAATTTTAAAGTACTCAGAAAACGAAACTATAGCGTTGAAGAGTCATTTCGGGGGGTGGTTTTGAGTGTAACTTTTCATCGTGTAACCACCTGCAACGTTCAAAATTATTTAAGTTAATTTCGATCTTAGTCTATCGTACATCGACACCAGCGTCTTATCGAGGCCTCGAATATGCAGATAAATCGCGAATAAGCTATCGATATCCAATAGTACTGTCGAGTGCGGAAACGAAGCAGTCGGAGGCTGACCCTCTGACACGGTTCTCCCGTTTCCCTGAGCGGGACGCCGAAAATCCAACCCTAAACCGACGCGTGGTCTCTTTCTTTCACAATGACCTACCTCCACCCTCGGGAACTGCCTCTTGAACGGCACCGTAGTTTCGCGCCGACGAGCGATTCGGGTCTCGTGCAACAGGTAGACGTGGCTACGGGCCAGCTGCTACCCCCATTATGCATAATTGCTCGAGGGGGAGCGAGGAGCAGTGGAAGACTCTCTTACGGCAATCGAACACGCGTTCCCTCACACTTTGTTTTACATTTTTTACCCGCCTGTCTCTTCTTTCTCCTTCCAAGCTTCCTCGTTCCCGCCGTTCAACCCTCTTTCCATTTAGAAGCTCTTTCGCGCTGCGACATATCCTCGGATTTGAGGTAAACTCATCTTCGTGCTTCGTTTGTAAAATGTCAGGAGTAAACCACGATCGACTACGGTCAGTTCTACAAACGAATTTTTAGATTCTGAAGAAAATTGTCCAACCGTGACCACCCTGTTGTAGGAAGTAATTTATACAGGCTAATATCTTTGAAAATATTGATACACATAATCAGTGCAACGAAGGCCTGTAAATTCAGTAATTTCGTTTAATGAAATTTCACGCGTCCGATATAGATTTCGAACTGTTTGGAATTTGTTTCCGTTCCGATTGCTCGCGTTCGCCGACCACGGGGGCGAAGTTTAATTGTCTGCCTTGATTGCGAAGCGGGTTTTTCTTCGTCACATCGCGCGTTCCCTATTACCTTGCTTTTCGAAGCCGTCGAGAGGAATTCGATGGCATAACGCGTACTTCAATATGTCCCGTCGTCAATCAAATGCCGTCGATGGGTTCTAGTGCGTTTGAAATATAATAATGCGTCCGTCGATCCATCCTCTGTGTCACGATGGCAGCGCCGATGTGAAATGACGTATACTTCCGTCGAACAACCGTGCGCGCATTCTATTCGATCGCGAAGAATTAATGATAGCATTACTGGCCGGAAGAAACAACCGTCACTGACTATTGTGCTTCTTTGTCGCGAATGGGAAGTTGGAATACTTCCGTTCCGGACGCAAATTGGGCATTCGGGGAACGCGAAAGTAATTATTTCGACGTACAAATTTTTGATGGAACGCGAATATACATAAATATTAATAATGAATTGTAACCCCTTTAGAAGTTGCGACGTATACAAACTCCCTGGATGGAATAAATGTAAAGATATTTATTACAGTTCGTAAAAAATTCTGGATCTTCGTGTTTATTAATTCTAAAGTTACCAAGGGGCTTGTACAGTTAAGTACTTTTCTAGATAATCCACTCAATTCTGCAAACGAAAATGATTTATGCCCTTCTTCGAACTATTTCCGCCCGCTATTATCCAATTTAATCTGCTCGCCATTATCTATCTTCATTTCCTCGCGGTAATTTATTCTCTTAAAAACTGTTCGGCTCTCGTTGTGAAAGTTAACAATGCGTTTCTTCCTTCCAAGTCACTGCCGTGCAAACTTACATGCAATCTTGTTCCTACTGCAAAATTAAAATTGATTTTAATTTAATACCTAAGTGGCACTCTTCTGGAAGATAGTTTGGCGGTGCACTTATTTCAAAGGGGAGTGTTCCAACGTTGTGATCGATTTTGAAGTTAAAAACTTTTTCACCAGAGTGGCTGAACGGGTGGAAACATTGTCATGGTAGAAAATCCACGACGAAGCAATTTTAGATCGAACCTGTTTGAGATCGTTTCAACCTTTCACAGTTTCGACAGTTTCATTAGTTCCTTTTCGTTACAGAAAGAATCGAATCTCGACGTGGAAAGTCCCTTCCATTATTGACTTTGTCTTTTCACTTCGGAGTTATAACGTTTCCATAAATCCTGGCCAACTTTACATAAGTGTCTGTCGACTATTCGCCACTTTTCATTGGATCGAGTTGACGGGGGTGGATCGTGGCCGTATAAGCAGACAAGTTCCTTGTCATATATCGAGACACTACTGCGTTGGCACGTTAAGGGTTGGTTATCGAGTTTAAAAAAAGGCGAGTAATTCGATTCATAAAGTCAATCGCTAACGAATTCGTCGCACGATGTTTCGCGATCGTCGTGATTTTAATCGATCTCCTATCAGCGATTTCCCGCGTACACGGTCGTTTGTGCTCGATACTCGGGCGCATTTCTCGTCTACCTGCAGCGCACTGGAAAGGGATAAACAGGGTGCGCTGCAGTTATCCCTAGCTGGTTTTACGAGCGGCACTCAACGCGTTCGAAACAGGCGTCTCTCCCTGGATGCAGGGCCGTAAAACTTAATTGCCATTGCAATCCGTACATACGTATGTATATGTGTTTTAGTCCTATGTACTGCTGCCTTTATGTACCCAGTACAACGATCCATCGAGGTGGGTGCGTGTATTCATCATACGCGCTCGTGTCTTGCCTCTCTGACGCTCAGACTCCACCATATAATGTTTCTTGCCTGCTTTGGCGTTACGGCGCTTCGAATTTTCATCGGTGTAACTGGTAGCCTTGCACGTAACTCGGTTACATCTCGGGGGATTAATTAACAACGACGAAGGCAGTACATGGATGCACGAGAACGGGAACTAAGCGGATTCAATTGTTTTCTATAATTGTATTTAGACAAATTATTCGCACACCGTATCGCCGAGTTTATCGGGCGATAAAAAGAAAGGTCTTACAACGCCGTCCATGAAGAAGTATTCCATTTTTAAGAAATCGTGTTGTTCAAACAGTGCGCAATAAACCACTGGAAAACCTCGTATCGATTATAGGTTTTTTCGTTTATTACGAGCAGCTCAAACATTGCATTCGTAAAAGCGACAGAATTTTCCCGCGGACCAAATATTTGCGGGCAGACGTTTCACGATCCAATATTTCGATGTACTTGTAGAGGAAACTCGTATAATTTTGCGATACTAAGTTCCTTTTTGTTTTTGAAATATGCTCAAGGTTCGTTTACTGAACCTTCTCGTTAAATCAGACGTGTTAAACACGCTGCTCGATCCCTTCATCCTTTTTATTATTTTGCATTTTCACTGAAGTATTGAGAACAAAAAACATTTTCTGTACCTATGAGATAACCTATTTGTTTCAGCAACTTTGTTAGTGGTTCCTTTTTTCTAAGCAGTTGCGTCTCGATGCCCAATTACCGAGGTCGTGGGTGGTCTCGAATATTTGTCTTTCCCCGTTCGCGTGCAGCCCCTTCTGACATGCCCGGGCTCTCTTTGATTTTCCAACACTCGTTTCGCAGAGCGCGCAAATTGCGAGCGGAAGCGGGATCCGCGTACGTGCATCGGTTAGCAATGCGATCGTGGATCCACTCCGGAGCGTCTGATCGAAGAATCGAAGGATGGACGAGGGTGTTGGGGGGCTGGTACCACGGGTAACAAACACACAGCTCGGACCGTCGTTTAAAAAGCATAGTCGAGCCGCTGCAAAATAGGATTTCGTCTCTCTCTCTCTGTTTCCTTCCAATTTCGCGCGCGATGCGAGCGTGTTCTCCAGTCATCCAGGCTCTCTCGTCGCAACAACGACGAGACGTTACGAGGTAAACGCGGCCATTTCAACTAGCATCGCCGGTCCCGTGATTCTCCCCGGACTCCTCGATCGTTGTTTCCGCCCCGAATCCGTGAATTTGATTAAACGGAACCAGTCGAGGGTGCTGTGTGCGTACTGTTCCGTCGTCGATAGCGACTCAGTCAAACGTAGTTGCAGCTATCCTGATTAATCGTGCTTTCCGCAGTCCTCGTCCCACTAATTCCGCCCTCTTTACCCTGCGCGAAACTGCATTAGCGGGGGTTGCCTCCCGGCCTCTGCGGTTGCCATTTATCGCGTGGGAAAAGAAACTACTTTCAGAATTCGCGGAATCCGCCGCGGATGGCAAAGTTTCGGTGCGTTTTATATCGTACGGGTCCCGTGTGCGTCCGTATCCGCGTACGTCGGGATACTAGCACTCTATGCTGAGAATTTCTACTAATAACGTGCAACTATGCATAACGAATTTCCTCCGCGCCCGTCCGCCGTCCGAGGAGGAAACGTATCCTGCTTATCTGCCGCGGGAATGGCCGGGAAATTAATAAATTGTTCTCAGGATACGCGGTATCCGATATTGATTCTCAAAGACGGACGAAACTTTCGCCCAGAGTTTTATAATCGGCTGACCAGCGTTCGGAACTTCATAGAGTCGGTCAGATTGTTGCAGCGAACCTGTTTTTCCCTCGTTTCTGCGATCGAACGATCGAGGCACGGCCCAAGAGCTTATTTCTATGCCTTAATAATTCTATTCTGTTTATAACGACGTAATCAAACATTATTTTACAAATTTGCATAACCGTGTAAATAATATAATAATGTCTGTATATTAAGCGTACAAAACAAATTGCACTCATAACGAATTTATGTGCATGTAAATATGAATATCGTAATTTATGCAGGATAGTCTGTCTGTCATAAATTCGATGTACCATGCCCGGAGTAATTATTGCTAACAGTGCCACAGAATGTCACCGGGTCATTCCACAGCGAATCGATCACACTTTGCACTCGATGTCAAGGATTTTGATTAAATTTAAACGCGTTGTAATTCACGAGAAATTAGAGTGGGAGTTGTATCATCGTTTTGCTGGTTTCGAATTCATTTAACAAGCATGTAATTTATGACGCGATTACGACGCATGCTTTGAAGATTCAGCCTTTAAGATTGAGCCTTAAAGCTCCGAAGATTCGAGCCTTGTACGCGAGCTTTGAGGAATCAGCCTTTAAGGTTGAGCCCTTGAAGCTTCGAAGACTCGTGCTTTATATATTTCTATACCATTTTGTAGCACCACGCGTCCCCTTTTACTCTGTACGTTTGCTAGATACAGAAGTTCAAAGGATACAATCTACGTTCGATACGTCTACGTAACGGTTCAAATCGAAATGATTTTTACTTGGTACTGGAAAACATTTATTTGCGTAAGAGATTATGTAATTTATATACAAGTTTTATTTGCAACGCTGAAACTCGGAGGCTAATTTACCGATCCGTGTTTACGCGATGCTTTAAAATTCTCAAACACATATTTTTTAAACACCTCGTATTTAGTTTAGTATGGCGGGTTGGATTGCGCAGACTGAAGGAGAAGGAAAGCAAAATATAAAATTTCACAGCGTCGAGAGCCTCGTAAAGTAAGTAACGACTAGCGATGGGATCACTAAAGCAAGATGGTATTAGCATATCGCAAGTAGTATGAAAATCTGATACGTTCCAATCCAACGACGGATATGTAAACAAACAAAAAATAACGTTTCTACTTTCTAGTAGAATTGGGGTCTGTTCGAAAATGTTTCAATTAAGGATATAATAAGATATCCATTTGTACAAACCTTCTTCCCAGTTTTTAAAACGTTTCATTTAACAATTCTTGCCAGGATTGATCTTCTCTACAATACATTTGGTATGCAATCTTCGTTACAAAAGTTAATTGAAAGTAAGCAGATCCACATGTTCTCTCTGATGAAAGGAAAAATTGAAGAAAAGCAAACTTTCTTTCGTTGGGGGTTAGATTTAATAACAGTCCACATGTATCAGGGTATCTCAAATTTCACCCTCTCAGGAATCTTCGCAATAAAGAAAAATTTTTACCGCACCCCTTGGAATAGAATTACATTGGGTGATAATAGAATTCCAAGTCAGACCAATTCCTATACTTCATGGCAATAATTGATCTTACTTTTCGCAATTGACTAGAATTTGCACCCTATACAAATCGGGTGATAATTGATTTTTTAGCAAGCAAGACATTGAATAGAGACTATTTAATAAAGTTTCATTTCAACAAAATCGTAACAATTCAAATATTTAATCCGTCGTTTCGCGTGCAACGACCCCTAATATTATTGACCATTGTCGAATCGTGACGAGACGATTGGAATAGGGGTGTAGACACCTTGAAAAAGTGTCTGGAGGTCGGAAACAAAAACGGTGGGTTATTTGGAAGAAAGACGAGTCACTGACAGCGATCAATCCCGGGACGAGAGGCGGCTTTGGGATTTCGAGTTAATTGCGCGCTCTAACACCTGTTAATGGGACTGGCAATAGGGCTGTCAGGTATTTTGTGCCCGCGAGGTAAGCAGGGACGCGTATGGTGAACGAGGATGCGACAGGCGGTGGTGTCAGGGTACATACACGTCCGCCGATTGGGCGAGGCGTGCGTTGAAGCGAGATAACAGACTGTTAGGCGAAGAAAGAGAAACAATAGAGTGAGACGCGTTACCAGGACGCGGATAGGGGCGGCGAAGAGGGAGTTGCAATCTGTTCCCGATGGCTCCCTCACCGTGCTCTGTGGTTACCACTTTACAGTCCCTCGCCTGTAAAGCCATCCTTGCCCCGTTGCCTGTGTGCGTTGACCAACCCTCTCTTTCCCTCGTTCGACACCCTCTCTTCGTCCCTCCGTCTGGCTATCCTCTCTTCTGCTCCCACCCTGGAACCTATCAACGTCAGGGCAACCTCATCTGCCCGGCTGTCCGCAGGACATTAACCGAACTCAACGTTTGGTTTCCGTTTATCCGCGTCCACTTACGCACTGCCGCGCCGCACACGCTGCACATACCTACGCGCCATCAGATTGCATCCTTTGCGCCGTTATTTCGTTCGATATTCCATTTGAAGTCTCCGAATCGTCCAAGAAATTCGTTCCTCGCCCCTGGACCAACGCGGGTCAGGGCTCGCGGAACGCGTTTCGATGGCTCCGATCGCGCCCTCCCGATGTAAAGTAATTTCGATCGGTTTCTGATTATTTTCGTTTAGCCGTTCGCCCACCATTTTGGCCAGCTCGCGGTCGAATACCGCGCGGATCGTTTCGCGGTGCGGCCGCGGGATGAATTGCAGCTAATACCTTCGATTAGAAGCGAATCCTACGACGAAAGAATATTTTTGATTGGAAGAGGAAGTCTAATGGATTTACGTCGAGGCGATCGAAAAGTTCAACTTAAAAATATTCAGCTTCCTTCGACGCTTTATGGAACGCGTCAAGGTAGGCGTTGGTTTTTCACTTTGCCTACCATTAAAATCCTACCAGATAGAGGAAATCGTTTCACGCTCGGTAAACATATTTGCCAGGCCCATAAAGGGGTACCGTATGCCGCGTTCGACCGACAAACAGCCATAAAAGTCCCCGTCTCAGTGTAGGAAATTATACTAATTCCGTGATATACGAGGAGTTTCTGTAACGAGCTCTAACACGAGGCAGTCATTTATATTCAATGTGGCATTGCACTTTATCGATTTCGACCTTACGTCATTCAATTATCGAGTCACGTTGAAAATTAAAAACGCAATGATTCTGATTCCTTAGAAATTATCAAAATTGTAGACGCCGAACAATATCTCTTAGCTGTCGTACTTGATCGCCAACCCTTATACTTTCAGTGGAGATCATGAAAAGTTTCTCCTACAAGTTCGTTGAAGTTCCCTCCAAGTCAGTTAGGAAAGTCTCTGAACGAACTACGACCAGCAGTTAATATCTGGAAGGCACCTTCTCTTGCGAGAACTTATGGTCCTAATAGTTCTCGATCATTCGTTGCAACGTCATGGAATTGCACACTTGTCGACTATGGTAATTTAAGTAAATTGTCACGTGGTTCCAGGTACTACAAAGTCACTGGGCTTATTATCATCATCCGAGAGACGATCAGAACTGTTATGTCCATTTGTCAACAGTCGTTTCTCGGACGATTGCGACATCGTACGACTATTTGCGCCATGTTGCGTTTATAGGTAAAACAGACGAAGTTAATAGGAAAATAGTAGCCTATAGAGAAGCACGTTGATCGAATTCTGAATAGTAACGAGGAAGAATTGCGCGTATTTAAAAAGGCACTCGTCACGATGATCGGGTCCCAGGGAACCATATTCGTTCATTCGCCGATGAAACGCCTCGCCGAGAGTGGGTTGGAGAGGGGGGTTCGAAAATTGTTTCGCCACAGTTTATCATCGCAGCGTGGCCGAACGATTGGGTCGTAACGCGGAACGGAAGAACGACGTCGATCTCTCTCGATCATCGTCGGTTTTGAGACCCATCGTCCGCCTTTTCCATAAGCGGCGCGAGAATATATGCACTTGCATCGGAACGACGCCGCGGCGCGTCTTCCTCGCGTATTTGCACGGGCGTCGATTGGCCGTGGCGTATAGCACCGCGGTTTTACGAGCGACGGTAAAATTTTCTACGCTACAAAGTTATGAATTCGTTCCGTCCCGGAATCCCTCCCTTTCTGCTCTGATCTCCTGGCCTCTTCATCTTCTGTCTCCTTATTCTTTTTAACCCCGAATTCCCTTCCCCCGTCCCTCGGTCGGGTTGCGTCGTCTTCCAACCCCCGACGGTCGCCGTCGTACCCACCCTTTGTTTCTCGTCCGTTTCACGAACAGCTCGCCGGGCCCGACGTCGTCCTCCTCGTTTGACGACTACACCACGCTTTATGACACGCGATATCTTTCATCCGAAATATTATGCCTTGCTGAACCTCGCCGGCCCTCGCCTCCTCGCCCGATTCGCGCACAGAGTGGCCGGAGAATCCTGCATAGCTGGTCTGCAAACGGATATATATGTATTTGAGCATGTACATATATATATGTATATATATATATATATATATATACGTGCATATATATGGCGCGGTACGTACGTGCATGCCGAGAGATTATATTGAAACCGTAGTAAACTTTAATTTCGTCCACCCCCGGCCCGAGGGGAATCTAAGAAGCAGAAACGGTTTGCTACGTACAAAGAGTGTGCATGTCAAAGGACGATACACCGCTCTGATGAAGAACTGTAGCGCCGTTCTGCGCGCGACCCGGCTATCAAACACCCGAAACGCGTCAGTTTATTAAGTATTCTGCGAAAGGTGTATTATGACGGGCGTTCAAATCCTCCATATTGAATCTCCGTCGAACGAGAATCTGGTACTCGTTTCGAGAGCGTAATTTACAGTTAAATTAGAACGTTGACGGATTTTGGGATTCCTATCTGTTCCATCTCTAAATTGTAAGAATTGTCACAAAAGCTTCCGAGTGATGCAATACAGGGGCACGAAAGTTCGTTGAAAACAAATCAACTTCGGAAGCCCCGTTTCGCTTGATTACTTTAAATATAGCAAGTTCCAGGCATCCGTACCATAAACCCCAATTATAACAAAGTTTTAACAAGACTCGAACGTTCGATGTAGTATCGTTGGCCGTCTGTGTCTATGAGCATCGATCTGCGTGCCACCGAGTCGAAATCAATTTCGAGGTTCGCGTCGAGGCCTGAGAACTTGGACCAGAACCATGGTTTATTCCAAGTCAACGTCTCATAGGATTTGGGTTTGACGTTCAACTATTGATTCACAAGGATCGTTAGAGAAAATATGGGGTACTGCCTATCGAAGAGAACGATTTTCTATAGAAGCGTTAATCTTCACTAGCATTCAGATTGAAAAGTCAATTTGACAATGTTCGTATCTCTGATATATTTACGCGATGAAGTGCACTAATAGCTGCCACGTCTTTTGCGTGGTATTATCAGTTTTCTAACTCTTGACTGTTGCGTTCACTTTGGAAAGACAGCTGTCGCCTCTCATTGTCTTCGATAAATCTTCGTCAAGAAGCTCGGTAGCGATTTCTATTTCTAATAGAATGTTCGTATAATGACTGATCGAGCTTGGAAACACAATTTGTCGCCTTCCGTAGTCTTTCATAAATCTTCTTCAAGATGCTCAATATTGATTTTTATTTCTTACGTGTACAATTATTAATTTTTGCTTTCGGCTCGAGTAGACAATTTGTCATCTTTCGTAGTCTGATGAAGTCTTGTCAAGAAGCTCGGTAATGATACTTGTGTTATTTGTCTGTAAGAATATAAATTTTCAAAGATACAACCATTCGTGGTCTTCGATGTATCTTCATTAAGCGACATAGTAATGATTTTTGTTCCTTTCGCGAAGAAATTCCAACGGTACAATGATCGTCGTCTCGAACTCGGAAAGACAATTTGTTCTCCCAACGAGTCTCTGCTAATTCGCGTAACCGAACTATTTTCAACCGCTCGCTTTCTCTGGGATGCAACGACCACACGAACAAGTATCCTTTATCTGGAACTGCTATAAAAAAAAGAGTGATGGCAATGACGGATCCGTTTAAGTTCTTTCGTTTCTTGCCACAGTAAATAGTTGCGCTTGAATGATTTGGAGTGTCTGTTACGCGGTAAAAATTATGTAGGATACCGAGAAACCTGTCACAGGAAGTGAAGAAAAACATCGTGTAAGATAAACGTCAGTGTCATTTACAATCGCGTAACGGTAGAAACCGGTTTGTGAAAATTTAATTGTACGCTCAATCTGTCGTATGCTTGCTCAGTATTAAATTTCGTTCATTATGAATACGCATAAGTTTCGATGCGTTGACGATTCTCAATTTGGAATCCGGTCGAGAGAAATTTCTAGGAAAAGTTTCTTCTCGTAAAGTCATTTAGAAAGGCGTTGAAAAGAAA
Source organism: Colletes latitarsis (assembly GCF_051014445.1). NCBI lineage: Eukaryota > Metazoa > Arthropoda > Insecta > Hymenoptera > Colletidae > Colletes > Colletes latitarsis. The sequence goes on from NC_135138.1 coordinate 30,642,237, forward strand.
CATTTCGATGTTACGCGCCGTGTACATATTTACAAAGCAAACTTTGTTTATTTATGGCTTGTTCATTGATTGCTCCAGTCGGAGAGTATGATTATTTACCGTCGAGACGAGCGTGAGAAAGTGAAAGGTAGGACACACAAGAAACCAGATTTTTTTATTAAATATTAAAGTTTGAATTCCAAAATTTTGCGGTGATTTATTCTCCTCATTATTTAGACGTAATTGAAAACTTATAGATAGATATTTCTAAAAAACTGGACAAAATTTGGTATCAAATTCTGGTTAATTTCCGATATAAATAGGAAATATACATATAACAAAGATGAAAGGAGAGAATTTTAATTTTAAAAATTCCACTCTCTATCTTACGAGAGTGTATTAACGCGTATTAAAAGTACTAAAACTTTAGACGCGTGCAGTTCCGAAACTACTACTGTTTTATTAATTATTAAGACATTGTTAGTGGCGGCAAAGCTTCCTCTTTAAAATGGTTTTTGGTTTTTGTCAATCCGACTTACCGTTTTCGAGATATCGTAATTTATGTAGAAGATAATTTTTTTTGATTCGACTATCGCACTGTCCGGCTTACGTACAATAGCCTATTCACGCGTAATAAAAATACTAAAACTTTAGACGCGTGCAATTCCGAAACTATTAGTTTTTTATTAATTATTAAGACCTTGTTAGCGGCGGCAAAGCTTCCTCTTTGAAATGGTTTTTGGTTTTTGACGATCGGACTTTCCGTTTTCGAGATATCGTAAGTTATGTAAAAGGGTATTTTTCTTAATTTGACTATCTCTGTCTCCGTCTGACGCGTCGCGCCGGACCTCTCTTTTTCGTACGTGACTCGAGGCCGAGCGACCTTGTCTCGGGCGTAGTATTTCCAAGAATTTACTACGCACTGCTTACTATCTACGCGCGCGGGGGATGAATGAACTCGCGCGAGCGCATCAAAAACGTAAACAAACCTCGAACCCTTATATCTCCGTAACTAGCCACCGCATCGACTTGAAACTAAAATTGCTGTATCTCCGGAACTAATAAAGCTATCGACTCGTACAAACGCTCGTTTTAAAGGGCTTTTCATCCCCTATTTGACGAATGTAGAAACTATTATTATTTATGCTATCTTCCATGTTTATTTTGACATTTACTTTGACGCTCGACTTGAAACAAAAAATATCATATCTCCGGAACTAATTAAGCTATCGGCTTGCACGAACGCTCATTTTAAAGGGCATTTCATCCTCTATCCGATGACTATACCAACTACTATATTTTATGCTGTCTTCTATGTTTATTTTGAAATTTACCTTGACGTTATGCACCTAATGAAGTTTCAGCAATTCCTATTGATTGTACGACTGGTATGCGATAAAACTGGATAATAAATTTGTATAGCAGTACGTTTTCGTAATTACTAGCCGTCAGTTTTTCGTAGATAATTGTTTTCTCCGGAACAAACTACCGTTATGAGTGTATTCTGGCGATAGTCTTCGGGCGTTTGTTTGTGCGGTGCTGCCTTGCATGACTCCGGGGGTCTGTGATAAGTTAAGCAGAAAAGATACCTCGCCGACCCGATCCGTTTTTCACGAGCAAGCTGTTTCACCGCAGACTTCCAGAGGAACGGCCATTCGACAAAAGTTATTTCTGGAAATCACTTTGCCGGGGCTTTTGAACCGAACGTCATACTAATAGCGGGTCCGGTATCGCTGAAAGGTAAAAATTCTCCGCGGAACGGATAGATACAGATATTTTCCGTGGATATTTGTACGATACGGTCTGTGCTTTTTCACTACAGAGCCCCAGCCCCGTGTTCACCTTTCGCCTCTATTTTTACCCCGCGTTTAGTATTTTATCGCCAAACGTTGCCGCGAGCTGTTTCCTTTTTGCTATCGATATCTCTTCCAGCCCGGACGAAATTAACGACGGTATAAACGACACCACTTTGAACCGACGTTTCGATCACCGCTCGATCGATCGATCATCGCCGACCTTCGGGCTAAAGTAAGTAGTTAATCGATTTCTCTGGCGCAACGTCCTACGGAAGAAAGAAACGCGCGACCCTGAGCTATACCGCTGTTTTTACGCTTTATGCTTTGCCAAATACCCCGTGCGTTGCAATATGTCGCTCAAAGAGAACTTTATGGGAAGGTCGGTTACGTTTTATTGCGACCGACGTCGGTTTTTAGAATTCCGAGCGTTGCTTCTATTATTCGATCGTTGGGGGACTTTTCCATCCTGATCGTTCGGATTTAAATCTCAGTTTACGCAACGTTTCGTTCAATTACATATTCTTACGCTTTTCAAAATGAACATCGTGTTTTTACTCGTTGCCTGTTCACTTAATACAGAGTCGTCGTATCATAATCGGGAGGTAGACGATTTTTTTGTTCGAAAACAAGCAGAAAATATCCAGTACAATTTTTTTTTTTCTACAACCATTCGTTTTCGAGGAAAACAAGTTTGGAAAACTATCGATAACGGAAAGTTATGAAACAAACTTCTACTGTATGCTCATGGTTTGTTTTTCCATGAAAAATCATCCGATTGCCGTGTAACTTTTTCGACGTCCTTGCGTTTGTAAATTTCCGTTTTTATCGAGTTCGCCGCAAAAGGAGAACCAAGTTACCGGCGAAATATTTTTGAAATATCCTGAAGTTCACGATTTTTTCCGCCGCTGGGCGGTAGAAAATTCCAGGGGATAAAATTCGTGGAGCAACTGAAAACGTTGGGCAGCATTCAAGCTCTCCACTTATTTAAAGGCACGGGTAAACGTTTCGGCGAGAGTAAAAAAATAATCATTTTGATGAATATGGAAAGGAAGAGTCGAAAATGCGACGGCAAACACACGGCTCGTCTATACAAATATTATCGGGCCCCCGACGGCTCGAAATCGAGGCGGCACTATCATCTGGCTGCTATCCCAATCGAGCAGTACTTAATCCTAGCAAATATAGTCGGAATTCCAAAGCATTGTTGCGCATACGACAGCCAGATTCGAATATCGCTACTGCGCACGTTCATGCTAATCGCTCTGTCGTTCATCCATACGCCGATTAATTATCGGTCGACTGTGTAATCCTGCGCGTTCAAATCGTACTCAGATCTGTCGTTCGCGTGTTCTGCTGGAATTTTTCCCGAAATCGTTCGAGATCATCGGTTTTTCTTTGTCCCACTTACGGTTCTCGGTCGTCGTCCAAGTTACAAACGAAACTATGATCGACGACACAAACGTTGGTCTTTCAAAAATCAAATTGTATTAAAAACAAGTTAGATTTAATTATTATATAGTAATGAAACGTAAATTGAAATTAGAAATGAATTTAAATTTCTCATTCGTTATTCGTGAATATACCCCAGAGTTGTACCTTGGTACAAACAATTTTTAAATAATTGTAAACGTATTTCTTGAATACTATAGTTGGTACCTGTTGATAACAGTAATAAATCAAATTTCTGAAATTTGGATAATGAGTATGTAAGTTCGGAATTACGCGAGGTTATAGACAGTTACATAATATAGTAGTAACTTCGACGTGTAAGCCTCGGAATAATAAATTAGGCAAGTGCTTCAACAAAGCAATCAGGAAGAGTTTCGTTGGAATGAGATGCAAAGAAAAAATTATTTATTTTTACACGTATTAGTACAGAAACTTTTCCAAGAGACTTATAATAATTGCTTCTTTTATATCTTCATTGTCCCATATAAAGATTATAACCATGTAAAGGATAGGGTGGAACCAAGGTTCAGCTCATTTGTTATTATTAGAGCGTTAAGAAAGGGAGAGAAAAAGTACGCAAGAAATATTGTAGTAAAAGTGTAATACTGAAATAGTGTACTGAATTATCTCGTAAACATATTTTATCACATTTAGAGATACTTGTAAATATGGAAATATTCTATATATTCGTGTCCTAGATAGCCTGAATTTTGATTGGGTAATTCTAATGTCCTGAGTTCTTCTCATACGATAACTTACCAACGTTTTGAATTTATCCAACTTTCTCATTCGCAGCATAACTTTGATATTCTTGTCCGACTTATAGAAATGTATTATTTAAATGTATGCTAGATATGCATTGCCTGACTACTGGCGGACCTAAGACGGAGCGAAATTTCATTGTTGCGCCATTAATAGAAGTCGGACTCTGATGGCGGCCATATTGTTAACCTAAAATGCTCCTATTGGAGTAATAGAACGTTCGAGTACCAGAGTGTTTAGGTAATAGAACTTTCCACCGAGGTTAGGTTGTACAATAGAACCTCCTTTGAACAAACCTCCGTTATCCGAATGTTCAGCTATCCGAATGCTCTACTGTTCGAGTATTTTATAGTCCCAAGCAGAGTACGGTGCTTGTAGAACAGTGTTTCTCAGCCCTTTTATAGCATGACCCAAAAATAGGAATTCAATTCTATGTAATTGAAAATTTTGTTGTGTTTGTTATTTTAAATTATTCGTGGTTTCTTTTTTCCCAATTACGAAGCTCCTCCCGCAGGGTGTAAACATTCCTCAGTCGAACGCACACGTAATTCCTAATTAGTTGCATGTTTCTGCAAGGTCAGCTTGATTAACGCGGCTGTTCATGTAATGAACCAGTTCGATCCCTCGATGGTTAATGACCAACAACCAGATTAATCCTGACCATAAACGATGGCTTTCTTTGTCTGTCTAATTTTTGGCCTTCGAAAACATTTTTTACAGAACGAGCTCGCATATCAAATTCATTTTTGCTCGAGGGTCAATTTGCACTTTGTTACCGTTTCGCGGATTTACAATTATTTTACCGCATTCAAAAATATTTTAAAGGCCATTTGTCAGCGGTACCCACACCGATCATTCACACCGTTATGTCACAAGCAAATACGTGTATTTCGAATAAAAAAAAAACAATAATTTCCACAGAAACGAATAAAACGAAGCATTTGTTTTAGAGAAAACAAATGAACATTTTTAGATAGTACAAGATTACTCGTAATATAATTTGACAAAAGGTCATTGGAGTCGACGAATCAGAGTTTTTACTTCTTTCGGCTACCCTCCTACTTGAATATTGATCTATATTCAACGCAACGGCACGCCAGAGATGATAGCACGCTGCTCATAACATTTGTTACAATTACCACACTGTGGTCGTTCAAAAAAAAAAAAAAAAAAAATAAATAAAAAGAGAGAGGAACGAAAATTTGTGCTCGTGTTTTACCGTTGCCTGTCACTTTTTATCCGCGCGCGTAAAAAAGCGACGATGCGACGCGACGCATGTTGATTTCGCGTTTAAATATCTACAGTCTCGCGAGCGGGGGAAAAAATATAAATGCAAATAATACTATAAATTTCGGGTTTAATTTATTTGGACGTTTTAAAAGTGCCTTTTTCGCCGGGGTACGACGTTATAAATGTTACTCGCCGTCGAAAAAGTGATACAGGACTGCGTTACGGCCGTGTCTCGTGCAATCTAAATTTTCTAATCGCAACGAATTTTCCTGTTTCGCGTTAATCATTCCCGACCAAATAATTTCAATCTAATGATACGGAAACGTGGCTTTGGGTCCTTAAAATTTCAAGCAAACGCATAGGAAAAAATTCGGTTCTTTAAACGCCCGGAGAATAAGATCTCCTCAACGTGTTTATTATTCCAGATTTTCTTTTTCGAGAAGTCTCGTCACGCGTACGTGTTAAATGCAAATTAATACGCTTCCCATTCACCGTTTTTTAAAAGCTTTCACTTACTATTGCGGCCGCCGACCTCTCGTACACGTCGTCAATTTCAAGTAACGTTTGCGGGCCGTTTAGTCGGACGTCTTGATACTTTATCGAGATTACTCGCTCGAGAAAGTGAATTCGTCTGCATTAGGATAATCGTTGTTCCCATCTCGGTTTTCTCCAAACGGAATCGTAGTATTGGATTCTCATGCAAATGAGACGCTGTGAAAAATTCTGATCGTACGTTTTCCGAGCCACGAGAATAAGTGGAGGAGGTTTCGCAAAAGCTGACCACCTCACACGGAAGAAACAATCATACTTCTTACTAGCAGTGACTGTAAAATGTTTTTGAAAATGCCTCGATGCAACGTAGAATCTTACTGACTGTTTACAGAATCACGCCTGGTCACTTTCACATTTTGTGATTTACAACATAAAGAAAATTTTACTTATTTAAACTTTATCGTTCTGCATCAAATTTTATAATTACTGGCAATCAAAGATGATTATAAGAAGTACGTAGAAAGTCTGAAATACATTACGTACAATAATTGTCTTGCGAACACGCTTTTACTTAAGTACCACTGAAAGAAATGCGCAATGCTTTCTACAGTTAATTCGTTCGAATTTACTAATTTACATTTCTCGACTCCCTTTCTTTGTTACAAGCCACTATTAAATAACACACGAAACTTAAATACTTCTTCTACCGGTATAAAATGCGATTTAATGATGTCTTTTGTGAGAAAATTCTGATTCTGTCATCCATCCGGAGCACAGAGACGCAACGAGATCGATTCGCAAAGGAATCGATGGTGGCTGGAAAACAACGAGCCAGCCATCGCAATAAGAGTCCTCTGTACGTAAAGCAAGGTTCATTACACGGAAGCGTAACGACGCTCTTCCTGGCGGGGGTCACGGTTCTGTCGATTTAGCAGTAATTTATCGCCAGGCCGCGCACAATACGAAAACGGACGGTTTATTGCCGACATTTTTCCCTCCGTGCATCTCGTGCATCCCGCGGCGAACCTTTTACGAGAGCCCCCCCCGTAAACCTGGGAAAATTCAAGAGCCCAGAGGTACTCTTCTCCGCAACTACGCGGAAGGGATGGACACTGGAGCGCGGGGGGTGGCAGGAGAAAACAGAGAACGGGGTGGCAGGTGACGAGAGGGACGGAGGAACGATGAGCCGAAGGTATGCATTCGATAATACAATTTACGGTCGCGAACGATGGCGTATAAATTTTTATGGTGATCAGGTAGTACACCGGTTGATATACCCATAGCCGACGTCCACGGTACCGCGCGTCGTATGCATCGTGAATTGTGAGCGGGCACGATTACGGGGGTGGTTACTGTACACTCGAGGGTGGCTCGAAACACCGGGATAGCTGCTCAATGACGACGCCGTTCGTCGCTTCAATCGAACAAACAATCCTTGTTCGTGTCTCTGTAAACCCGGTACGCCGCTGTCCGCGGGTTCCAGACGCTCGCCAGCGGACAAAGAGACGTTAAAACGTTGCAGACGAACGACAAAAATTTCTAAAATAACCACCGTTCCCCGATGGAATTTTTCCCCCTTTTTTCTGATTTAATTTCAAGGAAAATTTGAAATCGCCGCGACTGGAGCAGTAGCAATGCTGGTGTTTTTTTTTAAACAGTGTGATCTCTGGAAGCCTATAATTACGATGTTTTGTAGGAAGAAGGAACGATCGCTTTCAGGTTAAAAAGAATGTGGTATTACGAGTAGAAGTAATGCGAACAGTATGTTTAGTTTTTGCTTAATTGCGGGCCTTACAAGGATTACGATTCGCGATTCTTTCCAAGATGTTCCTCTTTTCCTGTAACAGATTTAGTATCTGTGTTTTTTACTACTGTTTTAAATAAAGCTCGCGTGAAAGTTTCGGGAACGTCGTGTAGACGGATATACAGGGTAATCAGCCACCCCTGGGAAAAATTTTAATAGGAGATTTTAGAGGCCAAACTAAGACAAACATCAAGAATATCAATTTGATGATTGAGACTTCGTTAAAGAGTTATTAAAAAATTAAATTAAAAAATTTCAAATCATTTACGGAAAAATTATTTTTGGTTGTGGTGGTCAATTATGATCATTTTTGGTGAATAGGCACACTTCCAAAATTCTACGCACTTTCGAGGAAAACATTCATTACTGAAAATATGATGTCTGATTAGGAATATTCTACTGAAATTTTTCGACGAAAAAAAAAAATTTCACATCGTTCTGAAAAAATTATTTTCGGTTGCAGGGGTAAATTATAATCATTTTTGGTGAATACACATACCCCCGAAAATATACGTCCTTTCGAGAAAAAAATTCTTTACCGAAAATATAATTTCTGGCCAGAAATGTCTGCCCGAATTTTCATGTGAATCTTTAAAACGTCATAACTTCTGAACGGATTGGACGATTTTAATGTTTAAAAAAGCAAACTACGCGTATTTTGATGGAGAATATGTACAAATCGCAAAAATATCGGAAAAGTTGATCCTTGACCCCGCAAAATGAGAAAAACCCCATAAAATTGGTCCAATTTTCAAACTACCATAACTCCCAGAATAGTGAATATATTTCAATGAAACTTTTTTCTGAAGTAGAGCTCATGGGTACCTACAAAAAAGTATTACACAACTTTTCTGTAGGGCGTTAAACAAAATTACTAAAAATGAAAAATGAATTTTCAAGAAAAATCGACAAGGGGTAGGTGCCTAAATTTTTCGGCGAAAATAAAAAGTTTCAAATCGTTCTGGAAAAATTATTTTCGGTTCCGGGGTTCAATTACAAGCATTTTTGGTGAATAGACATACCCCTGAAATCCTACTCAGTTTCGAGAAAAAAATTCTTAACCGAAAATATACTGTGTGGCTGGAAATGTTTCTATAACTTTTTAACAAAGCCTTAATCAACAAATTAATATCCTTGATTTTCGTCTTATTTTGGCCTCTGAACATCTTGTATACTTCCTCTAAGTAATCTTCCCTAGACTCTGCACAGAGCAATTCCCAGCATAGGATCCATCGATCATAACATTTCTGGAGTTCGCTTTCTGGTTTAATATCCGCGTTTCATTGCTTGGAATTTCAGGAATTGATGGAAAACGTGTTCCTTACATGATTCCTTCTACTTCGAGGAAATAAAGAACGCGAGACGACATATCGGCCGATCTGGGGGATGCTCCGAACGTTGTGATTGACTTTTAGGTTCAAAAACTCTTCCACAATATTGTGCAATATTAGACGTACCCCTGTCGAGGCCAAAATAAATATTTTACACGCGTAGATGCGGATCTATAACGCTACCAAATGTACTAAAATGGGTATATAACGGTCATAATCTGAGACTTCTCTTGTCGGTAAAAGCCAAACTGTGGTTGATGTCTTCTTACCTAAACGCATTCGATGGAAACGCTGTGCGCGCAGACAATGCGGCGTGGAAAGGTAACCGCGTAAAACGTTGTCTGCGGACAGCGCGGCTCTGCAGGAACGTTGGAGAAAACCTGGAGCTTTATGAACAGGATTACAAACGGCGGCGAGTGAATTGAATCGGCAATAAAGAGTAACGATCAATAGCGTTCCGTTGGAACGACGCGCCGGGATAGAAACAAAACGGGACCGGTTCCGTTCGTGTCTAATAAATATTTCCGAATAAATGACGGACCAGCCCTGGCGTTACTTGAATTTCGTTATTATCGACGCGATCATTGTCGACGCGGCGCCGAAACGCTGTGAAAACGAATCATCTTCATTGTCCGTCACGGCTGCCAGGACACGACAAAACAGACGCTGACGCGTAATAGGAAAGACACAGGCGGATGATGGAACGGTATTGATTCCCGCGAATTATATTTGCAGCGATAACAATCCCGCCACTCGCTCGTTCAATCTAAAATAGATGCTCCCATCTGTCTGGGTGTTTTTTTCGACCGCGCCGGGGCAGGAACGCGAACAGGAGAGAAAAAGGTTTACTTGCACGGAAACTCCTGGACGCTCGATCGCGAATCTCGTTCCCCGGGACGCGTGTTCAGACGATGCAACAACGACAGACAGACCTAGACATTTTCTCAAAAATCAAAATTCAAGTAACAAGTTTCTGGCGATCGACAACTGCTACCATCGAGTTCGAATAATTTGAGAATTATTTCTGAATAGTACAACGCTTTATTTGAATAAAGAATAAATTCGAAATGAACTTTGCTCGACTCTGGCGCAGAAGCAGAGGTTAACCGTGCTTCGAGACCTTTTGAAGAGCCTCAGACGCAAACGTCGTCGCGTTCTTCCCTTCGCGCGCCACTTTTTATATCGTCGTTTCTGTTTCCTCCGAGTCCCCGGCTCGGTGTCTACGAGTATCCACGGGCGGCCGATCAATCGATTCGTACTCCAGCGAAATGTATTCTCTCTGGGCTGCGCGAGCTCTCTACATCGAGATTTTTACGCTGCACGCGCCACTTCGGACGCAATTATTCGTCCAATCGTCGACGACTGATACGTCGCCCGACGAGTGCGACCACTTGGATGATTTTCAGATCGACCAGGTTTGGACACGCTGTTTACTTTGTTACTGTCTGTTCCGCGAGAGATTTGAATTCGAATTAAGGCTCGGGAGATTTTTCTTTATCGATTGCAGTCCCGCGACACACGGGATACGTTTCACAGCTCTTCATCGAATTTGATAAAACACACGCGTTTTATAGTCTGCAACGGATGTAATCAAGCGTCGAATCAGTTTCGAGCTAGAATAAATTCGACACTGCAGGTAATAATTAAAGAATTTTAAGATTACAGAATGTGAAAAAATTACCATCGGGTATTCGAGAAACTTGGCTAGAATTTTCAAACTTGTTTGTTCGTGTACGATCGTACAGCGTCGAAACGGTTGAAATTTTTTAAATCGTTTCTACACGTTCGTTTATTTCGTCTTTTCCAAGTGCCACGCATATTTTATGAAAAGCTTCCGCAGCTTTCGAACAGAGCTTAAATTCATGAAGCAAACAAGCCTTAATTAGTGCAGATTGAAAATCTGTTTATGAGTTATGACGCAATGTGAAATTTATGCGAAACGGTGTAGCGCGACAGAAAATAATTCATAGACGCGCTTTATTGGTTTATTTTCTCTGTTAACTAAACCCCAAAAATGTAATAATTACCCTCGGTACAGAGTGAACGTATTTCCCATTTTCTGTTTCCGCAGTGAAACCGCGATATCTCAGGAATAAATCACGCTAAACTCGCATTTCCTATCGACAAGACAAATGAGTCTTTACCGATGTGTCTGTTTTTTATTCCCCTACAGTGAAAGCACTACACGTTGGGAATAAATTACGTCAGATACGCATTTCTTTCGAGCGATACAAATTAACTCGTCTTTAGCCATTCGTAATTATGCGAGCAGCGAGAGTTTCTGGTTAAGAAATGATTCAGTTAATGGGTTAATAGCATAAAAATAGTGCTTGTACGGCGTGAATGCTACTGGTATAATGAGAGATTGCTCGGAAAACCTAATTGAGCCTTCTCAGTACGTGCACGAGGTCTGAGAAATGTAACAAGCTCGAACTAAGAGGTTTCCGATGGTTCCACAGACGCACATCGTATTACGGTTGCGTTTTGCTAGATTTTATAATTTTATCTTCGATCGCGAGCATCCTTTACCCGTGATGGATCAATCCGTTAATGACTTTTAAAAGCGTAGCGAATCAACATTACGCGATCCGCATTATGAGAATTATGGATCAGATTTCTAAACACTGGAAATCAACTAAATTGTTCAGAGTTTATTCGTTCCTCCAATCAAAGCTACTGGCTACGGACTAATAATAAAAACAAACGTCTTGGAAAAATAACTTTTATATCGTCGGCGTTCCAAAAGTTTCCCAAATGAAAACGTTCAACGACCGATAGGGAGGAAATAGCATTTTATAAGAACTAGGAGAAAAAAGCTTCGGTAGAAACTTGTGATAGATGATGATAAGACCAAGTTATCGATATTCACGTGGTTGGTTTGACCGATACAAAGATGGATGGACGAGGAGGACCAATTCCGTAACCTCTGTATCCATCGAGTCTTGTACGACTAAAGTTTTCTTTGCATGTTACTTCGTAGAGTAAACGTTTATCGAATAAAAGAGAGCGTGTGTGCTTCGACATCGAGTTTCATTCGAGATTAAACAGAGTTTACGACATATTATAATAGCAAATATTATTTAATTTATACGAGTCAATCTGTAACACCGAATCACAGGTTGTCTTATTATGTATGTCAGGTAGATTCGCGTTAATCTATATCTGATTATCATTCACTACGATGAAGTGCAGTTTGTTGCACGGGTTGACTGACTCTCAGCTTTCAGATTACATCTTTACCTGCTTCGCGTTGCATCGTTAGTCACATTTGTAATACTTAAGTAGAACGTTTCTGATGACTGCATTCTAATAACCCATCGTTTAAATTTGACGGTTTTCTTACGTCAGTCGACGAGTCACGGCGACCATAAATTAGGAGGCTCCGCTTGACCCTGCAACCTTAGCCTGCTTTCCTTCAGGTACTTTCTAATCCTTTGCGTGATTTCTCACTTGCATTTCCCTTTCTTCGACCTGCCTTACATACGCCTCCGCTTTGTTACGATCCCTCGCTCCAGTCTCTTAACTCCGATTTATTTTAATTAGAATACAGAATTCGATATAAATTGCTAAAAAATAACATTTACGAATTCCGTTAAAAAGCATGGAGTTTAGAATCCGTGAAATCGACGAGTAAATCAAGCGTCAGTTTCGCGGTAAAAATTTATAACGAACCGTTCGAGTCCGTCAAAATTTTATTCGAACAGCATACAACAATTTTGGAGTGCAGGAGGAACGACCCAGACGAGTTGACGTCGACGAACGTTCACGGCGCAGGGAATTTACGCGAAAAACATGTGCATAGCCATTAAACCGTACGGCGCAACGCGAGGCGAGCGCAAAATTCTTACGGTCGTCTGAGTACTAAACGCTGACAAAGGTCTTCGAAAAGCTCTACTTGCCTCCCTCCTGCGCCAGACCCCCGTCCCCGGCCACGTTTTGCGCCCCTATTTCCTGTAGAAACGATTTCCTCCTTCCCTGGCGATCGTGAAACGCCGCGCGACGGTGTTTCGCCGTGTTACGTGCTGTCCTCGCTCGTTTTTCTCCTTACAACGAATCAGTTTCTGCAGACGAGGCGGCCGTAAAACGTAACGACGTTAATTCCGTGCCTCGTACACCTTACGAGGCACGGGACACTTCTGTGTACGAAATGTTTCGATGTGGAAGCCGCTCCGTAAAAGATTCGCCGCTGGAATTGTTATGAAGGATGTTGAAATTTTGAATGCATGCTCCGCCGAACTGGTAATGACGCGTCAAACTCGAGATACGTGATTCACATCTCCGTGTCGGGTGAACTGTAACCCACGAATATTTTCTTCGAATCGAAAATCAGGAAGCACTATCGTCACTCTCCATTTCATTGAATTTCACAATAAAATATTCCAAATACACCCTCATTGCGACAGGTGAAAGTTTTCAAATTTGTGGTACCAGCAGAAGTATGCGAATATTCGATTTAGAGGGGTGAAGTCCACCCTCCAAAATTTAACTTGTTATAGGAATAATTGGAACTTTTCGTACGAGTCGACATGGGAATCGAAATCTGACATAACTTTTCCAGGAAAAAAATCTGTATATTTTCGAATACAGAATTTGAAATAATTATGTAGGATTGTTTTCCATTCGATTTTTTTTATTAAAAGTTGTATTCTTGTTCAAGTACTATAACCTGCCCTAAAATTATTCAAACCTAGTTGTATACAGGTAGAATTTGGATTAAGGAATAAATCGGGTTTGAAGATTTTTATCGATGACAGGGTTATGCGTCCAGAATTCTTGTATAGAATTCTGGGAACCCACATCTGCATCGTATCGTTGGAGGGAGAAAATATTTCTGTGTACGAAATGTTTCGATGCGGAAGGCGTTTCGTAAAAGATTCGCTGCTGAAATTGTTATGCAAGACGTTGGAATCTTCAACGTACGAAGTGGTAATGACACGATAAATTTCGGGATCGTGGTTTACACATTGTAAGAATAAAAGTGTCCAACGAACAGAGGTCCGTAAATATTTTCTTTCAAACGAAAATAAAATTTGACGGTTCGTTAGTAAGGAATATTAACAAGTTAAAGGTATGATCAAATCAAATATCAAGAAGAACAGAAACCTTTATGACCCCTGTATCTTTTTATTCGTTTCGAATAATGAAGCAGGGAATTATTTCAAATGAGTTTCTTCCTTTTGACTCGAAACCAGAAATTTTACTTTGTTAACACAGTAGTCTCATCGTATTCCCTCCCGATATCGCAGACCGACGGTGGCGGATCAGCGTCGAGGCAGCCCCAGGAATATCGGATCCCGCGGTTTCGAAATTTGCAGACCGCTGGAAAATTCCGCGGGAAAATTTTCTAGCCGGTCCGCGCGAGTCCTTTAATTTGCATCTACTTGCGGACTTAATGATCGGAGACGCGCGTTGTTTTCCGCGGAGTCGTGTAGTACCTATGGGGCCGACGCGTAATGAAATTCGAGAGGAAAATCAGCGTGAACGGGCCGCGCGCGAACCCGGAGTCGAGAGGCCGACGTTTCGAACGTGACGTGGCGAGTCCCATCATTTTATGCAAATAAAAGCGGAGAACGCTTGATTTCCCTTGGTGTTCAGCCTGACGACGACGACGTCGCGTCCGCCGTCGTCGGTGCACACCAGATGCTGACCGGAAACACGAACGTGTTCGACTGCCATTCGGATTATCCGCTTAATGGGAAGAGATACACGAAACTCGCGGTGACAAAAAATGCTTGAAAAATTGCGAAACAAACTTTTTTCGCGCGGGTCTCGCTTTTTGGGGGAAATATAACGTCGAAAGTGCCACGGACAGCAGCACGTTCAGGTGTGATTCTCTTTGTTAACCCTTTTTCCTGCTAAGAGCATGTGCGCTCGACGTGGGCAAATTTTGTTCGAAACGAAAACAAAAAACAACTATTCCGAATAACGGGGCGTCTATTTCCTGCGAGCGGTGTTTGGAAATAATGAAATTTTTAGTTGGTTCACAAAATAGAAATTTAGTTATTAACCGTATCGTGTATAAGATATAAATAGAAATGAATTATTGTCTTTTATAATTACAGTTTAGAATGTCTTCATGCTCCCGTGGCACACACTGCTCGTCATAAAGTTTGATGACCGTTATGTACATATTTTAAGGTTCGCGTTCCACTTCCTTACTTTCTTACAATTTTAGATACACTTCGTTTCATCGATAATACAATTCGAATTTACGAAAATTAGTAATGTTTCTTTTACGGAAAAAGAGCGCTCTAGTTACGAATTCGAGAACAAATTTTTGTGCATAGTTCTGGCCATAAATAATAATGATCAAAATTCGCAGAAAACACTACATGAAACTGCGCCAGAAAATTGAGTTTAAAGCTTTGTATTTTCCATACACTGAATATGTATCGATGCATAACCCAGAATCACAAACAAAACGTGGCCGATAGCGTTATCCGAGCGTTATTCGAATCGTCCAGAATTTGAATTCATCGAAACTCGAATTTGCTACTAAATTTCTAGCCCTGCGTTCGATTAAACGTACGTTTACGCAAAGTATTCGTCGTTGTCGATTACATTAAAATGTGGTTTTCCTTCTACTTAGGATATTCAATGTAAGTTGGTGTCAAATAATATTTCCGACTTCTGCAACTGTAAAATCTACCGTTAAAAAATAAACCCTGAACATCTCTAATTCGCGACAAAGTGGTCCTTGCGTAAACATATCAGCCAGACGATAAATAAAGAACCATTCGTTTCGTCTTCCCCTGCGGTGTGCCGGTCCCGGGGATATTTCGGCTCGCACCGCGTATGTAAATTCTTCCCCGGGTTTGCTCGGTCGTATCGAAACGCGGAACCATCCTGTTGCACCACAATTTTCGCCGCACTCCGGTACTTTCGTACGGAAATAGCGGTCGCACTTAACCGGTCCGCGTCGATTCCCGCGGGACCGTAGGCGGCACGTGTCGGGGAATACGTGTTTACACCGTCCTGGGATCGCGCTTAGCGCCGTTTGCAGCGCGCGTTTCGCATTCGAGCCGCGTGCACCCGATCGGTTTGCACCTGCACAGCATCCCGGATTCTTTTTTCTCCCCATCGAGGTTCACAGGTCTCGTCAAAGACCGGTCGAGCAGCGCGTTAACGACGCGATGTCTCCATTAAGATAATCAGGACTCGAGGATGCGCACGCGTTGCGACGGATACGGTATCGACCACCGCGTGTAACTTATCGACGAGGACTCTCGAAACGGAGTCCCACAGAGAACTCGTTCCGGAGTTCTTCCCGAAGACGACGCCTCTGGACGGTTCGCTTACTCACCCAGAACACTCAGCAGCACGTAAACGACACTCGACGGACGCATTTTTCCCCGGGAATCCTCGGGACTGTATTCACGCTTATGCGAACCGTCGACGAGACGGTCGAGAGTCGCGGGAACGAAAGAGGACACACACGCGCGCGTATCGGCGTACTCGTCGTGCCGAAGTCCACGCGGAAACTGGCGGTTTCCGAAGCCACGACGCCGCTAGTATTCCCCGACACTTGGAGCAGAACGTATCGTACGTTCGTCGACTTTTGTTTTTGCCACCATTCGAGACCCCGTGGTCCGCCGTCGTGGGCTACCTTCGCCCGTGGTGGGAAAAGAACGAAAGGAGGCGCGCTTACATCCGTCGTCTCAGACCTCCAACCGCCTTCGAACGGATCGCTTCTGCTCCTCAAGCTCCCTTCGACGCGTTCCCCTGCCCTGGCAACCGAATTTTGGACCCACGCCACCTGCACCGTTTCTTTTATGGCTTGGGGATTCACCCCTGCTAGCCACTCCCCCACAAATACTGGCAAACGACGCTTTTCTGTTACGAAATAATGTTGAAACTCATTCTTACCTCACACGTGATCAAAATAATCGGTGTCACGAAACTAACGGTAGATTTATGGACCGGATCTCCAGTATTAAATCTGCTGTTTTTCTGAATTATAGTACATACACCTGTGTTCCCCTTCATCAACACAAATTTTTTTAACAAGATTGAAAAACTTTAATTAAATATATAGAGTGAAATGCTGGATTGACCACCTGAACGATCAACTCTGGCAATATTGCATTCTTTTTTCTCTTGCAACTTTCAGAATCTCTACTTCTATGTATGCATTCAATAATTTAAAGCACGTTTTGAAAATCATTGCTGTCGCCCCGTAAAATGTGTTTGACCGAATTACGGATACTATAATTACTAATCGGCTGACCAAACACTGTCCAAACAAAAGACCCAATTACTGTTCCCTTGACCAAAAATCATGAAATTGCATGTTTCCATGTAAACCACAGATTCCCAAAGCGTGGGTCGCGGTTAAATATTATCAACCTAGAAGTTGTAAAACTATTATCAAACAGCAGAATTTCCCTTCTTGAAATATTGTAAACGCATAAAATTACTTTCAAATTATTCCCACGGATTCCACGATCAATTTACGAGGATTAACATGTATATACGAAACAATAAAAATGCAAACACTTCGCAAAAATTTTAGCGGACACGAACAATATGTACACTTCTCTCGGATTCACGATTCCGATAGATTGGAATAAAAATTTCTCATGCATCATTTTCACAAAAAAAAACAAGAGAAAAAAATCACGTATCATACCGGGAATTCCTCGATTATTTAACCATATTAGAACGAAATTCTCCTAATTATATTACATTATCGTAACATGGTTTTCTCTTCTCCAGGTACGTACCGTTTCCCGAAAACCAGGCGTGCGTGCCAGCGATCGTGAGTAATTCCAAATATTTATTCTACGATCCAATAGTACTAATTTCCCTCTAACGTAGCTGTGTTCCACGCATCGATCAACGTATTACGTATTCTGATATAAATTGTTACATGTGTGGCTTGCGCGCTTTAAATAGAGGCGACCGTGATTACAAGGCGAAGCGAAATTTATGGTGGTCGATAGTATTGGAAAGTGATCCGACTACTTTCCACGATTTGCATAGAACCGTTTTTCGCTCGAATGGTAGTTGGCACGCTTTGTAGAAACGAGTTATCGTTTCTACAAAAACAAATCCTGTTACTCCGGGGCAGCTCTGTCGCGGAGTAGTAAGAAATTATGCCGTTCGTTTCGTGTCGCGAGGAGAAGCGGAGAAAAAAATTTAGAACGCGGACCGTTTGACTTCGTTAATTTAACACGTAATATTAAGTTAACGTTTAATATAGAAACAAACAGGCTGGAGTGCCTTGTATAGCTGCAGTTCCCAGCGGCAGCTCATCATCTTTATTCTCGTCGTTGGCGTTAATTCGTTTACCCATTGAGCCGTGTCTTGCGAAACGTCACGCCGGTCGAAAAGAGAACTACTGGCATAATTACGATTAATTACACGCTTTTAATTAAACCGGTTGTACCCTTCAACCATTTCCACCATTTTTTTCTTTCTTTCTTTCTTTCGTTTCTTGTTCATTTATTTACTTATCCGCGCATTAGCGTGTCTCAAAGAGCCACCGAGCGAACGCTTCTACGAGGTTTCGCGAAAACGACCGTCTCTCTTACATCCTGCTTGTAATTTCACCTTTTTTTCGCTATTGCTATTTTAAACTGAATATTATATTTCCAAAACTAAAATTTAAGCAAGACTTTTATATGGAACGATGTCCAGTCTTTTACTTTGAAATGTAGTGGTCAGCAAATATATTTTTAATCTGAAATATTTGCAATTAAGTTCGCTGAGATTATCACGCGGAAAGGAGACATTTGGTTTGGACCATTTCAGCTACGTTCAGATAGAAATTTTATAATGGGAATAACGCGGGAATGCTAATTAGAAATTTTTGTATGCTAATGTTGTCACGTACGAATGTTACGTAGTTACTTCGAATTATTTGCTCTCATTATTTGGATACGTATCAGGCTCCGTACACAACTGAAATTACTTTGTTTCATAGACGAGAGTTCCGTATCCAATTACGAACTTATTTCCCGCGAACTTATTTTTCTTATTTCGTATCATTTTTTAATTTTAACTTGCGCGACGGAAATCCTTAACGCTTTCCCGATTATAACCATTTTTCCATAATTTAAAAACAAATTCCACGTTAACGTATTTCAAGCGACACGCGCGAAACGAAGTTTAGTAATCATTTGTCTGCTGATTCAAAATGACTTGTAGATAATCCCGGGCGATGAAACGAGAATGTATAATGAATCGAATGGGTATTACAAAGGGAGAATGACGCGAGTTCGCGATTGGCCGCATTTAACGCTCGTAAATGATTATTTATCGTTATAGATATTCCAATATTATATAATAACCGTAACGAGGCCATCTTTGACTTAATTTCGTATCTGTAAACAGTTTCGGGGAACAGCGAATGTAACACTTCATATTTCGCGTATTGTTTTTCGACCCGAAATCGAACAATCGTGTTCAGTATTGTTGCAAATTTTATTCCTTTGCCGTTCCAATTAATTAGCGGAGCTAATTTAACGTGCTCGACAAATTCAATAAACGGGAATGTATAAATTATTAGTCTACTTGTCTATACGGCACAATAATTGTACGCGAATCGATAAATTTGCACCGCGATCATAAGAAATAATTAATCAGATACACTTGTTCGGTACTCTTTGATACCGATGAATATTGATAATCAGTGTTTTACAGCGCGTTTAAAAACGCCTTTGGGCAGACAATAATTGCAAATATAAAGCGATATAAAAATATATAAATTTCTTTAAATAATTGAGAAACCGATTAATTACGTATTAAATGTTGATACGCGAGTAAAGTAAATGAAATACACCGACGATAGATCGAGCGTTTCGGTGTCTAACTCGCGTTACGATCGAACTTAAATTAATCGATAATTCGTTCGTATCGAATGTCGAAATGTGCGTCAGCAATCGAACAGAACGACATTTCGAAAGCGTACAGAAAATATCGAGCCGTGACATTTTTATAATTCACAACATTGACGTCCTGCAAACAATCTCTGTAGCGTAACATAAATAGTTGCCGAGCGGATGGTCATTCGCGTAGTTTTTTGTGCTTTCATTACGAATGGAAATTCTCGTTCGAGTTTAATCTGGGATATCCCTGCTGAAAAAATAGCGACGATAACGAACACATCAGCGACCTGGGACGGTAATTGTCGTCTGGGAAAAGCTTTTTTCGCGTTCGGTCGTTCCTATTTGCCGACTAATTTCCGTTCTACGTTGCAAGTCGATACCGAATCGCCGCAAGTCTGCTTTTTCCCGCGATTACTGTAACGTGTTTTCCCGCACGACACCTCGGGAGAGCCATGAAATTGCGGGTCATTCGCGAAACGACCGTCGAGTGATTTCTCGCCTTGTCACTGCCGACTAGAAAGAAGAGAAACGACGCCGCACGGAACGGTATAATTGCTGCTTTTGACCAGCGTCTGGTTAACCAAAAAAATGTTTGAATCACGAATTTGTTTGCAAGCCATTGCTTTAAAATTTATATCCATTGACAGTGGGATTATACCAGAATTTAAAAACATATATAATGAATATTTGACTCTGAGTTATAGAGATTTAATCCGTAACTGGTAATAAATATATTTGACGTATCACAGTACCTGTTGTATACTGTAACCAATGGTTCTTCCAAATCGTATTTCATAATTTTATTAAGAAAGGGTTGAGAAACAGTTTTAAGTTGCTAGAGTTTAGTTTTGTGTCAAAAGTATTCGTCGATGGAAGACCACGAAAAAGCGAAGTTTGAGTCGTTTACACAATAATCAACTGGTCTTCCAGAAAGCTACGAGAGCATTAGGACGTGCAAAGCACACGCGCGGCCGGAATGAGCAGCAGTGCGACGTCGTTTGCATAAAAACATGCGAGGAAAAGCGGGGGAGCACGGTTGAATCGAGCGATATTAGGTCTTATTGTTCGAGTTCGAGCTTTTTGTCTATTCCGTTTCGAAATGAGATGGAGCTAAAGAGTGAATATCGTGGTCGACCTAGTCCCGCTGAAGGGCTCTCTCCACGAATGCACATTGTGTCACGGGTTCTTACATTGACGGTGAACTTTCATTTCTCGTTCTGGAGCATCGTCATCTACGGTGCGTTCCGCGATACGCTGCCACGGGATGCGATTTCTCATTTAAAAATGGTCTCAAGAAATGGGAGAAGTTTCGCGAAAATGTTTTCTCTATTACTTCTGATCGGACAAGTGCTCGAAAACTTTTAGAAACAGGAATCGAACGAAAATTGATTTCGGAAAAGAAGAAACGATTTCGAAATAAATTGTACTTTTTTTATATTGTTTGAGCACACCCTTCATTTCCCGCGATGTTCCACTCGGGAAGGTTGCTCGTAGATCGTTGATCCATTCGTAGGAACAAGTTGAGATGGTACTCTCTCTGTCTCGGAACTCTTTCCACGAGAGTTTCTGTACACTCCCGAAATCAAAGTCTCTCGAATTGCAGGCGTGGATATATTATTAGGTATTCAGCGAGTGGAGACAAATTACCGAAGACTGCCGCGCGGAATTTGAAACTTTTCTCATGAAACAAGTTCGTTCGCGAGACGTCTAACTGGAAAACGAGGGATTTCTCGACAGAATTTCGAAGAGCATTAATGTTTTCAAACGACCGTTAGTTATTAACTTTTCGATGATGAGTTGGGAGATTAGTTAGCACGGAATCCAAGAGACGGGAGTAATATTCTATTTACGAGAATCGAACGTATCGATCGAAACTGATTTTGCGTATCCAAATTCTACGAGTGAACTTCGAATATCGTTGTTCCTTTTCTAGAGTAAAAAAAAATAGGTATGAACTTGGAGAACTTTATTTTTAGTCATCCAGATAGAGAAATAATATAATAATGCGCTTATTAGGTATTCTTTGGGTCGACTGTCTTCGAGGATCGCGGAAAATCCGAGGAAAAAATGTAATGCAACGACAGAGATTAAGTTTTTGCGTAATCTCCGCGGAGGTTTGGATTACACGTGGGAAGTCTCGGGTCCAACAAAGCCCTGCTTGACGTAAGAAATTGCGAATGCATGCTAGGGTCCCTGTATTTGGCCATAGCGTTGCACACGTTAATGAAACGAACCGTAACGATGAGAGAAGAATGGCGTGCTCGCGAGAAAATAATTTTATTCAGACATTAATCCGCAGGTGCATACCTTTCCGGTCGGATAAGTAACTTTTACGACGACTAGACACGCGCTTAAACTATATTCCTGTAAAATAGGTGACGTGTTGCAGACGAGAGTCGAATAAAAATATGTTTCTTGCTGTATTTTAGCTTAGAAAATAATATTTCTATCCATCAGGCACGACGTATGTGCGCCGTGTATAAATACAAAGTTCTGGAACGAGACCCATTAAACATCCGCCGTGCTCCATGAATATTCAAAATCGATTTTCTCAAACATGGAGCCCCGGGGCGCAAGAGTGTCATTTTACATTTTCGATTTATATTTTCGCGAAAATTCCCCCCTCCCCCTCTCTCTTTCAAGTAAAATCGCTCTTTATGGAACACCTCGTACAATAAGCGTTGTCGAGACCACTACCCTCCAGCGTGGAATATTCGTTGACTCGCGGGGGTAACACGTGAAAATACTGTTATAATATTGATAACGCGAAGGAAATGGCCGATTTCTGGATATTTTTTCGCTCGCGCGAATAAATTTTTATCTTGCCCGCTATGGGCACCGCTCGAAAAACTGTATAATCGCTACATAATCGGATCAAAGCGCGGGAATTTCGAAAGCCGATTACCGACTAACAGCATAATGAATTTTCGTACGCGCCAAAAGAATCGGTGTAGAATAAATTATTGCTTGACCAGCGAGTCGAGCGCTTTGAATAGGTCCAACACCTTTCTTTCTTTGCAAAATTGATGATTTGTCGGTAAATTAGCGGACATCTTCAAGCCCATTTATTTTATTTTATAACGATCAGCTTTCGAATTCGCTTAGAATGTGTAACAGGCAGTACAGTCGGGTGGCCAGTTGCAAAATACGTCGAAGTGCTTTCGTGTTTCGCGCGTCATAAAAAATTTTACGTAAGAAATTTAATAAAGCCTCGATACGGGCGACGCGACGAACGTAACAAGTTTTGTTTTGTCCCGAGCAGTTTCATTGTTGCACTTATGGCCCTATTGAATTGGGCGTGCGAAAATGTTTTCCATTTGAAAGCGTTGTCCATTGTTCGGTTCGACGAGAACGTCCTGATGGTGCATACGAAGACCCCGGGTGTATCCGGATATTGTGAGAGACTCGGTCGAATCGCATGAAGCTTATTGCGGCAGATAGAAAGCCATGGAATTCGGTCGTCGATTCGTGTGACGGTCGCAGACGCCATTCTGGCCTTGAAAACGACATAATTGGAATTTAAGGAACGGTGAAAGTGGCCCAGCTTCGGACTTGTTGAAAGATACGTGCCCATTATGGGATCTCCAACAGGTGTACGTGGCCCAGAGACAGGCAAAATTCTTATTTAAATATAAATTTAAAATATGTCGGTGCAGTATTATGGCATCGAGTCGATAGAACGTTAATAAAAATATGTATTCTCGACGATTGCGACGCGAAGAAAGTGCGTGGTGCAATTTTGTGAAAGAAAAGTCGCTAGACCGTGAAGTGTGCTAGAAATTACGCAAACCGGAAGCGTTTATCGTGAAAAAATGTGCTGCGTGAGCATGTTTATTGCACCTTGATTTCTTCGAACGAAGGTACTTCGCTGGTAATTGCTGCCACCTTGTTTCATCACACTTTGATTTATATTGTCGTGCATAATTGTATTATAATTCGATATCGATGGTATATCAAAAACAAAATAATCGTACGTAAACGCAGGTTCTAAGTTTCTCCGATCGCCAATTTGCTCCTAGTTCGTTCGACATAAATTTAATCACAAATTTTATAGATAACTTTTTGAAGAGCAACGGTTTCGATTGGATATTAATTTGAATTATTAATACAAGCTTCATTCATAGTAATTGGGAAATGAAATGTTATTTTAAACGGAGTTTCAAATAACGTTATTTCTGATGCGACTCACTTTATGTTGGAACGTAGTAATAATTTTAATATAGAAACGGAGTCTGTATTATATTAATATATATTTCGAACAGGTTCAATACTGCAACGTGACAATAATACAAATTCAAAGTTCCATAACTCTATTAATATTCCTCAAAAGCTATCGTGACGAACAGATTAAATCCCTAAATCTACTATTTTGTAACGCCCTGTATCGCGATCTCTCGTTCCAGAACGACGTACTGGATGTTTACATAAGAAAACGGCCAAGTGATTTCCAGTCGGAACAACGTCGTCGAAGCCCCGCAGAACTGTGCGTGGCCCCACGTTCACGAAAGTGCAGTGATTTTCCCAATTTTTCCAGCACACGCAGCCTATTAAGGTTTCTTTCCTCGTAGGAAACCTCTTGAGTTATAGAATACCACTGGCGTGTACCGTTAACCGAGAAATCGTATCGGAACGTTTCCATTGGCGCACCACGAAGCCGGAAACATCGGTATTTCCTATTCATCGCGGAATTTCTTCGACGTCGAAACAAGTCGAATGATTTTCACACTTTCGCGCGTTCCCAGAGTTCCAGAATTTCAGGGAATTTTGGTTTTTTGCCCCCAGAGAAGAGAAATCCGCTCCCTTTTCTGGAGAGAAGATTATCATCACACGAAACTGCCACTTTTCTACGTCACGATACCTTCAAGAAAATTTCTCGAACTCATATCGTATAAACTTGAGCGTTTCTGTGCTAGTAAAATTCAATAAAGTTCGTCTTATTCTGTATTTTTAGTAAATTATGTTAAATGTCAAGAGTTGTCACCGTTCTTTCTTAATCGTGTGTTTGGTAGCAAACATATCTTTCGTCTGGAATTAATTAAATTGCAAATTAATTTGCCCGTTGTACATGCATATTAATTTTTTTGGGCACCAATTAAAAATATAAACCTTCGATTTAATATACTCGCTTCTGCATACCCCAAAATAGAATTATGCTATCCAAATTGTTGTTATTAAACACTTTCTTATATTATGTTTACTAATTTTTACAACAGTGAGCTTCATAGTATTTGTCTTCATTGAATTTCCAATCGGATTATGAAGTAGAGGATTCGATACGGACTGGTTTTGGATCAATTTCCGATGAATACCTTCAATTTGGTGACAGTACGATACTGTTGTTATTGGTTGATTCGGGTTTTAAAAGGTGAATAATACCTTTGAAAGGTCGCTGTGCAGTCACGAAAATTTTTTTCGGCTATGTCGATACTTTTGACGCACGTTCGTTTCGCCAACATTCGAGCCATTTCTCAAGATCATTTTCTATCCTCGTACAGTGGCCATTTTTCATTGGAGACTATGACATTCGAAAAATGAACCTTTGCTGTTTCGAATCTTAAAACCCCCAACCATCTCAATTATTGATTATCTATGACGTTGATAAAGTACGTCGTAATGTAGTAAAGATGATTTCTTTTTTTCGTGGTCGAAAAATAGAGTAGAGTTTTATAGCCAGACGTCGATGGTGAATATTCATGAGGCGAATGATGGAGAAATGTTGACGCACGGATGATGAAAGTTTCTGATCTTTAAAACGGATGACTTGGCATGTATTTTTTATTGATCTCCCATCCATTCGACGAACAGGAAATTTGCAAACTAAAACATTGCGAACCTCCGCAGGAAAAGCAAACAAAAATAAAATATATTTCCTTATTTTTGCCGCTGTGTGGTTTAAAACGTGAAATATTACCGGGGATATCCGTTCGCCAATTTGTCGGCCTGTTCGCTGAAAACACATGAATATTAAATGGTTCTTCAAACTGAGAAATCTGCACGCAGAGAATCAGTGTCACAAATGTGTTTGGCAACTTAGATTTAATAAATTCTGAAATAAGAACGTGTCGATTAAAATTTGCGATAGAGTGCTTGGATTTTGTCGTCAAAATTTTAAAACGTTCAGAATTTTCGCAAAAAAAAGAAGAAAAAAAGTGGAAATGAATTCATCGAGCTCAGAGATCGGAAATTAAAGTTCAGAATTCGAGCCGAGTCGATGATACCAGTGTCACTGGTTGGAATTCGAGAATTCTCGAATAACTGGCCTGTGAAACAGTACTTCGAAGCAAATTACAATTATTTAGCAGCCATTTGCTCCGGTGCTATGTAAATTGTTCTTTCTATATATTACGTGATTATTGATTTCTGCAATGCTTGCAGATTTTTCTGGTACGTCATTGAGAAGTTAAACAAATTCTGAACATGCGAAGGAAAATAAATTTCGATAGAACTGGTGAATTTAGATCGGATAAAAAAAAAGATAAACAGTTGTTCCAATCGTCGGGAAATAAAAATTTGGTCCTGTAGAAAATTTCACGAGTTCGTGCTGTCGGTCAACGCGTTAACTATTCAACTTTCTTTCTCGTTGCAGCACTCGATATTTCCTCGAATGCATTTTGCATGGACAATCTGGTTCAGTTACCTCCGTCGTGTTTATTTTGCGTGTTTATGCACTTACCTCGCGTCGTTATTCGAGTCTCGGGTGTTCCGAACGCAGAAAGAAAGTACTGATAGAAGCGGTTGTTGCATTCGTTAGGTGAATGTCTCGTTCGACGCCCCCGGCGCGACTATGCGAATTATGTCTTCCTTGTTTGAATATGCTTTATGCCGGGGATGCACGTGCACCGTCGCCCAGATACCTGACTGCGAGTCTACGCGCGAATAAATTAGCTCCATTGTCCCGATTCGATGGAAAGTAATATCATCCGCGCTACGTGGCTTCCGTGGATATCTCCTTACCGCGATTTGTAAACCGATACGCAAATAGACCATCGAGAGTAATGATCTCGTTGTGTATCCAATGTGACTGGTAATCTTTTCGTGGTAGAAAACAATGTAAGTCTGAGAAATACAGATATTAATTTTTCGGCGAAATTTTTCTACTCAGGTTGTTCATAGCGTGTTGTATAGTCTTGTCCGTTTTAGATGCTGTAGGAGGTTCTTGGTTGTGCTGTCATTTATCAGGTTGTCTTTCAAGATGAGTTTTCTATTGCTCTGTAGGCGAATTGTGGTCCACTTTTAACTTGATATTTTAAATCTCGGAGTTTAAACTTAAAATCTTATTGTTTAAATTTTAATTTATTTTGTCTTGTCTTACCGTGCCCCACACCACACCATACCATACCATACTACCCCATATAATATCTGACCAGAAATGATCTACTGAATTTTCATGTGAATCTTTAAAACATCATAACTTCTGAACGGATTGGACGATTTTGATGTTTAAAAAAGCAAACTACGCGTATTTTGATGGAGAATATGTACAAATCGCAAAAATATCCGACAAGTTGGTCCTTGACCCTGCAATATGAGGAAAACCCCATAAAAATGGTCCAATTTTCAAACAGCCATAACTCCGACAATTGTGAATATATTTCAATGAAACTTTTTCCTGAAGTAGAGCCCGTATGTACCTACAAAAAAGTATTAGACAACTTTTCTGTAGGACGTCATACAAAATTACTAAAAATGAAAAAGGAATTTTTAAGAAAAATCGACAGGGGGTAGGTGCCTAAATTTTTCGACGAAAATGAAAAGTTTTAAATCGTGCCAAAAAAATTATTTCTGGTCTCAGGGGTCAATTACAATCATGTTTGGTCAATAGACATATCTCTGAAATCCTACCCACTTCCGAGAAAAAAATTTGAGAAAGTGTGAAATTTTTCGACGAAATTGAACAATTTCAAATTGTTCTGAAAAAATTATTTTTGGTTGTGGGGGTCAATCACAATCATTTTTGGTGAATAGACATACCACCGAAATCTTACGCAGTTTCGAGAAAAAAATTCCTCGAGTAAGGCCATATTTAATGATTTTAGATTTCCAATGAAATTAATGGATTAATGTTCAATTGTGGACCGTACAGCTTTCTGTAACCTTTCTGTAATGTTACGAGTGACACGAAAATGGTAATGGGTCTCTTGGACCCCAGATAAATGGGGCAAAAAAATACATTGGATGTAAGGTCTAATCGTACACCTCGTCTATAATTCAGATACCATCGGTATTCGTTAAGTACGCGGATACGAGCTTGTGTTCCTGTATCCGATCGGTCGTTTCTTCTTTCAAGAAAGTGAAAGGGTGTCGAGCCTCGATTCGGTGTATCTCTTCGTGAAAGCAAGTCACAGAAACATCCAGGCGAAGTAAAATTCCAAAGTCGCGTGCGTTTAACGGGTCTTAGATTGCTCGATTTATCGCGTGTCTCGTACGGAAATGGGCGAAATCTAGATAAGAATTTCGAATAACCGATAAATGAAACGACTGTTTCGTCCATTACTCGTTATTTATGCTCGACTGTTCCGAATAAAATTTTGTCAAATTCTAGTTTCACGCGTTCAAATCAAGAGAATTTTGGAAATCACCAGTCTTCTGTTCCAGATACATCTTCAACTCGGATAGTTTTGTCGAATTATTTTTACGCTACTTGTGTTGAAGTTAAGTGATAGAATCAAGTATTTGTTACGTAACTGGTTTCATGAAATTCGATCGATGTGGCTAATCAAAAAATAAATACAATCTACAGTTTACTCGTGTAAACCGTATAACGAGGGTATCAAAATGACCAATAAATCAGAAATTCCATTTATTATTCTTTCGTATAAGACCATGGAATACTTGTTTCTAAGTAAAACAAGTACTTCGCGTTTATGACCATAGTGCATGTATTTAATTAAACTTAGGAATGACTCGTAATTTCTAATGATTAAGGGCACTGATGAAACGCTTAGACGGCGGAATAAATCGACGTTATTTTTGCAAGTATCGCGTCGAAACAGTTGATTCGATAACATCGAAATTAACGGCAAACGAAGGAAATCAATCTCGCCGGTAGCGTTCGGGTACGAGGCGCTCGAATTTTACGTCAACTATTCGCAAATATTGATGGTTAATAACGTCGGTAGATACCGTTTAATGGAACGCTCAGAGTTGATCGAGAATTCGTTTCCCACCTGTTCACATATCTTTCTCCCTTCACCTCTCGTTTAGCGTTCATTACTCCCATACGTTCGAATATTACACATTGATGTCAGTATAATCTGATTATCCGTCTGCGCCATCGATCGTGCATTTTACTCGTTAAAAACACTGCATTTCTCTAAATATCGTTTCCATTACCCTTTTCCACACTTGGATATTATTTCGCGAATTTCCCTCGGTCGTTTGCAAAAATGCTCGACTCGGAGTTAAGTTAATTCGGTTGATTGTAACGAACGATCGGTTAAGTTATTTAAATGCCATTTAATCGCACTTGGTCATTTTACGCGTTGAACATTTTATGCGGATACTCGTACGATTACAGTTCCGCAAATTCCTTTTTTATTACCGTGTTTCGACAAGAGGTAGTCTGCAAATTAGAAACTATTTAGATTCTTTTTCGTTTTATAAAAATTCACGAGCAATAAGGAATTGATAATTTCCTACAGTTTTAGATTTTGAGGCTCGAGTTCGATTCCGTTTCGAAAGGCACACGTTTCTATTACCGTCCTGTTCTTGTTAGCATTTATTTGCCCCTCGAACGCCAAGAAAGTCGTCGGAGAAGAGTGGATCTTGCATTCGAGGCGAAAATGAATGAGATTCGAAGCACAGCCGATTACGATAGCAGGGCGAATGATGCGCTTTCAGCGCGATTCATGTAAATTTCAGCGCGATTTCCAAGCCGAATATTTCGTGCGGAGCGCAGGACGCGCTGCTAACGCGAGAAAATCCGCTCGTCGCTGCTGGATAATTCGCTGATGGCTAATGGCCATCCAACCGAAGCGGTGCACGTGCAACGCGAATTTAATTCGGTGTTCCTGAATATTGGCGTGCTCGACGAGAAAGCGATCATATCGGGCCGCTTCTGGAAGGCTGGCTGACCGAAAGAGGCGGCCAACTTGGTAAATAACCGGTCATTCCCCTTAAAGAGACGGAAAAAACCTACGCCGACAGCGACTGGGCTTCGTCCGGAGACTTTTCTTGCCGATTAGTCTAATACAATGATTTCACCCTTTAAAACAACCGTCGACAACCTTTTTCGATCGTGGGACACGTTGCAAAAAACTATCGAATCTGGGTGGAGGTCTAAATCCATACTAAAAAACGTAAAGTGGCAAGTACATCGTTGAACTATTAAATATCTCTGTTCAAATATGGGAAACAAGGGATGATTCTAGATCGTTTGTAAAATATGGA
This sequence comes from Colletes latitarsis, assembly GCF_051014445.1. Taxonomy (NCBI): domain Eukaryota; kingdom Metazoa; phylum Arthropoda; class Insecta; order Hymenoptera; family Colletidae; genus Colletes; species Colletes latitarsis. The sequence continues at coordinate 30,672,298 of NC_135138.1, forward strand.
ATATTGCATAAATTATTGCATCTTGTGACGATTTTTCTAACATTTAAAAAACGAAGAGAAAAGTGGAGTTAACCCGTTTAAAGGTTAAGACTCATTGGTGCTCGCTGTACAACGATCCCGTCAAAAGTTACGTGATTCAATGACAAGAGCGGCGAACGATCGGTTCTAATTACAGGTTACCGGTATTTGTACGCAATAATCCTGTCATAAGAATGCGCAATTAGGTAACAATAGCGGGGAACGATCAATGCTAATTACAGGTTACAAACAGCGATCCAATTACAGGTGCGCGTTCTACTCGTTGTAACATTTCTCACTGGCTTGTCTGTTCGCGCGCCGGAGTTTTTATTGTTTTCACGCGCGATTGAAATTTCCTGTTTCCACGCAAACAGAATTTTTCTCTCTACTACTCAAGCGTAATTTGCTTCGCCTACCCTCTTTCTATTTAAAATGTTCGCTTCTATTGAAAACTAAACTACGAATTGAAAATTTCGAATACGTCCCTTAAAAGTATCTGTGAAAGTGTTTCTACTTTGAGCATCGAACTCGGTATCTAATTCACACAGAACTTTACGAGACGCGTTTACAGTATATTCGAAAAAATATAAAGGGTTGGCAGATCCCGTAGCAAATGTCCATCGAGCCACGAAAATCAACCTTTGTTGTTAAACCACAAAGAGTGAGAAAGTACCTTCGGAGACCCGTTCATCGTGGCCGAGCGTTTCCGTGGCTGTTCGAAGGCTAAAGAAACTTCATTTTCCGATTCCGCTTCGCGCAACGTAAATCCGTTTATGACGCATCTTAGGATTAGCGAAATCCTCTTGGGCTTTGCTTCGACAGAGGCAGGCGCGGCCAGTTCGATCAAAATTTTAGTAGCCGTCGTCTTCCTTGCGCGTTTATTTACGAATTTCGTATACTAGTCCGGAGGCACAAAGTTGTTTGGTTATTAACCCATAGAAAATTGTGATAACCAGCGTAATTGTCGCTGTATTTAATTAATATCAGTTTCTGCGTTTCGTCGAGTTAAAATCCTTAACTGGTATCGTGTATTTCTCGTGTTCAATATTGTGCAAAATAAAAGCAATGTCAAAAACGGGGATGGCTCTGCGAGCAATATCGAGGGGAAATCTGGAGGACATTAACGAGGGACTACTGCATACGCTGAACGTAAATATTTTTAAGAAATCGCATTGTATTTACGTTTTAAGAATCGTACGAACGTTTTGGTCGATCCGATAGAATAGAATTCCGAATTTATTTTTCGCGCGATGCGTTTCACGTTTGCAGACAAGCGTTGGACGAACGCGTAGCTGGACGGACGGTGGTCCTTTCGCTGACACACGGATCCTCTCGGTATTTTCATCGGAACATTCTCGAGGTTGGCAATGGTTCTGTTGCTTTTTCGCGTGCTTTCGAGCGGATCTCGCTCGGCGAAACTCGATCCCCGTTGTGTTCTGGCGTCCGCGCGCGCACAACCCTCTCCGTTGAACAATAAAATCAGCTGCGCGCAAATAGAAACGTACACTGACGACGATAACTAAAGCGACAGAGGGGCGCTCGGTGTCGGGACGCATTACCAAAAGCAGAGACAGTCCCGGTTATGGCGGTCGTAAAGTCTAAATTACAGGTGCATAGCACGGAAGCCCGGCTATTTTGCATCCGACGAGCCCGTTATTTCACCCCCACCCCCGTCGTTGTAATCTCCATACGACCTTGCTCCGGAAAAACGGCTCGCTTTTAGAGACGACGGTATCTTCTAGTCTTGAATTAGTCCGCGGAACGATGCATAATTAATACATGGAAAATACCGCTCGAAGGTTTTCGAAAGTCCGCCGGGGAAACCGGAACGGTTCAGGGCTGCGTTGCATTTTCTTCGCCGCGGGCGCTTCTCAAACGTGTAGTTGCATATTTCTGAATTACACGATGCTACTCCTTTTGAGATTCTTTTTTCTTGTTTAATTTAATTTATCGCGCTATGAACCTTTTACAAGATTGTCAACAGCACGCTCGTCTACACGTAAACGATATAAATTACGTATGGAAATTGAACCAGTTGCATGTAACGATCGAGAAACTAAAAGTGGATCGATCAAACTTGTTACAGAACTTTGTAAAAGGTTGCAAAGAAAGCCATCCGTAGAATAAGGAGGAAAGAGTTTCAGCTTGCAGGATCCATTTATCATATTCTATCGGAGCCGTAGAGGGGATATTGTCATATAATATAGTTGAGATCCTGTTCCGGATAATCACGCTGACATTTAGTGTCAGGTGCCAAATTAATTTTACGAAGAGAAGCAGCCAGTTGAAAATGATTAGAACGGAGCCTATTAGTAAGACTAATGAGAACCTTGTGTCTACTCCCACGGAGTCGAATAAACGTTGGGTAAAATGCTCGTCGAGAGATAAGTCTGTCTTTTTAAAAATTTTGAAATTTGTATAATATTGTTAAGCGGTAGGATTCTGTGACGTCTAGCATCGAAGAAACGTCGACGCGTCAATTTCCGCGTAAGAGTAATTAACCTCTCTCGGTTAAGGGTCGCCACAGGCGTCAGTTTGTCACTACTTGTACGTAGGACGCCGTGAATAAGTGATCATGGCGGCACGCGGGAAAGAATCGTAAACTTCCCTTTCAAAACTCCGGGTGGCGGAGAAAGACGGCGACGAAACAAGGGAACGAAGGCAATTTCATTGACGCAGAAGCACTTAGGTTCTCGGTTGCACCCTTGTTCGTTCAGATGCTCGTCTGAGAGAAAGCAAATAGCACGTGTGCGCGTGTAATTGAGGATCGAGTACTCGAGAGACGGCAGACAGGGCGGATCCGCGCGAGTAACAAAAACCGCGTCCTCTCTTCCCTCAGGTAAATGAAATTAAAAGTTCCGTTACGAATCGTCGTACGGCGACGGACCTTTCAGCTTGCTCGTTCTGTTGCTCATTCTTTTCGCCCGACGACTTCTTTCTTGCCACGGTTCCTTTCATCTCGTTTGCGTGTAACAAGCATCCAGTCGCTCGAGGGTAACGCGAGCTTATATGGACATTATCGTGTTTCGCGGGGGGGAGAAATGCAATTGAAAGTTTTATTAGCGAGCGGTTTGTACAACCGTACGTGCCCCCGGTGTGTTTCGTTTTGTTTCTCCTTTTCGTTCGCGTCGATGCGCATACCCCGTACCACCCCGTGCATGTAATCACTCCAGAGGTAACTGCTTGCAACGGTATACACGCCATTTTGCGTTAAAAGTTCTCCCTTCGCAAAAACTAGGTTCGTTCGTTGATTCGCCGCGTACAAAAATTGAACAAAATATATATTTATTCATCGAATAACGGAAATAAACGTTCCTGTAACTCTCGATGAATTCCCGCGTTAAAGGCGTACTTTGATCGTTGGAGAATCCACTTTGTTCCTTCGTAATTGGTATCGCCCAAGTTCTCGATAAATTTTCATGTAGGAAATATTGTTTGATCGTTCGAGGATCCATTTAATATTTTGTAATTAACGGTGAGAGGTTTTATACAATTTGTTTGACTTTTTTTATACATTTGCAACGAATACGTTCGATCGTTCGATGAGTTGTTTGATATTTTTTTTTTTTTTTTTTTCAAAAGAAGAAGAAAACCTTTGAACGAAATATTTCTATATCGTGTTAAAATAGTTGCTTACTGAATTTCCTTTAGCGCGGTTCTCCACTATTTGTCGCGTTGCAAATGAATTCTGACCTTCCGGCGCGACGGAATACCGGATCTAATTCAGGATCACCATTACGGTTACTGAAACATCATTCGCGAGAAAATATGTTCCCGAGTTTTGTCCCTCCGCCAGGGTCGACGCAAACACGTCGTTCGCTCCGGTTGGGAAAAAATAAATAAATAAATTTTAAAAAATGGCGACTTCAGTTTCTCCGCCGGCGGTTTTTCGTTCTCGTCCGTGTCCGTTTTTTCGCCGGTTTATTTTCTTGACTTCGCGCGCAGCGAACATCGCTCGCGGAGACGTTATTCAAATAGAAGCAGACGCAATTTTTGCGGTTCCGGGCCCAGACGATAGTCATTTTTAATAACCGAGGGCAACGGGGGTCTACCTGTCGCGCGGTTGACGAGCGCGTGCACCTGCACACATCGCGCATTCGTCTGCTCGTTTCGGATGCATACGAACGACCGTTTACATAGACGGTTGCACAGTCGCTGCCTCGATCCCATGAAACTTAAATTTCCTTCGAAACGGCCACGGAGTTACCGTTCTCGCTAGGTAACGCTTCTGAAATTCCTAAGGCAGACATCTCTCTCCACGGCGGTCCGTCTCTTTCATCCGCCGCCTCGTCTTTTCTCTCCATCTCTCACCTTCAACCCCCTGCCCGTCACCCTTTCACCCTTCGGTGTTGCCTGGTTCACGTGAAACTGCCGGAATTACCGGCTCTCTGGCATAAACTCGCGTGCATATATCGAGTGACGTAAAACTTCCCTGCTGTTAGAGAAAGAGGGTGCAAGGGACCGGTAGGGGGGATGAAACGACGGAGGCAGCGGAACAGATAAAGGCGGCGATGAAGAAGGGAGCAGGAAGGAAGCAGAGAAGGGTGGCGGAGTTCTGAATTTGGCGTTTAAATCCCCGGTATCTCATCCTCTCTCCTCCCCGAGCCGGCTTCAACCCCCTCGTCCGCGACTCCGTTGCACTCGTTCGAGACCCGCGCGCACACGTTTCAACCCCCCTCGACGGTGCCGCGAAATGGCGGCTGTTCATTCTCGCCCGCGGGAGAGATAGCTCTCTGTACCGGCGCGGGCAAACAGAGAAACACGAAGGACGAGAATCTGCGGTCGGAGGGTCGGGAAATGACAGGGCGAAAAGGGGTAGTAACTGAGAATGAGTCGAAGGTGTGCGTTATTGATATTTCGGGATCGATAACCAATGACGCCTCCAGTGTTTATCGATGCAACCTGCGTTTAAGACAGAACGCGAACGATTTCTCGAATTTCAAAGCGCGATCCGGGCGAGTTCGGTTTACACCGAGGGTTGGAATTTGGAGATTTCGTTCGAAGACGAGCGTGCCAAAAAATCGAGTTTGCTTTGTACGGTGTTGCTTCGACGCGCCATATTTTTTCAGATGATTGCGGACTCGGAGCGCATAAATTACCGTTATTTTATGCAAACTTTTGTTGACGAACGGTCAATAATACATCCGTCGCGCTATCGTGCGAGCATATTTTGAACGGCGGGCGTTTTTAAAACATTTTTCTAAAAATTTATACTTCTACGGTACCGTACTATCGAGATAAGCCGATGATTTATGGTATCTCGGAATAATCTATGATTATGATTTTTTGATTTATGCGTCGTTGAAATTTCTCGCGCCTGTAACAAATTGAACTGTTTTTAGCTTATCTATTTATGCAGTTTTGTGCGTTGCTTTTTCCCGTAATTTATACGCCCAGGTCTGTCACGTTTACCTTTCATTAATATTTAATCATTCATAATTTAGTCTCGTTTATGCGGTATCACAACTTTACAGGCTTTCGGAAACAATGTTTATAATTTTAACGAAACCTTTCTCACGATATAGTATTTTTCACCGCGTTATAACGTCTGATTAGAAGCGATAATACGATTTCATACTAATTTTCTATAATCTTCTGTACGTTTCTCAGTTTCTCCACCGCGGAAAGGGACGAGCGTTCCGGAGAGCAAGGGTGAAAAATTTAAAACGGTCGTAGGGGTGGTTCGAATTTTTTCCAATAAATCCAGCGCTCGGGAGTGGCTCTCGATACCTTGGCTAGAGGATCCTGAAGTGTCTCGACCCGGCGTCGTATCGTTCGATCCTAATCGCGGGCACGTGAAATAATCGCGCCCCGAAACAGGGGGACGACGAGCGAAAAAATATTCTCGATCGACTCGGTTTTCCGCGCAATTACCGCGCGTTGCGTATTTTCGGCCGGAGATCTCGAAACCGCGAGGGCGCGAAGAAATAGAAGAAATCCCATCGAGAGGAGCTCGTTGCTTTAACGAGAATCGCGCCAGTTTTCCGGCCTACGTAATTGAAATCCAAACACCCTTGCTTGTTTTTTCTCCCCTTATCTTACTTGCTGGTCCGCGCGCTTACACACACCCTCGCGCGCATACACACAGTTTCGCTCTACCCTCGATTTACGCGCAGCGTAATTTTCAATCGACCCGAAGGGTGCTCGCGATTCCTCGAGTAGTCGAGACGAGGTCAACGAGCTCTCGAAACTGTACAAAGCGCCATTACACGTCTAGCGGGCGCTGAAACGGGGAAAACGTTGGGTGATCCTTTCCAGCGAGGGTCAGACTCAAACTTGGCGAACGATCCACGTAGGAGAGTCCCAGCGTCAACAACAGAGCGTAGCCACCGCCAGGCGACGTGTTCCCATAGAAATAAACCCTATGCCGCTGTTAATGACCTGCTATTATTGTCCCGGTTTTCGCGGCGTACTCTCGTGCCTGGCAGTCCAATCAGTGCCGGGTTTATTGGCTTTTAATTGATTACAAATGACGGTTTGATTGGATCTCTCGCTCCCACCTATCGGCGCTCCTGGTTCCTCTGGTCTCTTTTCACCCGTCGCGACTTACTTCGCATTTCTCCAACACCCCAGAGTTAACCCTGATCGTTCCCTCGTTAACAACCGTGTCATCTTGAAACCTTCTCTCCTCTTTCTGCGCTTGTCGCGGTTTTTCGTACGTGCTGAGTAATTTCGAGGAGGAGGAGTATTTTGGGACTCAACGTACTTATCAATGTGTGACTGAAGATAGTATAGTATGTTCAGATTTGTTTATTTGCTCCCTAAGTATCCACTGGTCCTACCCTCGTGACTCAAAATGCTTGCGACAATTTATTTGTGTAATATAAATTCAAATATTTCCGATATTCTGGCCCAAACTTATTATTAGTATATTTTTCCCAAGTTGCCGTAAGATTATCTATTCGCGAGAAATATTCCTGTTCCACCTCATCGTCCCAACGGTTTCTTTCTATTAATTATTGATAATTCCGTGTCACGGTTTACTACGTCCGCTCGAAACGCCGGAGAAAATCTTTTCCGCTTCTCTCGATCACGGTGAGCGCTCAAATTCATTATTAACATGCCGTTTATCAGCGCCCCGGCGTCGTGTTCGATTCGTTCGCGTTATTTCTGCGAGATAAAAGTAACGCGCGTACCATTTCGAGGTGTCCGATATTAAAAACTGCCTGGCTTCTTTGACTCGGAGCAATAATATAAATAAAAAGCGTGCTCTTTTACAGCTAGAACGGAGGGGGGGGGGGTTGAAAACGCGTTCGCGAGAGGGCAGCTTTTATGGGATTGTGCGTCGTTAGAATTCTATTCGTATATCTGGCCGGTTTTGCCATCCGCTAATTACGATTTAACCCTGTGGCTCGCAGTCGCTTGCCGCCCCCTCTCTTTCTCTCTCTCACAAAGCTGAAATTTACAATTCCGTTAATGCAACGTATTAAATCGGGATCAATTATTCGAGTGATTTTATATTATATTTGATTGTGGCGTTCTTTCTCGCGATATTATGTCCGTTGCACCGGACGATTTCACCGTCCAGCGAAAAATATTCCGATAATATGCGCCGCTTTCGACGCGATCCGCCCGCTGCTTTCGTCGTTTTCAATTATAACAAATTAACATTTTTAATTAATGCTCCTTATCGAGACGGAAGATAGTATTCCCCCGGCGTACGATTGATTCGCGATTCCAGCCATCAGCGAAATTCACTGAATTTTTCGAAACGAAATTTTAGTCTTAACGCGAGGCGAAATTGTATTATTCGTACCACGGCGATAAATGAAATTTAGTAGCCGATTCTCGCCGTTGAAACATGCATCTGTTACAGAATGCAATTTTAGAGAGACCTAGATCCATGGAAACAGATTAAACCAATTTAGAGAACGATAAATATTTTTTATAGAGAAATATAGTTATATCACGCCTTACGATTCTTCTGTTCTTTTTATCAAACTCCATCTACGTGGTTGTCCTTTAAAAAAGATTATAAAAAAAGTTAGTTTCAATTTGATCCGACGATAAGTACAGAAATAACGGATTCGCGTGACGTTAAAAGTAGATTCCTCTGTTCGATATATTCAAAGAGACCACATCTCGCGTGCGGATCGTGGAATTATGCTCCAAAGCAGCTTAGGAAACAGAAAGTACGTAAATCAATTCTTTCGCTGTTTTCGAGCTTCTTATGCTCTTATAATAATTAGTTTCTTAAAGCTAATTCGTGTACCTTGCTGCTGTGCAATTAACTCTGCTCTATTCTAGACAGTTATCGTTGGATTACAAACTTTTCGTTCAACAACTTTACACTGTTTGGCTTCTTGCACACGCTGTAAACAAAGTTTGGAAAATTACTCTATTGGTGCATGTCCTTCTAAAGAACAATTATTGCTCTATTTTCGTTGATCTCTAGATTATTAAAATGAATTATCGAGTTGACAGAAACGAGTATTTTCGACACCATCTTCTTTAGCGCTTTTAACAGAGGCGCTAAAGCTTCTGAAGATATTCGTGAGATTTGTCTGGACCGAGCCATTCTTCTCGCTGCTTCATATTGACGTAAAGGCACCATTTTTCATCGCCAGTGACAATGCGGCAAAGAAATGGTTGCTTGTGACCGTGTGTCGAGCGATGACGGGCGAGCAAAGCGGCCGCAATTGTGGCACGTTGATTTTTGTTATTTTCATTGAATACGTGTGGAACCCAAGCGACGAGTTTTTCAACTTTCCCCATGGATTGCAGATGCCGAACTAACCGTTGATTGGTCACATTCCATCTCCTGAGTCAATTCTCCGGTTGATTGACGCGTGTTTTCACGAATAAGCTGATTCAATCGCTCTTCGTCGAACTTCACCTGGCGTCCAAAACGAGTCCTTGAGGTCAAAATTGGCATTTTCGAATCGTGTAAACCAATTTCCAGTCGTTCTTTCAGGCACTGCATCTTCTCCGCGAACAGCACAAATCTCCACGAGCAGCTTCAGTGTCTTTAGCAGAAGATCATTAATTTTAATAATCTGAGAATCAAGAAAAATTGATTCATTTGTTTATTTCGCGAGTAACTCTATAGTATATAGGCTTGCAAGCAGTGTTAAAAATAAAAATTACACAAAAATACATGGTTTTACGTAACAAATAAATCGATATCGAAATTCAGGAATGAAAAATGATCCGCGAAAACTGGACACCGGTCACAGAGTTGTCTAATCCGTACAGTGAATGTAGTAGATTCATTGTCCTGGCCGAAATTCGTAATCTAGATGAATGGTAAGTCGACGATGTAGCTACCTTTATTTCAAAACCTATATATTTCCATTTTTCAAATAAAAGTCATCGACTTTTCATTTACCTGAAAAACAGTTTTTATATAGAATATTTGCAAAAACAAACGAATCTTTGTATTATAAATTGTAGGAACGTTCATTACTGTGTAATAGGTTCCGTGGAATGAAATTATAGTTTCGTATGATCCAGACGTTGCACGTATTGCTTAATTCAAGTTTCGACTTACACACTTGTCTCGCAATTTGCAGAATACTTGGCTAATAACACGCTACGCGATTCGTTGAGACTAATAACACGTTTCATATACATTGGAAACGGTAGCTATCTTACGACTTCTCAAGAAACGTGTAATATTTACACATTAATCGGAATTGTTAACAAGTTGCATTCTTACGTTCCACGTTAAAATATTTCAAACGAAAATTACGTGTATATTTGGTGGAGCATGCAATGCTGCCATTAGTTCTCTGGTTTCTGGAATTTTTATTGAGATAAGATCACCAAGGTTTTTCTAATGAAATATTCAACCTTGTAATATGAAATAGTGTTCTATTAAAATATTATGAATTTAACAAAATTATTCAAACCAATTAACAAAAGTCTTCCTGAGGATATTTTGCGATCGTTAATTTTTCCCGAACTTTCCAACCAAACTTCGGAAGACAATGTCGGCAGAGATGAAAGTTGAGCGCCTCGAATCGGCTGCAAAAATATTCGCCGCAATTGTCAACGCACAGAGGTCCATTTCTGGAGCGACGTCCGCGAACTTTCATCGAAATAATTATGCATTGTCCGCGTATTCGTACTTTCTAAATCTTCTTACCTCCCGACGTTGTCTCTGTATCTGATAATCTCGATGTCTCCCGTGCCGCTGAAAGTTGCTCTCGCGTACAATCTCCTCGCCCGCCCGCTTGTCTGCTGGTTTTTCTTGAATTTATAGCCGTGACATATTAACTGGCGACCTTCTCCGAGCACTACGAACTACTCCTTTCTCACGAACAATCCCGCGGCAAAAGGGACTTACGTGGGATTAGATCGAATCCTAATCGCCCAAAGAAGACTAAGTACTTACGTGTCTGTACAGCAAACGACGACGCGCAGCTCAGGGCGGACGCGTACCAATTAACCTAACGAATTTAACAGATTACAATTCCCGTTTTGCACGTTCCTGGTTGCATCGCGTGGTTATTTTCTATTGATTTTCTACGTCTCTAGTTGCATCGTTAACACTTGCTTAAAAACTGAATTTACGTTTTATCCTTGTTTTCGTTCGTCACGACGAGCAGAAACTCGATTTCCGTTTAAGGTTGCTCGAACTTTCTATCGCAGCTGCTTCTAAACAATACGTTGCTTACGAACCCCAGACTCCCAGATAATTATTATCATCAATTATTTTCCAGAATTTCTTAACGTCGAGTGACCTTTCCTTTTTCCAAAATTTGAGACACGATGTGCTCTAACGCGAGCCAAGAACTTCCGCTGACATTCTAAACTTAGCAAAGACGGTAATCGTCGAAGATAAATCAACTTCGCCTCGTAGTCGCGTTGTTTCACGCGACTCCTTCAGCGGCTCAAGTAGCTTTCATCCTCTTGTTCGTCGTCTACGGCGTCTCGGGCGTCTCGCGAAGGCGTGTAAACGACGTTCTCCGCGATGCAATAAGTGTCACGTTACCGTCTGATGGAGCTCTAGCTATCGATACGCGAGGCTTGATACTTTCAAAATAATCCACCCCTCGCGAATAGTTTCTCCAAGTCGATGGAACTTTAATTAGAAGAGTGTAGAACGAAGGCGCCAAGGAACGCAACAAAAGTCGAGCACTATCGTTTCTTATAATTTCAACAAAATCAAGTATACCAGAATTTTTTATCGGTAAACCACGAAAGCTTGACACAGTTCAATAGTTAACCCCTAACCCCGTGTTATTTAGCTCGACGAAATCCGGGCCCAAACGGTAGGCGTCAACACGCGGTAACCAGACCAGACTAATGCTAAACTGCTTTGTAACGGAGGTTATAAGAATCGTGACCATCTCTTGTGGCACACTGATAGGAACTAAAACTCAATCACGTGATTTGCTGTTCGCGAGTCTGGCTTGTTAAAGTACGGGAAGGGGTTAATTTTCCCAGAAAGTCATCGCAGGTATTCACCATAATTGCTCGTTCAGAAACGAATAGTATCCTACGAGTATGCAAATTTTGTTGTCACTCTGTGAATCGCTTTCGTATGCACGAATGACAGCCGATAGACGCGTTCCCGGAAACGCGGGAGCGGATATGATTATTTAAATGGCCGAAACAATAGGAAACGCGGGTCGGTACAGTGGTTACAACGGATTGAAACCAGAAGTGACAGAGTACATGGCTGGTAAACGATGTGCTCGCGGCCACTTGTGGCGCACAAAACGGGCACGTGTGCGGATGCAGGAGTCGTGTGTTGCATTCTATAGTTAGAAATGGGGTGAAGAGCGCGATTACACGAATCATGGCTATGTAGAGACCGAAAGCGTGCTGGCTTGCCAAGCAACAGTGTGTTTTCTCCCTCTCTTCTGTCCCGGTCTGTGTCTATCTCTGGGCTAGTCGTTTCCATTCACGCACCTCTCGACGATGAATTTTTTCCTTTTCGAGCGCGAAAAGCGGGACTGCGTGCAACAGAAGACAATTTATCGCGGCGATGGATAAAGTATGGCCGCGATATGCGCGATTCAAACGCGTAAATTAAGGCGGCCGTTAACCGAATTACGGGAAAGAACGGCTTCGCGCGCGGTATTAATTTTATGCAAAAGTAATTTCCCCGCGAACGGCAAAGAGTGAAACGAATCAACGTCGTGATATTTCTTAATTGCGTATTATTATGGACGCGATACTGAAATTGCTGCGGCACTTACAAGGAAGCAAGAGCGACATTTCCCACCACTGCTTTCTAAATCTTGTTTCCCTGGTTTTATAGTTCTCGACACTTTGAATCGCAATAACAACAATTTCATTACGTTTGTAAAAGCAGTTCTTAATTTTTCACCGCAAGATCTGGCAAGTTCCTTCCAAGCCGAAGAGTTCCTCGCGTTCGTGAATTTTGTATGCGCGTCGTACAAACCTAATACTTGGTGCATGGAGGTGTGCAATCCGGCTACGTGGAACACATACTTCATTTTAGAAAACGGGTTCTCGATTCTACGCGATCCAAGTTCATTCGAAATGTAATATTCATAAGCGTGTCGAATTTACGGTCGAGCAGAAGGAACATATTCGAACTCGAATCAAAGTCGTGGACGTATCCTAATCGTAAATTACCAATTACTGGATACGTTTAGAAAAACGACTTCTGTCGTTTCACTGTTTTCTACGAATAGTGAATCGATCTAACGAAGCGTTTTAATGTCACCTTTTGTCAAGAATTTATTGAACGTTGATACAGGATTAGATCGAGCTTATCGAGATGGAGAGAAATCAACGGACTTTCGCCGAACATTGGCTACAAATTTCTAGCAAATATAGATATTGCTGTGTCAGTCAGAATTTCTACTACGCGACAAGCCTGAATCGAACGATGGACCATGGCTGCTGGATATTTACAGATATTCCAATTGAGCTTTGTTGTTTACTTTCGTCCAGGGCGAAATTTGTATTAACAATACTGAATCAACAACAGCCGCGCGGAAAGCTGATTTTTGAATTTTAATCCTTCGCCGGTTATACGGGCGCATAATGGCTAGCATTTCCTTGTTTAAACGAAAGTTTCCGATAAAAGTCGCGTCGGCGGAGATTTTTATTCGAGCATCGATATTATTTATGTTCAGACTGTTGTTGCTCTTGTTCATTTATACAGTGCATTATCAGGGGAAACGCTCAAAGTAATCCTATCATCGGCAGAGGTATGAAATTTTCAGTGGATGGTAATGTAGGGCTACGGGGGATCGCTGAATTTACGATTAACGGGAATACGAAATGGTAGTCGTTAGCCTTTTGATTAATATTGAATTTGCTGGTTATTGTAAATAATTGCACATAATCGATTATCAGTGCTCTCGAGCATACAAACGGGTTCCAAAAACCGGCCGTCTGACTCGATTATGGACGAGGCGTCCGATGCAGCGAGACGCCTATCGTCATTATTTTGATTGACTGCAATGGAAACGTTTAAATCATTGTTCTTGACATATATCCTCCTGTATTTCAAGGAATAGTTTTTCCAGAATTTTAGTTGTGCTTATTCTAAATACAGATCCATCACAGTGGCAAATCTCATAAATAACCGAGATCAAATCAGAATTAAATTCGTCAGTCATTTTTGTAAAGTATCCTCCTTCCCAGGTAGTCATTCTACAGATTCTGACCTGCGTTCTACTCGGGCCATCTTCTTCGATATTAATAATTCACCAAATAATTGAAATTCGATGTTCTTTCAAGGAATGAATAATTCTTAAACTTGCCGATCAATCGATCTTTATAAAAAAATTCTACCTTCTACTTTTACAAGGTAGTCATCATCCCAGATTTTGGTCTAATGCATACCCGAGGTGTTCGATTAAAAATTGTCGAGAGTATCCAAGGTAATTTGAATTGCAAATTCTTGCAAGAAATTAATAAATTCCGGTCGCGTCAGTGTCACGTTCGTTGGCTTCGTCGAGCGTATTCAGGGCTGTGATCGAACCGGGGCCCTGTCACTGTCGTCAAAGAGCGGTTCCGAATGCAGGAAGAAGGCGAATAAACGGCGAAACAAGGGGACAGAGTAGGTGGGAAAGAGAGGGAACGCGTTGGAAACATAACCGGGAAGAGGACCTAGCCAGGCAACGTGGACGAGATGGAAACGAGGATAAAACGTAGCCACGTTCGAGGGTGAAACGTTGGTCGGGGAGGAGCAGAAGGTGGTGGAAATGTGCGGGGTGGGTGGTCGATTTGACATGGGGCTCCATATAATCAACCAGCTGCCGTATTTATGGTCGAGAGCCACCCCCTCCTATACTTGGCGTGTGTACCCATTCCTCATTCCTGCGTCCTGCTCGACACACAGGGCTATTAAATTTGGAAACTCTATACTCCCCGCTGCATACGTGCATGCATACCCGCGTTGACGCCGTTGCCTCAAACCTACTGCGTTTTATAAGCGCATCAAAGTTAATGGCGGAGGCGCTCCCTGCAGTTCTGTCTAAAACGCATCCCCTGTTCTACGTTTGTCCCACCTCTCCATACCACCCGTGAAACACCATCGGCCCACGACGCCCGCTAACGCACACAGGGTGGTTTTAATATGCTCCAGGTACTGTAAAGATGGTTTCGCCAGTTCAAAACAGCGAGGAAAGCTTCTGTAAACATGCCAATAAATCGTGGCGTTGGAACGCTTCCAAGGCATTTTGCGATGTCCCTTTGTCATCTTTCGAGCAGAATTCTTGAGACTCTGTTCTTTGTTTCACCCTAGGTATACCAGAACGGTCACCTAAGTCAAATTTTGTATACATTTTTAAGGCATGGGAATTATAACTTGATCAAAAAGAGACTAGGAAACTGATATTTAGGTGGTGGTTGTAGTTTGGACCAAAAATTAGACTTGAATTATTTTAACAAACAGTCAGCAAGTGTTTTGATTCGAGGCAAAGTTATAAGAGTCTGATAGATCCAATTACCCCCACACAGGGTAATCAGTTAATAAGTTTGTGGGTCCCTACGAAGTAAATTACTCTGGAAGAAATTCGAATCGGTCCATTAACATCGAGAATGGTCGAGATTACGCGGGTAGTTCCGTATACAGGAGGGAACGCAATACAGGTGAGCAGGGTCGTATTTTTGTTTACAATCCTCGGCGTATCTGTACTTCGAACGAGCTGGAATATGGCCTCGGCTCCGCCCCAGGAGTTTTCTGGTAACGATACGCCCGCTACAGCTTTGCCGCGCCCGACGTATAAACGTGCCGCAATAAAAGATCGGTATAATTTAGCTCGTTCTGGTACAGTCAACTTTACTGCTGTTCGCGTCAAGAAAAAGGGACGACTGCGTTAAAACTTGCCGCTCGGTTACCCGCCAGCGTCTCCACCCCTCCACGACACGGTTCTTTGCATTTGTCGAGATGCATAGCAAAGACTGGGTTTATGGCACGGACGACCGAAACGCCATTTTTCCAGAAACTGTCATGAATATTTGGTAAATGCGTTTGAAATGGGATCTGACGTATTTTGTCAAACTCGTAAGCTCCAGGAACTTGTTGATCTATTAAAATTCCAATGTATACTCCTTGACTAATATTTTGCAATGTTTTATAATATAATTTTATCTAGAACCCAAAAGTAATATGAGTAACTAGTTGCTAGTAACTACAAAAACATATTGAATACAAATTTAAATTCATTTTCAATTAAATAAACAATTTATAATCGATAGGAATTGTTGAAACTTTTTTGGGCGCGTAGAGTTAAAGTAAATTCCAAAATAAACATAGAAGACAGCAGAAATTATAGTAGTGGGTATATTCGTTGGATAGGGGATGAAATGCCCTTTAAAATGAGCGTTCGAACGAGTCGATAGCTTTATTAGTTCCGGAGATATGATATTTTTTGTTTCAAGTCGAGCGTCAAAGTAAATGTCAAAATAAACATGGAAGATAGCATAAATAATAATAGTTTTTACATTCGTTGGATAGGGGATGAAATGCCCTTTAAAATGAGCGTTCGAACAAGTCGATAGCTTTATTAGTTCCGGAGATATAGCGATTTTAATTTCAAGTCGATACGGTGGCTAGTTACGGAGATATAAGGGTTCGAAGTTTGTTTACGTTTTGTTGCGGTCGCGCGAGTTCATTCATCCCCCGCGCGCGTAGATAGTAGACAGTGCGTAGTAAATTCTTGGAAATACTACGACTTCCTGGTCACGTGACTGTCTCGACTCACGCGCGACAAGGAGGTACAACGCGACGCGTCAGACGGAGACAGCGATAGTCGAATTAAGAAAAATACCCTTTTACATAAATTACGATATCTCGAAAACGGAAAGTCGGATCGACAAAAACCAAAAACCATTTCAAAGTAGAAGCTTTGCCGCCGCTAACAATACCTTAATAATTAATAAAACACTAATAGTTTCGGAACTGCACGCGTCTAAAGTTTTAGTATTTTTAATACGCGTGAATAGGCTATTATACGCGTGCCGGGCAGTGAGACAGTCGAATTAAGAAAAATACCCTTTTACATAAATTACGATATCTCGAAAACGGAAAGTCGGATCGACAAAAACGAAAAACCATTTCAAAGAGGAAGCTTTGCCGCCGCTAACAATACCTTAATAATTAATAAAACACTAATAGTCTCGGAACTGCACGCGTCTAAACTTTTAGTATTTTTAATACGCGTGAATAGGCTATTATACGCGAGCCGGACAGTGAGAGAGTCAGATTAAAAGAAATTACCTTTTACATAAATTACGATATCTCGAAAACAGAAAGTCGTATCGTCAGAAACCAAAAGCCATTTCAAAGAGGAAGGTTTACCACTTCTAACAGTGGTTTAATTATGCATAAATTGCTGGTAGTTTCGGAACTACGTATGTGTAAATTACGTCGTGGTAGGTTTAGTATTAAACGTTCCCTTTTGATGATTTGTAGCCACATGGCACTGATATGTGAATACAACCTTTGCATAAATGGTAGACGGAGCTAGTAAAACGTCGTTGCGTAAGAATCGTGTGTGATCCCCGTACGGTCGTGGGCCTCGACATTTTAATAATGTCAAACCGACTTGGCTTGAATAACGCGCAGTATTTGAAACAGTGTAAAGGTAAAGATATTATTTATTGACCAGTTAGTCACACGCGGAATTAGTATTCAGCGATTTGATGACACAATTCCCGACTACACCTGCCTGAATATTGAACACTGTGTTGTCTGTAAATGAGCTGTATAATTAGGGGACGCGAGATTGCCGGGAAATACATCGTCACGCTGCATTTTGCATATTTTATGCGGGTTTATATTTCTGTGAAGTGCGGCGAAGGGTTGATTAAAAAGTGACGAACGCGGTCTGTCGCGTTGCGAAACTCGTTACGTCGGAAAGAGATTCCCCTTCCCTTATTATCGCTCGTACCGAAATTTCTAAAAACATTGGAATATGTCATCTTCTTTACAGTCGAATAAACTGGCTAGCATTTTTTAAAACGGATTATAAAACTAGTAGATACCGAAAATTAATATATCTACGTTTTACATTTTACTCGAGTATGAATATTTCTGAATATGACGGTAAAATATAACCGGTAGTTTCTTCTTCGAGCAGAGATTCAATTTCTTCGCAGCTGTACTCTTACTCATTTCCGCCTTTTCCGCTTGGTATCTATTTTTCGACGGAATCTTCTTCCTTACACCGTTTCTAAATTCTCCAGAACGATGTGGCTCTCGTAAAGACTTTCTGCGTTTCATTTTTGCAAGCACAGTCGTTTACCTCATTTCCAATAAAAAAAACAACTTAGTATATATCGTCGTTTCATTAAGAACCTATACAGATTCTATAAAAATAATTGTATCGTTTAAATTTCGATTTTATTCTCGTTTTAAACGCTCGATCCTGCTGTGGACAGCGATTGGAGGTTACATTGGGAGATTATCGTTTAACTGAATACATGATACCTAAATTAAGAAGTACGGTGTTCTCAGGGTGTTCTAAAACTTCCGTGCAAGCTTCGATCGATCGTGTTGTTGCACGTTTGCTAGGTCGATTCAAGGGATAAGCGAGAATTCGATGCTCGTCTCCACGATGAATGTTCGCGTAACAGTGCGTTGAACAGTGTGTTCGTGGTTGTCGCATATTAGGTTAGATATAATGCGGCGCGATTATTGCGGTTAACTTTGTGAGATAGGTCGTGTTCTGCTCGTATTACGCTATCCAATATCCTGCACGCGCGAATACTTGCTTCTATGGCTTCGCGGGGTTGTTAATCTAATCGTCTGGTTGCTGTTTCCCGGGGTACAGTTCAGAAAAATTTCAGAGGAATCTCGGCCTTCCAACGAGTATGCAACGAACGCCTGGTTAACAAGATTTTGGGGAGGACATGGACGCGTTTAGGTTCCTCGAAAAGCAACCTTCTGTTCTTTCTTTTAATTTCAGACGAAAACGAACGGTACAATAAAGCATCGTTCTCGAAATGCGACTCTGCGAGTACGACGGGACGAAGCTGGGGGTGGAAAAAAATGACAAATCACTAGAGAAATAGTAAGTAGACGGTCGCTAGTAACAAAGCCACAGTCCCTTTGGCGCGGAACATCGGGCTGACGGTAATGCGCGCACCGGGACTCGATACTTTGAACGTGCAGAACAAACTCGGAACGATGATTACTTAGGAACCCGTATGAACAAATAAATGAGTTTACCTAGTGGCTTAAGTTGGATAATAGAACGCGACGTGTATATAAGCAAACCGCAGCGTTCAAAACCGTAGACTTCTGTTTGATATTCCGAATGTCAGTGCGAATTTTGGCGAGTCAGAAACTCGATGCTACAAGAGAATTTTTGAACAATTTACGCGGAGACTGACAAGCCTTTTTTGCGCCAAATAAAAGTTACCTAAATCTCCTCGAATATTATTAATAAAAATGTAATTTGCACCAACTGTATTTTGTTCTTTTCGAAAAGGTGATGTGCAAATTCTCGGGTTAACCGAAAGGATCCTTTTTTTTTAAATCTTGCAATCAGGATGTCTGAAACGAGGCAAACCTATTTTGTAAGCCAGAGGACATCTGCGTCCCGTGGTCCGTGGTTCCACGAAAAGGACTCCCAGTCGAGTGGATTTCATCCTACACGCGTTACATACCAATTGAAATCTTTCGCCGGTTCGAATCGCCGTCAATCGAATTCAATTTAAACATTTACCGATAACTTTATCAAAAAAGTTTCATCCCCGTCTCTTGTTTCCCTTTTTCCCTCGACAGAGACATCTTCCGCTCCCGCGAAAAGTGTATTACATCCTGTGTTCATCCGTCAATTTCCACCGGCCATATTTTTTCCTCTTTTGTCCAAAGCAATCGATTATCGAACACTGTCCATGTAAATTGCACGACGAATTGTTTCGACGCAAGGAACGCCCGCTTAGATTTCGATGAAATTTCTATATTTCAGAGCCGATACTTTACTTGTTATTTTTTCGTACTCTTAACGCCAGTATAGCTATTTAAAAATTTACAAATATTAAGTTTGAAGCGCCACCAGTGACCACCGTTTCTGTCATAACTGGAGGAAGCTATAAGAATAGCCTTTAAGCGATGTTCGCGATACGAGGGAAGTCTATCCGCTGATAAAATACGTTTCCACGATTCTAATGCTATTAGCGGTTAATTTATGCGATTGAAATACCGACCAATAGTGGAAATAACCAGTTTAAATTCCATCCGGAGGCAATCTCTTCGGATCCCCAAGCGTATTTGTAACGCGCAACGTTGTCCCGCGCAACGTGAGCCAATTAATAGGCTAGAAGAGTCCCTTAATCATCGACTTCTTCATCAGTCACGTTATTTTTGCGCGAGACACGACTGTCGATGACATTACTGTTCGATATGCGTTACCTGTCGTGCACGTCGAGTTAAGGACGTTACCTCGATCGACTCGATCAATAATAAGCCATCGTCTGCACAGCGAGTTAAAAATATTATCGAGTATCCGTGGAATTCGACGATCTTGGTCCACAACAAGAATCCCGGTTCTCTTTCGACGCGATTCGCGCGGAGAATTTAAGGTTCGAAGAGGCCGTTCTTTCGATCTTCAGGATCAGCGTCCGAATCTACAGACCGGAAGATTTTTTTATAATTTACAACACGAGGATTCAAGCAGTACGAAACCGTCGCACCGTTATTTTTTCCACGTAAAAATACATGTTCCACGGTAGACAATGCCATAAAAGTCGAAGAAATTATTAATCCGTGCCAGGGCGAGTGGAAAAATACACGCAGCTTTATGTTCTCCCTATAAAATCGCGAGGATCCAGCGGCATGCGAAGGTTTATCCGCGATTTTCTGCGCAACGGTATTTCAACGATGACAGTTTCCGGGCGCGGAAAAGTGCAGCTGTCTCCTGGCAAACGCAACGCTGCATGGTCGATAAGTTTACAGAAGCGTATGTAGAATTTGGGGTCGGGATGCGCATACCTGCGTCATTTGTGCGCCGATTAAAACGCGCGATCATAACCCCTCTCGGCGTTTCATTCGACTTTTAATGGCGCACCGTTCTATTTGATTTCGCTTTTGACCGGGACCGTGTCTCGTTTCGTTCGCGATCATCGCTGCACGCCTCCCCCTCCTCCCGTGTTTACGCAAACCTGTAACGCGAGCAAACAATGATAAAAATAACCGAACGCATAGTTTTTACAACGTCGTTCCACGTTCTAATTCCGCAGAGTTTTATTCGCGTATAAAACATGTATACGTTTCGTCTACGGTTAACATCGTGCGTGCACCATAGGCTGGGCGAACGCGTAAGAGCAAACGGCTCGCAAGACCGCCATTTTTCCGTTTCCTTTCCCGGGTTTCATTATTTCCCGTAGACTTTTCTTCGTTCTTTATACCTTTGTCGTGCGCTTGCTCCCTTGTTTCATATTCCTGTTCTTCATTCTCTCGCGTTACTGCTGCAATTTCAGCAGGAACAATGAAACGACACATTTTCAGTAACTTTTATTCCAACTTTAGTTGTAAAGAGATTCTACTCTTAAAAATATTTTTCACGATTTCTGCTTACTTTAATTTTATCACCATTCGTAGTTCCGTAAATAATACTCCATCGATGGTAGACGTACCCATAGATAGTTTCACATGTTTATTTTCCTCCCGTCACCTTTTCCATCCGCTTTTCCCCCGATTTGCACGCGCCCTTCGATTCCCCGCCACGTTAGCTGGTTTTTATAATTGACTTGCGGCCTAGAAAATTGGGTCGCATAGTTCCACCAACGACCAATCATCGGATAATTACTCCGACCGGTTGTTTTCCGTCCCCTCGATCGCTCTGCTGTTTCTTTTTTCCGGTTACACGCGTTCCGTTTCCGGGCGCTTGTCCCGCGACGAATTTTTTAACCGGAAGCTCGGTCGGCCTCGTCATTATTCGCGCAATTACGTTAATGTTCCGCGCCACCGGTAGATGAATTCGCTTATTAAATCACCACTCATAATCACGGCTGGTAAATGCGCGACTGGAGAGCCCCCCCATCGGTAAGCTCGACTGGATTTCGTTCTTTTTTCCCCCCTACCGATTAATCGCCGTGAGCCGGGACGACGAAAGCCGCGATTTATGCAAATATTACTGCACCCTCGATGCCTTCGCGTCCGCCGCGAAATATTACGCGGCTCACGAAAATGACACGATTCCTCCCTTGAGTACCGCGTAATTGAAGCGATGGAGTCATTTTAGCGACGGAAAGTGTATTAAAATTCGAATGGCATATTACGCGCCACGACGAAACTCGAACCAAATCGCGCACGCGCAGAAACGTCCTAAACTATTGCATCTAAACGCGTCTGCTCTGAGTTTCAACATTTTTTAGATACAGACTTTCGCCAGTTTTCTTCTACTGTTTAAAAATCGATTTCTTTAATAGTTATATCGTTCACCAAATTGAAACAAATTTTATTTGTCGAGCAATTCAATTTTGGAAGAATAAGATCTGTCTAAATCATCGCGAGTAATGTGGATAGTTCTTTCCGATTTTTTCGTTTTAGATTACAGTGAGAAAGAGGTATTTAGAACTGCTAAAAAACTATTATACAGGGTGTTCAGCCAACCCTGGGAAAAATTTTAATGGGAGATTCTAGAGGTCAAAATAAGACGAAAATCAAGGATACTAATTTGTTGATTGAGGCTCCGTTAAAAACTTACAGAAACATTTCCAGGCACACAGTATATTTTCGGTAAAGAATCTTTTTCTCGGAAATGGTTAGGATTTCTAGGGTATGTCTATTGACCAAAAATTATTGTAATTGACCCCCGCACCCGAAAATAATTTTTCATTACTGAACTCTACAAATTACTCCTGGTTTCTATAACCTCTGATGACCAGTGCTGACAAAAGTACAGAACTCCCGACAACTTTTCACACCATACAGCGACTGTTACTGACAGCTCCTGATTACTGCTTGCCTCTGCTGGACTCTGCTGACCATCGCTTATATTTCTGACAACCTATAACGATTACTACTGACTTCTGCTAACCTCTGTTGGTCTTTGCAGATTTCTGACAGCGTGTGCTTGTCTCTGCTGAACTTTCCTGGCCTCTGCCAAACGCTGCTGACCACTGCGGGCATTTCTGATAATGTATAACGATTAACACTTACTACTGCATGCCCCTACAAGTCTCTGCTTGCCTCTGCAGGTTTCTGCTTGCCTCTGCATGCCTTTGCTGGCCTCTGCTGAACACTGCTGACCACCCCTGATGCTTCTGACATCGTATAACAATTACTACATGCTACTGTTCGCCCCTGCTGATTTCTGCTTGCCACTGCATGCCTCTGCTTGTCTCTGCTGACCGCTGCTGACCACCTCTGATGCTTCTGACAACATATAACGCTTACTACTTGCTACTATTCGCCCCTGGTGATCTCTGCTTGCCACTGCTGGACTCTGCTGACCACCGCTTATATTTCTGGCAACGTACAACGATTACTACGACTCCTGCCTTTCTCTGTTAACCTCTAACAGCGTCCCCTGGCCTAAGCTGGCCTCTGCTGACCGCTGTTGTTCACCGTTTATATTTCTGGCAACGTACAACGATTACTTCTGGCTACTGCCACCCTCTGCTAACCTCTGCCAACATCTCCCGACATCAGCTGACCATCGCAGACCATCGCTGACCACTGCTAACCGTTGCTGACAAATTGTGACGCAATGTAAAATAATATAATATGTTTATATGTATTAAAGTGTTGTATAATGTAAATCTATGGCAATAAATGATATAATTTCAAAGAATACTATCTGTTCTCATCATTTTTACCCTTCTTTTCCTATCGAAATCATTCCCTTAGTTATAAGACACTCCGATTCTTTTAAAATTTTCTAAGTTCCCCGGAAAGATTTCAAATTTCTCGGATTCCCTGGAACTTACCGACGTCCCTGAAACTTCTCGGAATCCCTGAAATTTCCAAGAAGTTTCAGGCAGCGGCTAAAATTCCGGCCTGAACTTTTCGGCAAAAATTTTAAAGAGCTATTACGTAATATTACGTAATATTATGTAATGTTACGTAATGTTACGTAACATTTTGCCGAAAAATTCCGGCCGCGAGAAATTTTGAAGAGCTATTACGTAATATTACGTAATGTTACTGTAATTCCTGAAATTTCCAAGAAGTTATTACGTAAGGAGTTATTACGTAATATTACGTAATGTTACGTAATATTACGTAATGTTACGTAATATTACGTAATAACTCCTTAGATTTTTGCCGAAAAATTCAGGCCAGAATTTTAGCCGCTGCCTGAAACTTCTTGGAAATTTCAGGGATTCCGAGAAGTTTCAGGCACGCCGGTAAGTTTCAGGGATTCGAGAATTTTCGAGAATTCTTAGAAATGACGTCATTTTCAGGAATTTGCAGAAATTCCTGGCGGCGGGAAATTTGGAGAGGGAAAGAGGGGTAAAAAATGATGAGAATACATAGAATTCTTTGAAATTATATCATTTATTGGCATAGATTTACATTATACAAAACTTTAATACATACAAACATATTATATTATATTACATCATGTCACAAGTTGTCAGCAACGGTCAGCAGTGGTCAGCGATGGTCAGCTGACGTCGAGAGATGTTGGCAGAGGCCAGCTTAGATCGGGAGATGCTGGCAGAGGTCAGCAGAGGCTGGCAGTAGCAAGTAGTAATCGTTCTACGTTGTCAGAAGTATCAGGAGTGGTCAGCAGCGGTCAGCAGAGGCCAGCAGATGCCAGCAGAGGGTGGCAGAAGTCAGTAGTAATCGTTGTAGGTTGCCAGAAATATAAACGGTGGTCAGCAGAGGCCAGCAGAAGCTGGGAAAGGCTGGCAGTGGCAAGTAGTAATCGTTATACGTTGTCAGAAGTATAAGCGGTGGCCAGCAGCGGTCAGCAAAGGCCAGCGGAGATCTGTAGAAAAATTCAAAAGTACATGTAGTCGTATCTTGTACCTTCGTAAAAGGGGGTGTATCTTAGTAAAAGAGTTTTATGAGACATTACCTGTTAATTCAAGTTAGCCATCAGTAGAGGCATGTAGAGACCAGCAGTGGTCAGCAGAGGCCAGCGGAGACTTGCAGAAGTTAGTAGTAATCGTTGTACGTTGTCAGAAATATAAGCGGTGGTCAGCATAGGCCAGCAGAAGGCAGCAGAGGCTGAGAGAAGCTGGCAGTAGCCAGTCGTAATCGTAATACGTTGTCAGATATATCAGAAGTGGTCAGCAGTGGCTAGCAGGGGCTGGGAGAGACTAACAGTAGCCAGTCGTAATCGTTATACGTTGTCAGAAATTCCAGGAGTGGTCAGCAGCGGTCAGCAGAGGCCAGTGGAGACCTGTTGACGGGAGGTCGGATATTAGTTGTTGAAGAGCGAGAAGGGAAGTGTGAGCCTTTCTCTTTCGACTCTCACGAGGCGGTCCGAAATTACTTCGGGCAACTTCGGAGAATCGAGAAAGAGGGCATGGTAGGGAATTTTTTTCTCGAAATTGAGTAGTATTTCGGGAGTATGTCTATTGACCAAAAATGATTGTAATTGACCCCCTCAAATAAAAATAATTCTTTTAGAACGATTTAAAATTTTTTAATAACTTTTTAACGAAGCTTGAATCAACAAATTGATGTTCTTGATTTTCATCGTATTTTGGCCTCTAGAATCTCCCATTACAATTTTCCCCAGGGATGGCCGAACACTCTGTATAGATGACGAGAACTTTTGAACCGGACTGCGTGGACCTCGAATTTCGAAAATTCGCGAACGCGAAATATCCCGCGGTAATGGCGGGCCCCGGCTGGCGATAGAAAAATCCCTCGTGTGTTTATTTTCGCGTGCCACGAGGATGAATTATGAAGAAATATAGGAATATAATCTGCCAGCGCTAGTTTAAAACGCGCCGAGGTTCCGCGGTATCCAACGGCCGCTATAATTAGTCCGCGGTTTTAAAACGGCTGTTAATTAATTTTTTTGCTAATTGTTTTCAAAACGCCCGCGCCCACGAGTACCTTTTCCCTGGTAGAAATTACTTCTACGCTGTTTCATTCGCGGTTTGTCCAGCGCACGTTCGTCGAGCGGAAGCTGGGTAAATTGCACCGTCGAATAATGGCAATTTTTGGTACCCTTCCGGAAAGAACATTTTCATACGAAGCGATTGACGTCGAATAAATTTTCTTTGAATTTGCGATTTCAAGGTGAAAAAACGATCGAGTAAAATTATGCTACGAGTCTTCGCGGAAACTAGGGCCTCGTAATTTTAGAAGACAATTAAGCGCCTCGCAAATGCGACAACATTGTTCTTCGGATGACTAAGGACCGTGCTTTCGTCGCAACAATTCGAAATGTTTCGTAAAGAGTCCTCTGCTCGTCGCGTCTGTTTCTCCGCCATATTCGTTGAAAGTTGTTCGCGAAACGATTCCTTTCCCAGGCCCTTCGATCAAGTCCTCGCCCGTGGGTTCCTTTCATTCCTGTAACAAAAGGATCGGTTATTTCGTTACTGTTGATCAAGATACGATATCCCTTTTCCGACTCGCTCGAAGCCTTTCTCCGGTTTCCACGCTCGGCCTTCGTCCATTTGTCTCGCCAAACCAATTTAACCTCTTCGAACCTGTCGCACGTTCCAACCTACGTAGACTTTTAAATTATTTCCCCGCTACAAAATATTTAATTTCGTAAAAATTAGCGACGTTTCAAACAGTGGTGCGTATAGTTTCCGCTGTGCAACGTAAGGGATCGCGAGTGATAATTCTGTTTCTTTTTTTTTAGCAGAGCAGAAATATACAATTTCTTTAAATATTTTTTTAAATAAATTACATGCCAGTGTTAGCTACGAGGCAGAGTTTACTTTCGTTCGCTCGCTTTCTTTCGGAGAAATTGTCCGGAAAGATACTTTTACTCGATACGATACGTTTACTGGGCAAATAATTTGATCGAAGAACGTTTGGTTTTAGATGTTAATCGTCTTGCAAATGGAGCACCGCTGCTCTCCACGATTGCTTTTGCATCCACTGATCGAACCCGCGTCTTGGCAGTTACATGCACGCTTCACGGTGAATGTAAAAGCTACGTAATCTCGCCCGCCATGCGAGATCCATGCCCGAATGAAACAGGAACCCGATCAAACTGTTACGTCATACGCGAGCGATTTATGATCTTTCATTAGTCATAACGACGTTAAGATCTGAGCCAACGTAGCGTGTCGTACTTGGCATTCATTAGACATTTAAAGCGAGAAATTCACGAAGAATACAGAGGATCCTCAGAGTTCAACGTCAGAAAAGTACAAAAAGATTTCTATTTTCTGAAGAATACTCGTAACGAGTCAATAAAATATTTACGGTTAAAAAAGAATCGAACATGGTCGAAGTAACGTTGCTTTTGTACGTGTCTGATTTTCTGACATTCTGTATTTCAGAATGGGCTCTTTGGAATTGTAAAGATTTCCGCCTATTGGTCTGGGCCCATGATGTGGAAGTAGGTCTATTGAGCATGATTCGCAGCTCTATGTGTAGAGTATGTCGTACTGAGCGTTATTTTTACAAGAAAGGGAAGCTCTCTACCTTTCCCTCGACCTATTGTTCTCAGATCCTTGGAAATCAGTCGACGACTAATAATAGGTAAAAAGACCTAGGTACACTGGCATTCATAAGTCATAGGACCACTTGTTCGTCCATCTTGGAAAACTCGGATCAAAACAATTTATATTTCCTAGCGTTCTTTCCTCGTTCTATTTACTAATCTATTGTCGATTCTTTACACTAATAAAAATAAAAAATAATAAATCGTTTCGTCATCGCGCGTCTCCCATAATTTCTTTTAATTTTACAAATTCTGATAGAATTTGTTCGATTAATTTCCCCAGTAGGAAAGCTGCTGATTTCGTCGGAATCATATAAACGAGAATATTTCGACGTGTTTCGTTGCTGGGCATCGTCCGTCGGACGATCGATCCCTCGAGCGAAATATTTCTTGGACGGTACGTGCCACTCCAATTGGCAAATATAATCGCGTTGAAGTAAAAGGAGTAAGAGGATCGATGCAGTTTCCTTCGGTTACACATCTAACCAGGCTGGCGGAGCGCGGTTCGCGTAGATCGGTCCAGTCCGCACCGCGGCGATTAAATTAGGTCCCGACTCGCTGCCGCGAAGGCGTGTTCCTTAAGGCTGTTGTCTGGCATCTTGCTCCGGGGATAAACTTCGTTCACCGCAGGGATGAAGTACCGTTGATTAGACGCGTCCGCCGTATCGTATAACGTATAAGTAAATTTGCAGTGGCACAATGTATTGGTATCCGCCACTACCCCCTCAGACGTACGTATTTCTTTCCTGTGTGGTCGAAACAAATAATCGTTCATTATTCTTCGGGGGTGGGAAGGTAGCAAAAAACAGTTTGAAAATTGCATCGATGTCGGCGGTTGGACGATAGAAATCGCGTCGAGGATCTTTCAGATATCTGAGCTTCGAAATCTTTGAGATACCATTTTTTGAATTTCGTTATATTATAAAAATTGAAGATATCAAAGCTATTCTAGCCAAGAAATAAAATGGAGTCCACCTCTTAAACACTTTGACAGCCACGTCACCCATATACGGTTGACAAGATTTACTACTGTTGAACTGGAAAAATTAATTCTCACGTTGAGATGTCGAGGGGAAATAAATTGGGATAGGATCTATGAATCGTCGAAATAGATTTTAGTCTCGCAGAATATTTTTATCCGTTAATTGTAACGTATATAAAGAAGGGGTGACAATCGACGTGTTATACCGAGGGTAAAGAAAAACAGCTCGGTTTCCGTAGCGGGAGGATTAATTAACCTGTCGCTGGAGTGCCTCCAGTGTACCGAGAACACGATGACGCGGAAACTCGCGCAGAAAACTCGTGGGAAAGGAACTCAGCCCCGTTCGGATACGCAGGTAAGTTGGGTGGGAGCTGATTCGAACTAAGCAGCCTTACCTTTTCTGCTTTTGATGGCCCTGCGGTGGGCAGTTGGATCGACTAAATTGCCGGCGGGCTGTCAGTAACACCGAGGTTGTTGGTGTTCTTTGGATCCCTCCCCCTCCCAGCGTAAAAACCACCTCTCGAACAAACCCGATTTCCAGATCTAACTCCAGACGGTCGTTTCTGATTTACACTGTTTGAGGCCCGGTTAAACGCTTCCCGAATTTCCTGCTCGGCCGAAATTAGTTTACATACATTTCGACGGTGCAGCGAGAGCGTTTCGGGTGTTTTATAACAGCCGTTCTGGCCGAGGCTTGTCCATTACCGGTTTACTTTCTCTATGCTATCGAGTGTTGCACGACGTTGATCGTATTATCATACCGGATGACATGTAAAAGGTGGAACGACCCGCACAAGATGGCGAAATTCGATGGGAAATACGAGCAGAAACGACCCTGTATATGGAAAACTGTCGGGCGTCGATCGAATAAATTGTTACCGTCGGTATTAACGAAATAAATTTAATCTATTGTCATTAATCGTCATCTAGGCGCGATTGATGCAACGCTTTCGGGGGGAAAAAAAGGAGATAAAAAAAAATTCTTTTTCACCGAGCGTCGCTTTCAGGTCAATCGATTGTGACATTTATTTGCATGCGCGCGCTTAATCAAGTTTCGACTTCCCGGATCTAACTAACTAATATTTCTGCAGTATCGTCGACCGTGGAACGATTCTGTTTCGAAACTGCGGAGTCGAATATTTTCTGTTCGTCTTTGATCAAGGTACTCGCGAGTTTTGCAAATTGACTTTCTTCGAGCGCGAACCTACCGGTCGAGCAACTTTTATTTCGATGCATAAATAATCTTCGTTCGTTGTTCACGTTTCTTGTATCGCCGCCGTTATAATTATCATCGTCGTTGCGCTGAATTTGAAATGTAACTGACATGGTAACTTTATCAGTACGCCTCCCGGCTACGAGAGATCAAGCAATTACGTAAAAGTTGAAACATTTATTGCTGGCAGTAAAACCGAAACGCGTCGGGAATGTAAAAGCTTCAATTTCGCGTTACACGCGCTCGCCAACTTAATTGGAACCGGATATCTGCCCGGATAATCTGGAAGTAGAAATTCTTCGACTTTTTGTTTCGCCGATCGCCGTGCCGTTTCGATCGTTCGCGTTGCATAATTACGAATATTTGCGCCGGAATTATTCCTTGCGGTAGTTTACACCTCGGTGAGCGATATATTTTTCCCTGCTAGGGTTTCTCCGTTAAAAAATCGTTCCCCGAGTCGCAGGATCCATTTCGATATTATCACACGATACTCCTTGCGCTCTCGTTTTCGAGAAATTAGATTCGAACGAATATCTAAACAAATTTCGTTGCAAGGGTTTTGAAAGCTAAATTATATTCTCGAATAAAAAAATGACTTTCTTTTCCAAGTTGTTCGCGCCTTGGACGTTCGAAAACGTTAACGTTCTTTAACGATTCGAAGAGGGGCGTTCGGTTACCCGGGTTTCTTGTCCCGTGGCCCTCTTCATTTCACGCTACGAGCACCGAATTCTATTCTCCGGTGACAAGGAAAAACTTTCGCCTTGTCATCGGATCATTCCGTCGCGAACAGTTAGAGTTGAAGGCGAAACGGGCCACGATCGACGCGAAGACGGAACTTTTAATTGGTTCGCGTGCTACTAGAAGACAGACGATGCGTGCATAACGAGCGTCGCGCGATTTTACGCGCATCCTGGAATCCAGCTGCGAACACATTCCTTACGGCTGACTAAATATTAGACCATCCCGGGGAATTATTGCCCCCTCCCCCAATTTTAAAGCCTTGATGTATTCGCCGCGGTTGCTTTTTATCGCAGACTTTCATATTCAACGCGTCGACTGTACGAATGACAGGAGGAACCAACAGAATTAATTGTCAAAGTGAGACGTTGACTAAGTCATCGACAATAGTACTCTGTTACACCATAATTTTAAAAAATATCGAGGAGAACAAAGAAATTAATTCTTGTAGTCTAATGTCAAGGGAAATGAATCAAGCAACTAACAAAATTAATTCTCAAAGTGAAACCTGGACTAAATCATCGACAATAGTACTCCATTTGTTACACCATAATTTACAAAAAAATCGAGGAGAATAAACAAATTAATTCTTGTAGTCTAATGTGAAGGAAAATGAATCTGGATAGAACCCATGAAAAAATGAGTATAAATTGTGATACAGGAGGACCACGTCATACAAAGAAAATCGTGGGACAATTAATTTTAGAGCGTTTTAATCGTGTCGATGGACGATTGAAAAGTAATCAGGAAGTAAAATAAGTAAAATATTTTGTAAGATACCCTGGCATTAGCCGCGTTTCTGGGAACTACCACGCTCGAGGAATCTTCGATCGAGCCAACGTGACGTTACGTGGCCAGGATACGGACACCATGCACCTTCGCTTTCGCGCTAGTTCGACTTTCGAATCGAGACCAGTCGCGGAACCACGCAACTTCGTGCAAAAATTCGTCGATTTGTAACTCTACGACGCGTTCGTGTCGACGAGAGGTGATCCTGGCGCCTGACTGGTCCTCGAAGTCGAGATGGAACTATCTGGGAGCACCGAGAACCGATTTTTCGAAAGTTCGCGTTAGAAGTCGCGTGTATCGGTTTAAGAATCGTCTTGATAACGTTCTGTGGTTAAATTCGGACGAGTTCGAAACCAGTATCACGTATACAATAACGTTACAAGTAGATTTATAGACCAAAAGCAAGTAAAAGGTGTAATCTTCTGTAAACATTTTATAACATACAATTTAAGTTGCAATTTGAGCCAAAAATATCGTTGCAATCCTTTTGTTTCGTTATTCCAAAACTTCTACCACGTTCCAAATCCATAGTAATTAGCTGTATCGAATGTTGAGCAATTGAACATGCGTTCGAGCGAACGTAATTATATAGCAATCTTGTAATAAAACGTGATCACGTATCGAGCAATTTTTTTTCCTGACACTTGGTCCGTAAAATTGGGAAATCGACGGAATTACACGTAACAGAATGAAATCCGATATTCGTCATCCCCCTCCTTTGAGTAAGAATTAAAAATTGCGAAATAATTATGTGTAACACACTTCAGTTCCTTTATAATCGCTTAGTATAATATTGAACGAGCTTGATGGAGTAACGATATCCCAAGTATTCGATGGCCTTAGGATTATTCTACATTAGAAGGTTCGAACGAGAAGATTCATCGTATTAAAAGGTCTACCAAGTTTCAAACATTTAATTAAAGTCGTTTCTTACAAGGAACCAAAGCTATAGTGTTACCTTTGCATTATTCATGCTGTTTTAACACTGAACATTTAAATTTCTCGAGAATCTGTGGGTGAACATATTTCTCATTTTAATGGAACAGAATGTCTCTACTGGAAAGATGGGACTGAAAAATGTGACAAATAAAAGTGTTTACATTTGGAAAACGTAGGATATAAAATGAGTAAAAGATTCTTTCTGTCTTTCGAAACATTCGCGTTTAATTTTCTAGGCAGTAAACGGTCGATGATTGTTAGTATTAAATATTTGTATAGGCAACGTCGCTATTTTCAAGGCACTTATTTCACATCGCAAATCGAAGAGTGAACGGCACGGTATTCCCATTTCAATTCTTCGCAATTGCGTAACCCAGTGCAACGCAGTGAAACGTATTTTCACTGTCGAAGGTTTCTCATTATACAATCTCGTCTTTTCCATAATAATGCATAAACGAAAGGCTACTAGATACTGAGGAACAGTAAAAATTAAAAGTTATTCAGGTTGCTAAGGGACACTCAGTAGATACTGAGCAAGAATGATATAAATTAAAGCATTAAATTATGCTACAGTGATGTGGTAATACAATTTTATACTGCGTATTTATATAATAGTAGAAATTTGTTTCCTTTCGTTCGTTATTCCTAATTTTTATCCAGGTAAGAAACTCGCTCAACTCTGGGTTCAAACGTGTCTGACTATAGACGATCCTGCATCACTTACGCGCTCATTATCCCCTCTTCTGTTACTTTCCACTGTGTTCTACTATTAATTACACTGTTACATGTCTCTATAATTGTTAATTTGTATATTATTTCAAAAAATAATGTGAGAGAACATTTGTAAAAAATAATGCCTTTATCTTCGCAAAGTCTTCGTTGCCAGAATCGAGATCTTTCCTGAGAATATTACGTCACTGTACGTACGTGTCGATCGAACATAGAGCGACAAAAGACGAATATCACGATAACGTAAAGAGATGGATTTCGTGTCACGTAGTGTCCAACAATATCATCTTCTACAGGAAAATTTTGAATAGCGTAATGAGACCGATACGTACCGTGCGTATCGATTACATCCTGCCTTTTGAGAACATATACACTAATTAAGAGAGGGCAAGGATTATTTATTATTTCTGGAACATTAATTTTTTGACCCATTCGTTGCTAGGATTCTCTCAAAAATTATATTACATTAAATATTTTACATTTACAAAACACTTCCACTAATTAAATTATTAAAATACCTTTCGAGAATGTGGACTCATTCCAATTCTCGTTCTCTGCGACGTGTTTATCAACAATATTAAAATAATTTAAAAGCGTCGAGCATCGGATGGACGTTGGAAATGGTCGAAGATTTCGAAACGCATCGAACTGTTTTCGTAACATTCCAAATGCGTGCCTTTTTAGGATAAGTTTGCGTAATTGCTAGGGGCAATTGCGCATGCGATAGTGGCAGTTCTCCCGCTTCCTTTTTGCGCTCTTACAGTCGAGCAAGTTCTCTCTGCAGTTCAATGGAGCATTCTCCGGCTACCGGGTCTCGCGAAGGAATTTGCGCGAGCTGAAGTCATTTAGACAGCGTGAAATATTTTACGTTTCAGCATTCTATACGAGTGTCTAAGGCGACAGGGGAAAATCTGCGCGAATTTCCAATGCTACTGTCCTGCAGAGGATCTCATTGTTAAGCCATTCCCGTAGAAGGAATACTCCTGGCGCGACGCCAACTGCGAATACCTTCGAAATCATTTAATACTAGCAATAACGACGATATTAACACGCCTCAAAAATATTCCACTTTTCAATCTGTCTGGATGATTCGTTTCTTACCCACAGTAACGCTCAAACAAATCTACCTTCATTTTTCTAACATGGATTCTCTTTGTTTTTCAGGTACGTACCACTTTAAGAAGAGCTCTTCAATCGACTATTCAAAGGCCAGTGGTAAGAACGAATACAGTAATTAGCATGCCTTAAAAAACAGATATTCGTTATTCTTAAAATGATTCCAATTTATAAATTAATGTATTTCTAGAAATGCAAGGTAAGTCTACGAAAAAAACAGCCATGAATCGATTTTGTACGGTCGAGTTTGTCACAAATGTTTCATTTATAGATTTCAGTAAAGGGTTCTCAGTCTTCCCCAGTCGAGGAAGGTATTTGTTTCAGTAAATCGTCTATGGTCGAACAGCTGGGGCCGGATTAACGAAGTCGCTTGTAAAATTCGTCGAGCTTCGGAAAAGTTTCGAGCCTTTTTCTTCGCTTTTCCTCCCCTCCGTTTCTTCGCTCGAACTGCTTTCTCTCGCTAGACGTGTCGACGCTTAAACGCCCCGAAAGAAGATTGCGATTCTTCTCCTCTTCGATTCCGATATTTCCAAGTTTCTTCTCGGAAGTTCTACTCGTATTCGTAAAACATATTCTCCCTGTTCGCCGATATTGAACGTTGTTTGCGGAATAGAGCTCTTTAACCGTGGTACTCGACGCCTTTGGCAAAGTACAAAGATTTTCCGCCGCCTTGAATTTCGAGCGTGCATTTTCGATAATGTTTACTAAGAACTACATTTTTACTTGGAATTCAAACTCCGTGGTTTGTTTTAGAACGGACAACGCCAACGTTTCCAACAAATGGGTTGATTTTCATACGGAATAATGACTAAAGTATTTGTTGACAGGAGGATCAAACAGGTGGCGATTCCACGTGTAAAAATAAATGGAGAATGTGGAGTACAATTTTTTCGTACTAGGCTTTGTTTTCAAAAAGATTGATTTCGAAATGTCGCGGAGTATTTGGCGCATCTGACCATTTATTTCTACTTGTGATTACATCTGTGAACATTAGGGATGGTATGAAGCTATTTAAATTAACTGTTTCAAGCTGTTACAAGATGGTAATTCGATAGTGAGCGGATGATACCTTCGTCGATGGTCGCAAACGCTAGCGCAAGTAGAAATGATCGATATTGGTCAGACATGCTAGTGAAGTACCCCAAGGATATTCAACATCAATTTTCTCTTAAACAGAACCTCCTAGGAAAATATTCTACGGTACATTTTCGACTCATTTTTGCAAATTCAATTAGTTATTAACGGTTTAACTGCCAGAATAAAATCGTGCGTGTCCAGGATCAGAAATAGTTATTAAAGTTTTTTTTTTCTTACCGCTTCTTTCGAATTACTACCAAAATAGAGAATGTAGATAACAATTACTCTTTTCCAATGTTTTAAAACATTTTTTAAGCGTGCCAGCATCGCATCAACGGTCCGGATAAATTATTTAAAATTCGAAAGTCTGCCCGGCGAACAGGCTCGGAATTATTTCGGGATGTTTTTGGATTTTCGCGAGACAGATTTCGGGGTTGGAATCAAGAGGAGATTGGCGAATTCGACGCGAATATTTCGTGCGTTCGATCGTTCGCGGCTGTGTCAAATTACCAGCCAAGCAGATCCGCTTTAGAAACTCGCGGCAATTATTAATGTTCTCCATTAGGTGTTATCCTATCGAGCTGCGGGGAGGAAAAATCGCCGAGCGTGTTCGCGCGTATTGAAGTACATCGGTGGGGATCCCCACGCCCCCCCACGTAATACGGGAAAAGCGTATTCTGTTTGGTTCCCAACTATTCAACATATACGCGATCCAACTTTCGACACAGAGGACGCCCGCGCGATGCGCGTCAATTTTAATGAAACTTCGAAAGTAAATAGAGAATCGAAGATTATTGAATTCATGTTTGACCGTTTGCATAGATATATAGCGGTTTACGAGATATTTAACGCGTTAAACGCCAGTTCTCCCTGTCCAGGGATATCGACAGTTATCCAAATTCTGCCACAACAAACAGAAATATTCAATAATTTCAATATTTATTATTTTGTAGTATTCCTAATGTCGGTGAATTTATTCAGAAACTTGCAATATATAATTTCATTTGTTTCATTCGATCGCCATTGAACGTTAAATTATAAATTAATTTAAAAAGTGATCAGTCTTCTCTAAAAAACTTTGCATTTTTTCTTGTATACGGCAAGTCGTATTTAAAGAAATATTGTTTCCCTTGCATAGGTTCAGAGTTCAAACTTTGGACCCTTATTTTCTTTTCATTACACCTTCTTCTTCGCTCGTGTCAAGAATCAACTGTGTGGATCGTGAATGTCTAACCGCTAATTAGTCCAAGTATCGTGCACGAAACTTACCAGCGAAGTTCGCTCGAGCAGAAGCGTGGAGAGTATCTCCCCTAAGTTTCGAGAAACACAAATCCTGTACAAGATTTAGCATCGTATCTGTCCCCCTCGAAGTCGTTAAATTTTATTTATAATTACGAATATCGACGTCTATTCATATTTTCTTAACACGAAGTATCATTCCATTTTACCACTCAGAATAGTGTGAGAATAATGAGTGAAAAATTGTTTGTCTTCAGTTCTTTATTCGAATCTTTCCCCATCCCGTCTGACCATAGACGAGGCTGTTCCACTTGCGCGCTCAGTTTCTTTCTTTACGACTTTCACTGCAATTCTACGATTAATCACGATTCTTGTATGCTCTTCGAATTATTAATCTGTATATTATTTTGAAAATTATTTCGAACTAGAGCTGCTCCTAATAATAAACCTTCTCTGGGCCTTTATTTTCTTTTCATTACAATTTCTCCGTTGCCCAAGTCAGGGGCTACATGGACCATGATATACGAATATCAGACCATCAATTAGGTAAATTTTCTTTCGAAGACGGTTGAATTAAAAAGAAAATAATAAATGAATAATATATGGCTACCCTTAAAACGTCTTTAAATCTTGCTCATAATCGCTAGCAAACATTCTCGACTCCGCGGGTCGGCGAAAAGATGTTCGAGAGTATGTGGAAGGTGTTCAAAGGTAGATTCGAGCAGTTCAAAGGTGGGTTCGAGCCGGTGCAGTTTCGAATCGGTTCAAAGTCGATATTTCACCAGCCATGTTTTCCCTCGGACTTATTAATTCGCGAATTCGGCCGCAGTTTGCCTGGGCTTTTAATCTTCGCCCCATTAATAATTAATCCGGCCGCTAATTAAAGACTTGAAAAACAAACACCGCGTTCCTGCGTCGGGAAGAAAGTGATTTAACAACTACGCGCATTATTTCGACGTCGAAACGCGTTCTTCTCCGTTTGTCTTGGCGTTCCCCGCGGCTACGCTGCATGTTGATACAACAATTATTATTATTACTGTGCTAATTGCAAAATTGTTCTACCAACGTGCACGCGCCAAGTCCGATGTTGCCCTTTGCACTATTAAACCGCACCATCTTCGCTTTCTCTCTGTTATTTAATTGAACGGTTCCTCCCAAATAAATTCGTCTTCGGCTAATGATACATAAATGTTCAGTAAAATTGAAGAATATAAAATTCTTCCCCCACACGGTTGCGTACAAAGCGCAATGTAGTTCGATATGAAACAGTCTATTCCCTAAATTGGACAGGTATTCGCGTACGAAATTCCATCGAAATGTATCGAGCCATTTTCGAGGTATGGCGAATCTCACAGACAGATGAGTAAACAAGAACTTCGGAGATACGAAATTTACGACAAATCCAAAGATATCCAACGTCCTGGATTTATTATTTATCGTGGTGTTTCGGTTCCGTTCGCGACGTTTGAAGTCTAATTACGTCGGAAACGATCCGGTTCGGGATCAATCGGCCGTAAAACACGCGCCACGAATATTTTTGTTTATCAACGCCGTATTTTATCGTCCGTTGTGCCGAGCAACGCGCGTATCCCCGTAACTTCACGGTTTTTCGCTGGCCAGTGAGAGCACCCCCCGCGCTCGGCGTCGAAAAAAACTTTCAGGGGTGGAACGATCGCATAGCAACGGATGATCCGTTAAAATTGGTACATGACGAGCCATAATTCTGACTGATTAAACATGCATGGCATTTACTATACGCCACGATTTCGTGACGTGGCAATACCAGGGTCCCGCCTGATGCTTCTGCTACCACCCTCTTCATCCTTCCTCTCTCTTTCTCGTTCCGTCCTCCTCCATCCTCCCTTCCCCTCTCCCTCCCTCCACGAACCCTCGTATTTGCTTCAATTCGCTGTTTATCCGCTAAATGCACGATAAACAATGGATCTGCACCGGCACGACCAATAATGGCGGCCTTACTGTGGGCACGACTCATCGATTCGCACGTTTTATGTTACGAAAATAGAGCCCTTGCCTGTGGTCTACGTTTAACGTATAGTAATTCACCGTGCCCCGGCCTAATACACGTGGAAAAATAATCAATTGCGGGGTAATTGGATTTCCTTTGGATCGGCGTAACGAGCTCGTTATCGGTAAGTTGACGGTTCGACGCGAGCGTTGCACTTTCTGCAATAAGATACGTTCTGTGTCTTTGATTCGTGGTTTGGGATCTGGCACGAACTGTGGAAAGTATTAAAAATTTAGGAAAATCAATAAAATCTTATGGCTGAAAGTCGATTCTACCAATTTCAGACTCCGTACTTGGAGTCACAGAAGTCAGAAATATTATTTTCTATAATGCATCTATCGACATTAGGGGTTTCACTGGTAATTTGTAAAAATACCCCGCAGTAAAAAAATACGAAACGTTCCGGAATATCGTATGCAGATAAAAAGAAAACAAAAGGCGATACGTTTTGTCTTCGGTATAGCGCTCGCCGTTCACGATTTTCGTAAACTGAGCTCGTTTTATTTTAATCGAACTAATCCCCGAGTCCTTTTAATTTCCATTTTTAATTAGTAAATCCATCGAACCGTTCGCCCGGTTTACCCTCTGGGCCTTTATCCGCCCTCTCTCTCTGGTTCAAACGTTTCTCGTTTTTGCGGTGGCGAAAACGCTTGCTACCTCCGCAGCCCGCTTTCGAAAACTCGCTGCTTCCTATATCTATATTATTTGATGAAAAAGCCGACCAAAACAAGGGCAGAAAATCAATCTTCTCGCAATTCCGGCGAAAAATATGACACTGTGATTTTTTTTTCCTTTCGAACGAATTTCTTATTTAACCGAACAAATTGATTCTGTTGCAGGCATGTTACATTTTCGATCCATTTTTCACAGAAATCTCTTCCCCGATTCTACTTTTACACTTCTGATAAGAGAATTTTTACACTTGGTACGACTATCTATTTTTGTCTGATGCAACGTTTCATCCCCTGGATCTTAAAAATTAAAAACTACGTGCAATGATAGAGTGAAATACGACCTGGGGGCAAACAAACAGGCACCACTTCTGAAAACACTGTTGCACAGAGTGTCTGACGTTGATTTTCAGTAGAAACGACCGTCCACCGACGTCGGACTCGCGCGTCAAAGTCTATAGTTAAGGGTGAACTTGCGAAAACAGAATCAAATTGAAAGCCCTCTGTTGGAGAGTGCCGGAGACACCGCCACACCCTCCCCATTCGATACTCTATTTCATCGGTGTTTCTCCTAAATTTTTTCGCCTCTCTCGCGCTGGGCGACGCGGGCGTTTTAACGTTTTATTTTATATTCGCGACGCGAAAACGAGCGTATCGCGAGTCAACTTCGAAAAACACGTTCGCCGGAACGGTGTGCGTATCATTTCGTCACCGGGGTGGTTGGGGGCGGGAAAAAAAATTGCTAGTGAAACGCGATTCTCTTCGGGGGTGTTTACTGCCCCCAAACTGGAGCTGCAAGAATATTCTGTAAACTCTTCTGTGCCTTCGAGACTCCCAAGTCTTAATTTTAGTAATTAATTTAGATATTTTTGACCGTTTTAATAGTTTGTCACGCAGAATTGTCTTGCAAAGAATTGCCCACTTGTAGGTAAACATTCTGTTCACGAGAGCCTACGTGTAATTACTACGTGGCTAACGGTAGGATGTATGGGAAGTATACGTTAGATGGTGGTCGGCGTGCTAACAATAGTCATGGCCGAGCCATGGAATTTACCACCTACATTTCTAGCAATCCACGAGTAGTTGTCCCTTGAAACGAAATTCCTTGTTCGACCAATCAGAATGTCAAGAGAAACGTTTCGTCCATCGCCTCTTAACTTGAGAAACACTCTGGAGTATAACATTCGTCCACCAGTCGTGTCTTAAATGGTGCTCGAAATTTTTTGAATATTTCTGGAAAAAATAAATTCAATTTACCTGAGAAAAATTACCTACCATCGTTGGTAGTCTATCAGCAATTTGTCTATGATCTGTTCATTTCATATAATAAATTAACAATACCCAGAAAACACACTGTGCTATTTTTTATTTTGCAAAAATAAAATAATCCCATGCACTATCCTATCGTTTCTCATCTAGAATCGTTTTACTTATCTTCACGATTTTTCCTGCAAACTTCGAAACGTTATTTTTCATATTTACGTTACGTAAAAAATTTCTAAAAGGATGCTCGGAAATTGACCACGATAGGAAATACTTTTCGAACCACCGAACGAATTAAAATCTCTGGTAGTTTGTTATAAAAATTTCCAGCGTTCTCGAAGGTGGTTAAATATCTAAATTAGAGTCGCGTAGCCTCCTTGGAGAGAAGTTGTCACAAACGGAACGTGTACTTGTTGCGTTTGGTGTTGCGTTTAGGTCTGACAAGCAGTTCGGTTCTAACTTTGCCGACGCCTCGGTAGTTTTCCAGTTCCCTTCGTATCGCCAGTAGGCGAGCATTCGAGTGATGGACCGTGCTAAGAACTTGCATTTAATCCGTGGAGATTGCAGAGTCTGGACACAGAGAGTATTCTCGGTGGACCCTAGTTATGCAGATTTCGACACGAATGCTCTCTTAGTTGATTGGTTCGTGAGCAAAGCCGTTCTCCCGTAAACTTCAGGTACTCCTGTTCCAGGTAGCTACGTTATCTGGTTACCAACAGATTCGGGCATAATCTTCCCCTAAGAATTACCGGAGCTACTTAAAGACGGACGACTGTTTCGTAAACGTCTATGAAATCGACCATTTAATTGAAATTGGAGGCTAAACTTCGCCATTTTTTCGTCGAATCGAATCTCGAATTTTAAACTTCCATTAAACTCATTTATCCTGTGCCGAAAGTAATTTTTAAATTGGAAAGAGATGGCAAAATGATCTTGGTATTGGGATTTGCTGATTTTGAAAGTATATGTCATTTTGATCAAATTAATATAAAATTAAATTCAAAATATAGACGTTTCGGTGCTTATTCGAGTAATCTTTAGCCTGAGAAAGAAATACGAGTTGGAAAAATAGTTAATACATTCAAAACTGAACTATCTACAACTACGAATATTAGTTTTAAATGTATTTACTGCCGATCCTCAGTCTTTCATAAGGGAGCATCGCACGAAGACTGAGTTCTGGAAGAAAAGAGTAATTTTCGACGAGAGTTCCTGCGCTTCTTTTCAAGTTAAGTGTGTTGGGGGGCACAGCAGACTATCAGAACCGACGTCAAACTTCGTTCTCGTAAAAAAAACGCGGGATGTTTAAAAAGTTTGCGACTTCCTCGCGGTTCATTCAACGATAATGGTATGTTGGTTGCTTCCGGCGGTGAAGTCCCATAGGAATTCCAACCCTGACTCGATGGTAAAGTCTCTAATTAACTGTCCATCACTTCATTCTCGCGATGAAGGGACGTCTCAACTTATACCTCGAAACTCCGCAGCTTCCTGAACTATCGTCAGTTTTAAAGGCCACGCGTACGCGAATTGTGGCGAATTATTGACAGTTTTCCATTTTCGTACATTTTGACGCGAAGTTGGTTCCCCACGTGAAACGAAAGGAAATCTGTTTTCGAGTTTAAATAAAAAATTCCCTAATTTCTTTGCTCGAAGGAAATTTCTGAAATTTCATTTTCGAATCGTAAAATGAAAATATTCTGATTCCTATGCGATCGTTCTCTTCTCAGATATACAATTCTATCGTCCCACTGTGGTAATCCGTTAAAAATAGAAAATTAAGATAATGGAACTGATGGGAATTAAATGACGTCGCAAATGTCAACAAACAGAAATGGAAATGAAGAGTTATAGAGAGAGTTGCATCGTCGAAAATTTTTCAAATTAAAGGTCTGATGAATTTTGAAATTCGATTTAACTGAAAATAAATTACTCCCCGTACAGCATTTTAATCTATTTGGAACATCATTTCCCTGATAAAACGTCCTTGTTATAAATCAATTTGTCATCTATACCATTACCGTGCTCGGAAATATTCGTTACAAATATCTTGACGTGACATTTTTTTAGGAAATTGATATAAATGAATGCTAAAATCATTTCTCGAAACAGGAAAATCTCGAGGA
Source organism: Colletes latitarsis (assembly GCF_051014445.1). Classification (NCBI taxonomy): domain Eukaryota; kingdom Metazoa; phylum Arthropoda; class Insecta; order Hymenoptera; family Colletidae; genus Colletes; species Colletes latitarsis. Next base: position 30,714,196 of record NC_135138.1, read on the forward strand.
GCCCGTATTTCTTCTTTTTTAAAATTGATTTCATATTGCACTTATTATTAGAATAAACCTACAAATTCGCGTTAGTTTTTCACGCTTGCAGAAATTGCAGACATCGTCTTCAAAGAAATATTGATAAACGAGTAGAATTTATGTCGATACTATCGCCCGTACCCTTCATTCGTGTAACCAAAACTGTCTCTGAACGGGTCGAGATACGAACGACGAGCGTCTAGTCGAAATAATTAAACGACTCGTTTGAACTTCGACGACGTATAGTCGCGAAGAATTCATACACCGGAAAGATTACAAAGGAAGTCGCGTTGGCATCTCGTGCAGCAGAGATACGTCTGCGCCTCGTTCAAAATCCCTTTAGAATTTCTGTTACGCCAAGTTGTCTCTAATTAACCGTCTGTCACCCTTCGGAGACAACAGAGCTACCTTACAAACTCAGCCAGATATTCAATTTCTCGAACCTCGGCTGCAACAGCCTCTGGCCAACGATAAACTTGTAAATCGTCGGTCTCCCGTCGACGGTAACTACATGTTTACACTGCTTACAACGTGTTTACACAGTTATCGGGCAGCTTGTGACAGCTCGTGAAACGTTCCTTGAAAAGCTGTCTCGCGTGAAACTTCGTTCCTCTCGACGCGAATTTCTGTTCCCTGCGTCGCGGCCGAAAAGCTGGCGATTTCATCGTCTAAAATTAAGTTCAAAGTTTAAAATATTATTTAACGACACTAAGTGAGAAGATTGGGAGTATCCAGCGTCTTCGAAATTATTTTTTTTGCAAATGGAAAGCACCCTAAACAAATTACTCCACGTTTTTGCACCGTGTTCTGTGTATTAATATTCTTTGGCGATTCATCGTCTAAAATTAAGTCCAAAATATTATTCAAAGACACTAAATGAAAAGATTGGGAGTATCCAACGTCTTCGAAATTATTTTTTTTGCAAATGGGAAGCACCCTAAACAAATTATTCCACGTTTTTGCACCGTGTTCTGTGTATTAATATTCTTCGGCGATTCATCGTCTAAAATTAAGTCCAAAATATTATTCAACGACTCCAAATGAGAAGATTGGGAGGATCCAGCGTCTTCGAAAATGGGAGGCACCCTAAACGAATTATTCCACATTTTCGAGTCGCTTTTGCACCGAGAAACGATCCTGTTTTTGCACCGTTCTGTGTATTAATATTCTTCAGCCGTCTAGCGGCTTCGATAAACTGGAAGCTCCGACCGCGATAATTCCGTCTAGATATTTTATCGGGAAGGCTTAAACTTCAGACTCGGCTTAAACTCACACGCGTAGAGACGCTCGCGCAAACACACGCACACACCTGCTCGCGATTGTTCCACAATTCGCGTCAAAGGATCCTGAAAGATGTCGCAGTCGAGCGTTCATGAAAAAATAACAGGCAAAGGAACTTGTGTCTTGAATCCTTAATAACATCGAGGACATCGAAGGAGGACCATTATTAATATTAATCGAAGTCTTGGGAACTCGAACTTAAACGTCAATCTTAACACGCTTCCCTGTATTCTGCTGCAAAGCCTCTCGATAGTTAATTTCTATGTTTACGTACGATAGTACGGTTAAAAATTATTTTCACAAGCGTGAGAAAGAAATGTTAAAGTGGTGCATCCGTGCGTAAATTGCTCGCCACGAGTTTATATGGTTAAAATCGAAGGATCGATGGGAATTGACAAACTCGTTGAAAGGGAGCAACTTGACAATAATATATTATAAAAGCGTTTTATTAATCGCAGCCGCGCAATTGGCCGTAAAGTGGCCGCGCGTGTCTGTTCCGGTTATTAAATTCCTGGTACCGGTTATTTTGAGTTATTATTTTGTCAATGTTGCCCCCGCGTATGATAAACTCTAAAGTTTAAACACTGTCAGCTTATCGCGAGCGTGCGGTTTTTCGCGGTTGTTTTTATTTCACAGTTTACACTCGGCCGCCGTTACGTATCGATCTAGCCTCCGTCCAATGGGTGTCATATTTCTCGCTAATATTGAATCAACCGATTTCTCGTAAATCGACAAACAATTCGAACGGACAAGAGAACAAAGGTGAACCGCGACAGAAAGTTTTCGCGTCCGATCGCCCGAGCGGTTTCAAATAATAGCCTCGAAACGGGTTTCAAAGTGGCTCGTTAACAAAACCAAGAAGCGAAAGAAAAGCTCCTGAATCCAACACCTTCGACCAATTAATTCGAATAATCGAGGTTCGGGGGCAGACTCAAAGAAGCTTATCGCGGTCATTAACGCCCGTAATAGCTTTGGGAACAGGAAAAGCGGCCGACTGTTCTAATTATAAACGTCAAAAAAAAAAGAAATAAAAGGATAAAAAAAGAAACCTCGCGGTAAATGTTATTATTCTCGTTGTTAGCTTAATACTGTTTTAATCGTCGGTGGCAAAGAGGTCTCGTGTCTCTTTCATTATAATAGGATTTCATTGGGCTCTCGGTTGAGCACGTACAGGCGTGTACACGGGCGAAACGTGTAGACGATCCGACACGAAAGATCACCGTGTATTGTGCTAGGAATCTTTCCCGTGGTACGTGCTGCTGTTCGCCGTCCATCGGCTTACACTTTCCTCAGGTAGTTTCGTAAATCCTGGACGATCGAGATTGCGAAAACACGCTGTACACGGGGCCCCGTGACAAGGAAACTTAAACGACTTGTAAATAATTTTCATTTCCATTCCCCGGGGAAAACGTCGTTTATTCGAGAATCTACGGAGCCACTCGCCTTACCTCGAGCTCCAAATAAAATTAGGGATCGATAAGAATCGCTCAGAGGAAGGAACATTACGTCTTGGGGCACTACGAATTTTTAAATTATGAGGTTTATATATTTTTTTGTTCGTGAGACCTTCGCCTCCGTCTTCTATCTCGTCGTTTTCGAAACGGAGTTGGGCAAAATGTAGCACGATTACATTCGTCACGATACGATTATATGTAATCGCACGATAATTGGACAGTTATTACACGCTTTAAAGATTAACGAGCGCGATTACACCCCTGGCAATCAGGCGGCAATTATCGTGCGATTATCCGTAAACGCGTCGTGACAAATACAATCTCCTTCCAAGTCCCGCCTCCAACAGTCCCCTGTAAAAGTATCCTATTCATTTTTCAAATAAAATAAATGTAACCCTTTAAGAAACTTGTGTTTCAGAAGTTCATAACTTCCACGAATCTTGACTGTCTAAAAGTCAAAGTTGTGGCTTCGTAGGACGTTTCACCAGTGCTCCATTAATAAAAATACGCGTCACTTTCGCCGTGAGGCATCTTCCAAGCGTTCTCAGCTGTCAACGTAACATCCTTGAACAATTTTTACGACTTCCATGAATCTTTTTTTGCCGAAACTACGGGAAGATTGGTGCGTTCGGAGCCGATAGATACTCGCGAATAGTGTTGACACGTCCAATGTAGCCACCCGGGTTCGACGCAAGCCTATAAATTACTACGAAATATAGGATTGAAAATTATAGTGCGCCGGGGCGGGAACATCACGAAACCTTTTTTTTTTCATATGTGCACGCGCGCGTTCCATTTCCCTCGGTGTTGCAGCCGATAGAGGCTATACGTAGCCGGTTTTCAATTGCACGAATCGCGTGCCGAATGAAGCGACGCCGGAGCAAAAAAGATTAAAGAGAAAATATGGTGGGAACGGCGTGCTACGTCAAACTGTGCAATCGTAGCTGCTTCCCTATGCACGGTGCAACGCTCGTCGGGCCAATAAACAATGTTGTAGCGCGGTGAAACGCCTCGCTCGACGGTGTAAAAACCGTTGAGCACCGAGGAGAAGCATTTTAAGCGACGGTGAAGAGATAGTCAGGCTAGGAGACTCCGCGGGCCGAGGCTGACGATGAATCAACTATTCAAACTAGCGTTTTATTCGTTTGTACGTACTGCAAACACGAGTCGATCGATGTCTTTCGCTTTTCTAAACACTACCAACAAACTGGAAAGTGTTAGCGACTTTATCACAGTTTCTTTTATGCTTCGTAGAGAGTTCACGTAATTTAGTAAGGTATAAATACTAATAGATCCAGGAACAAAGCCAAAAGAAGGATCGATAATAAGTTATCTGTCACCTTGGTCTTTTCATCGAAATGGCGGTCATCCACGGCGCAGAAATAAAATTCTAGCAGCGGGATAATGGTTCGGTCGATTCGTTGGTACGCGTTGTTGATGTTATCTCGCAATTCATCGTAATTCGATGGAATTTCTCGTCATCCGCGTTTTATAACGCCGTTCTGTCTGCGATACGTTCGTATTGCTTGAAATTTCACCCCTTGCGTTTGTCGTCTCTTCAAACAAAATCCCGATAACATGGCGACGTTATTAATTGCGATTTTCATCGGCTATTTACGATATGGAAACAAGCCGGATAAATGTTGCGTCGCGATACGCGCGTTTTCGAAACGTTTCGTTTTCCCAAAAACGTATCAATTCGTATCGTAAACGCTGCAACTTTCGTTCTTAGTTGCTTCATTGACCAGCATTTTCTTTTGCAAATATCAAAAATATCAAAAATCATTTGCATTTACAGAGGCTTTACTGCTTTCCCTTATTCTTGACTGTTACCATTGAAATTTTGAATCCCAGCGACGATTTCACGCGACGTAAGTCCATATCGCCACGGGATCGGTGAAAATGTGGCGAGCCACGTCCATTTGTCTCTCGATGGAGGGAAAAAGTCGGCAGAAAAGTTTTGACGCGATCTGCCTTTGTCGGGAAACACGAGCTTCGTATTATCGACGGAACGGTGGCACCCACGCGAAACGCTAGAAAACAAATACCATTGTAATTCCGACGATTTTTTCTACACTCTATATGACACTCGATACGCAGCCGACGTCCGCGGCATGTCGATGAAAAGCAAATCCATTTTCAGCCAAATTACACGCGCCTCTCGTCCATGTATCCGCGACACCGACGGATATATCATTTTGCTCCCTCCGCCCACGCAAGGCTCTCTTCTCCATTTACTTCGGGCGTTTTTTGATTTTAATCACGTTGTGCTTGGCTATCTGTGTTTTGAGGAAATCGAACCGTTTGCAATACGGTCTAACGTAGGAGGCAAAAAGAGCCCCGAAAAAAAAGAAAAGAAACACAAGGGGGATTGTTTCGTACTTTTAATGATACCTCCTTTCAGAGGCTCCGTTTAAATATCGTTCGAACCCTCGTTGTTGACATGCTTTCGTTATTTTTGAAAGATGATTCCAAGGGAATAATCAATCCGCCGTCAGATACTTGTTAGTACGAGTTTCCAGAATCTTTCGAGGTTCGAATTATTCTCGCGAGACTACAACCCTTGAATCGAATTTTTCGATTCGATATAGACGCGATCTAATTGATACTATCACCTGTGCGGATCAAAGAACCTCCACTCTTCGATTCCTAACTAACTTAATAGTCAGACGTTCCTCAAAATAAATTCTATATCGATCGAACAATTTCATTGCATGATTACTCCAAAATTCAATTCTATTAAAGCAAAGATAAAATGGCGTTCCGATTAGTCAATTACTAAATAGTCATATTAATAGTCAGACGTTCCTCAAAATAAATTCTATGTCGATCGAACAATTTTATTGCACGATTTTCTCTGAAAAGATCGCTTACTCCAAAATTCGATTCTATAATCAAACAAACAGAAGATAAAATGGTGTACCACAATAACATTGATAGTAATTTCTTGAAAAATAAATTAACCATACCACGTTACAAAAATCGAAAAATACAGACCGACGAAATAGAAAATGGAGGCGTCGTTTTGAGCGAAGAAGAAATTTAAAGGATGGTCGTGTCGGATGGTGCATTGTTCGACGAACTGAGCTTACTTTGACGTACACGGTTGTTCAAGAAAGGTGACAGAGAGCAGCGACGTAGAGCAAAACGCGGGGGGGTTGGACGAGGAGACAGGGATGCGATTGAGTATCCTTTGGCGAGCAGGACGAGCAGGGATGCAGCGATCCAGAACAGGCTGCCTCTGTCTGCATTCGGCCCGCGCACAGAATACAAACGCCGGTGCATCATGCTGCATCCGATCCGTTTCCACGAAGCGAGTGTTTGAACGCGCGGAGTTACTAAACGCGGCGCCCCGACGCTCTGTGTGGCCGGTGTGCGCGCACGCGAGAACACCGGGGCGACGAGCGGCGTCGAACCGAGGGTGGGACGGTAACATCGGATGAAATCAGAGGAACACGTGTTCCCGGGTAGAAGCTCGATGTGTTCGCAGCCGTTTGAATGCGATTAAGCCAGTGGAGCAGCACCCGGTAACCACCAACAGACGATTACTGGTTCTTTCTCCTCTGTTCTCGTTCCATCCTTTAATTTCCACTTTCCACCCTCTTTTACCTTTTATTCCCGGCGTCCCTTTTCTTTTGCCCACACCTTTGTCGACTTTACTTTTTCTTCTCCTTCCCGCGACCGCTTCCCACCCCCTTTCGACACGTTATTTTGCCCGCTTAGAAATCTTAGCGACGTATACGGACCCCCGAGAATATGAGATTTTGTTGTTTGATGCCTCAGAAATTACCTAAGATAATGTATCTCGGATCTCGTGTAAGGTGTAAGTTTCCAAGATTTTGAAACGTATTCTCGAATAATGAAGGAGCACGAACCCACTCGTGTACCCAGCCGATCTTCCAAGTCGTTCGTGTGGGAAAAACTTTACTCCACAATCCTTATCTACCTTTCTCGAAAGAAACGGCCTGGGAATCGCGGTTGCGTCACGATTTCCAGAACACGCCACGCTCGAGGCAAGCGCGCGTTAACCCTAGAATATCACACTTCTTTTCTTTCATTCATTAATTACTCTCCATTGTCGTTCGTGCTTCCCATGTCATTCGTGTTTATTATCTTTCTGAATAAAGAAAACTGCAATGGGTTATCTCGCAAAGCAAAACGCCTGAAACAGATACAATTTTATTTTCTGGAGGACTTCTGTGTGTTATGAAACGATCAAGAAGAATTCATCTTGGAATTCTCTCCATTGTCGATCGTGGTCCCCATGTTATTCGCATTTATTATCTTTCTGAAACAGATGCAACAATTTTATTTTCTGGAGAACTGTACCATAAAACGATCAAGAAAAATTCATCTCGAATGAAAGTTGGGGAATGCGACTCAATATAGAAAAGAATGTCTTCTCAAAATAGTACCTCTAAGCTACCATTCATGGGAATTTTCTTTTTTTTCGAAGCACGTTTAAAAGAATTTGGTAACCATTAGTTTACATTCCATAACGATTCGAGGAAAGTGAGTGTAAACGCGAAATGAACACAGACGTGGCCGAACGCGGCACGCCAGGGTCGAGCAGTAGTTGAGCAAGTTGACCAGGCGACCATTATTTCGTTACATTGGGTGTGCAATGCACAGAGCTGGCCAAAAGGTCCGTTTCATCGCGATTTTCCGCGCCAGTGGGCCAGCCTGAAAACGATACAGATACCTCCGGCTGCGACGCGAAATATTAATTCCCCGTGCGTTTCGATTGTCCGCGTGTGCACATGAAACAACGAGCAAAAAAACAGCAACCGAAAAGGTAAGGGGAAAACGAACGGCCAACGAGAGAAAAAAAAATAAAAAAAAAAAGGAAAAAAAAAAGAAACGCACACGCTCTCACACGTACGCGCGATATCCGCAGCGGTTTTGCCGATTAGAGAAAAACGCGGGAATTACCAGGAGTTTTTCCGAGGAAAACGCGGCTGTCAAAGCCACAGGCGGCGCCAATTCTCCCAGAAAATGAAAGTTTTCGAACGTGTTAATCGTAAAGGGTTGGGTATTTAAGACAGGTCATCCGGATAACTCGTTTTATTTTTAAACATACAAAAGAACGTTCCACGCAGAAGCTGTTCGATTTAATAGAGGACATTGTGCTCCTCCAGCCGGATGGAAACCCCCCTCAAGATATTTTAACCCAAGACTCACGCTTGAATAAAAATTGTGCAAACCTTCCACTGTCAAACTGGTAATTTACAATTTTGTAAATGAATTTTATTTTATTTGGACCACTGAGAAACTAGGTTCCATCTTGGGTCCTCTAGTGGTCCAGTAAATGTCTCATAAAAAAAAAATCATGCACCAAAACTTAAAATAGAAGAAACGAAAGTTTGCAAGTTAATTTCGCCCAACAAACGTGAAAAAGATTCAACATTTACGAAGTCTCGTCAGAAGCTGCTTGTTCAGAGCCCAGGCACAGATTCTAGTACTCTAGAGTCCACTGAAATTTTTTAAAAGAAACACTTTTGTGGGTTAATGATCTGACTCGACGCGGTTATGTTAACGTCATCTTTTTACATGATTCCAGACCGAGAAAGGTTCGACTCGTCGCTCCGGTGGACGCTCGCGTCGAAACGCGCGGAGAAAATTACATTTCGAGCTTGTTATCCGTATTGTCCCGCAGAACTGCGTGACATTACAGCCAGCCGCGCAAAATTACGTTCTCGTTGAAAAATTGCGCCCCATCGTCAGTCGCTTGTCTCTCGTCCGACGCACGCGTATTTCCTAAATTACACGAACGACAATCCCGATTCCTTCCGTCGATTCCTCTCGCGATATTGAAGTCGTTGGGGCGGAAAGTGATGCAATTCGCAACACGAGGTAATTTTTCTTAAAGAATTGTTGCCCCGAATACATTTTAAAATTCAATTTCCGAGGGTCCTGCATATTCTACGAAACGACCATTTCATTGTGAATAAGTATTGTAATGATTACAATTCACGTGTATTTTGTATTTTTTTTTTTTTTTAAATTCACTGACGTTTGTTGGAGTCTGTTAGAATAACTGGAAACGCACAAAGAGTTTCTTTTTTGCAGAAAGAGAAGTTCAGAAGACATAATAGACGTAAATTGCGATTGATCGAGTGGACGAAGAACTAGAATGTATTTACCTTTTTGCATATAACTGTCATCGTGACGGGAGTATCCTTGCAAGTAATGGCGGAGATGATTCTGCGATATCGTAACCCTGTATAGGATGAGTCATAAGAGACGAGACTCCTTAATACCACCTTGAAACGCACACATACGAATGATAGAAATTTTAATAATTAAATTTGTCGAGACACCAGCGATTTTCCATTACAACTATTTAAACGTTTTAATTTCTCGCGCCGATAAAACCGTTTAAAACGGCCGCGATGTTTCGGAAGCAGATTCTTGAAAGAAGTCTCGATTAATTAAAAGTGTCGCCGGCGAACTCGAAGAAATATATATAGTTTTTCTTTTTTTCTAAGAAGAAAATGCCGGGCGTAACGTTTGTTCGACGATTGGAATAAAATTAATTCCGACTGGCGCTGGAAAAATTAAATTACTTGGGATAAATTTAATCTCGTCCCGTGCTTCAGAAATTAAATTACCGGGCGACAAATTAGAATTGTGAAATTTCGATCGTGAAAGAAGGTGGAGGGTGAGTCAAAATATTAATCTTTTATTCCCATTCTCTGTACACGCCTCGATAAATATAATCCACCGTGCGGGGATCTTCTGTCGGTGACTTTCTGGTAGCTGGTTCCTCGAGAGATCAAACGGTTACGCGAATTACCATAATTGCTTCTCGTCTTCGCGCGTACGACGTGCGTTTGCATAAATTAAAAGAATGGCCTCACCCGGTATCAAACTTTTACGGTACTTTCGCCCGTGTATAAAGGCCGGGGGACCGTATCGATTCTTCCTGCGACATTCGGGGCCACGGGCGTCGAATTTGTGCCAGGAAAGAACAGGCTCAGCGCCTATGTCGGCCAATGTCAAGCTCAAGCAACAGGCTTTCTCCTCTTCCATCAAGGCCGTTCCCTCTCCGTTTCACCGATGAATCTTCTCTCGAACTTGACAATGCTGATCTACAGGACGTATCAGAATCCGGAGAACCCAAGAAACACGATTAAATTATAATATGTTGGTATCAACGACATCTGGGAACACTTTGGTGGGCTCTTCCCTCTTTCATCACAGTTTTAATCCTTAAATGCATAGTATCTCAAAAATGGAAGACTGTCTTTAACACCTAATTAAAGTATTAACTGTGGTGAAAGTTTTACTTTTGGCTGTATGCTATATTGCCTTGATTCATTAAAACGAAGTATGAAAAAAAAGAAAAAAGTAAATCCGCGCGCTGTTCAATATGATATTTATTCGTGAAAGTTAGGAGTGATAATTAAATTAAATTTTTTAGATATTTTATAGACGAGTAACTGTATTTTAGACTGATAAGCATTTTTGTACTAAAATACTCGATTCATCTATTTAAAAAATGATACAATATGCAGGATGGGTATAGTAATCGTATTATATTCTGAATGAATATTTCTTTTTGTATTTTTGCATAAACCTATATAATAATCTACATATAATAGATTTTTTTGGTCAAAATTAAAAGATCATGCATTTAAGGATTAAATCCGTTTAATTATAGAGTCCATAATTATATATCGGTTTATTTCACTGTTACACACTTGTATTATATAACGTATATTCTTGAATGAACTGTATTAAGGAAATAAAGTGTTATTTACTAACATAATATATTCAAATATTCCAAATTGTAGTAACCTATAAAGTCGATGGTATAATCCACTGGATATAAATTTACAAACCACTGGCGAGACGAAGAGAAATTGTTGAAAAGAAACTCCTCCATAATGCAGAAATTCATACATAAAATATTTGATATCACCAACTGGTTACTACTTCGCTGAAAAAGGAAAAGTGAAATCAGAGCAGAGAGTTAATTTGGCAAATTTATTTTAAAAATAACGAGGAATTGAAAATGTTTTCTGATTCTCCGATTCTGTAAAACGCTGTTAATCTTTCAATGAATCTTTCGACGTGATATGTTTCAAGCTGTGTATGTCAGTCACAGAATCAAAGGGGATTACAACGCCTGGTAACGGAGATCCACTTCCAGACGTATATGCAGGCATCGAAGTCTCCGTATTCAGGGCGTTCGTTTGCTATTTAATTCCCACTTTCCGGGCAAAATTTCCTGTTAAAATTACTTGTAAGAAAATAGTATCCACTGTATCTGCAAACTTCTTTCTCATTTATCTATTGTAAAACAATGTTTAAACGAGTAAAATGAACGAATCTGAACGAAAGACAGGTACACCAGAAGCTGAGGTTTCTCTCGAGATTGTCCCGAATGCTCGAGAAACCACGTAAACTGGTCGCAGGAATGGGGGTCATTTTTATTTTCTCTCCGACGCTTCTCCCACCCATTGATTCCGTTGCAACTTTCACGTAGATCGCGAAAGACGAATTCAGAGGTCGATTCGGAGGAAGAGGGTCCTCGAGTTGGGTTACAGAACGAGTTCACCTTGGTCTCGCTCAAATGTTGCAACTGTTACATGGTCGAAAGCTGAGAGCCTCGATTATGTCCACAGCCTTTTTGTACCGTCCATCTATCAAGACTGCATTCCTCGAATACGCGACTAAAATATACTAAATACTAGTTCAGTTTTATTAAACAAACCTCGACCAAGAAATAGCGAGAGTCTTTTCCCATTATGCAAATTCTACCAGCTTGAAATGGCCACCATTGCGACGCTGACAACGCATGCAACCCATTGCCAGTGTGTAATAATACTCAGTAACGAAACGCATCACCCATTTCAACCAGTATTGCAACGAAAGTAACAATCGAACGTGTACATTCACTTTTACTGTAACACCCACGTAATAGCAGAGTAAATTCCTCCATTGCCTCTGTTCACCTGCTAGTAACCCCTTGACGTGCGATTCAATTTCAAACAATTCGTCAAACGTATACTATTCAATTCTGTTTAAATTTGTTCGTACAAGAAATGACCACGATAAAAATGTGTTGATTTTACGAGCGAGTAGCCTCATGATTTTGAAACTTGACATTGAGATTTTGCAACGAGTCAAAATTTCGTTACATTTCTCCACAATTTTATTAATAATTGATACAATATTCGCAATTTTTTTATTTTTGAGCTTAGGAATAAAACAGATCGTCCAATCGAATCAGCGTTCCAAGGTGAAGTAACAATCGAGACGTGACGTTACACTGCGTGTCCAATGAACGTGGAACGATCGAGCGATTCTTTTTCGGAAAGCTTTTGCCGGCCAAAATCGTTCCCGTCGCTCCGGAGCGCGATTCAATAACATTTCGTTGATAAATTATAACGCTGGTTCGAAATGGGGTGGTAAACAGCGTGCCGAGGGGCAAGCAACGGTCGCGGGAGGGGGGAGGGAGAGGTAGGAGAAACGAAATGGGCAACGATCGGAGGGGAAACGCGTATTCGGCCGATCGAGAATTTTACCGGGGCGCTCGCCGGTGTCGGTGGCCGCGAAATATCATCGACGTCTGTGGCCCGCGGGCCTGCCGCGTCATTGGTCGCCGAAAATTAACATCCGAACGACCAGGAAATATCGGACGAATTAAAAAACCGAACGAAATGGGTGAAAAAAAAGAAGGGAGGACGACGACGACGCGCGCGCGCGCGCTGGGTTCGACGCAAAAAAAATAAAACACACGAAAAGGGGGGGAAAAAATAAATATCAGAGGGGCTCGGGGCGGTTCTCTCCTGTCCCTATTTCCCGCTGTTCGTCTCGTGTTTTTCTCGCCCACCCCCGCTCGTGCAGCTGCTTATCCCTTTCCGCCGTTAGGCATCGAGGGTGGATCGCGAAGCTCTTAGAAGGGGAGGGTCGTATAGGCCGAGGGTTTGCGTTAATAGTTCCATTGTGCAGCTCATTACGACCACGAGTTATCGCCTAATGAGCTGACACAATACTTTATTCGAATATTGTAGAATATTGAAACTAATGGGTATTTATTCCGTGACTCATGTTTTATCTTTTTCCGCGAACAAGGCTTTCAGATATTAAACACATCCAATTAATTTATTCTATGAACTTGTTAACTACCTCTGGAATTGACAAGGAGAAATGTATCAAACCGTACGATAAATTTTGTTAAAATTAAACTGATTATTGTGTTTTTGCTCAGGCGCAATGTAAAGTAATGCTCCTTTAAAAGGAAACGCCCATGGTTTAATTAATTAAATTACCCGCCGTTTGAGAATGCATAATTTATAAACGAAGGAGATACATAATTGACGAAATATGCGATAAGGCAGGTTCCCCGTCCCCTGATTTAGTCCACGAGCGAAATGTTTAGTCTAGAATTCATTAAACAAATGTATAGTGCTTGTATACGCAAGAAATACGAGAAAATGTTTAAAAAAAGAAATTCAGATAATAGAAGCAACTGGTTTTCTATCGATTAAAATGAACGTAATTTTTTAGGGACCCCTTCTAAACAATTTGCATACCACCAAACGACCAAAGAGTTATTTTTATCCAGGATTTTCACCCTCGGTCTGCGTTACATTCCGTCGATCCCGCCCTTCGTGATCCACGCGAGCAACTGGTTTTCGTGGAACTCTGAAAGGGATTTCGGGGGAGTTCAGGGGTAGGTCGTATTTGGAATTGAAATAGCTTTGCTCCTTTATCTTGTTTTGGGGAGAAACCACCCCCGACGTAATGCAACAGGCGTTAGTGTCTTTAGTATGTGAAACTAAATCGGCGTTTCCCAAACCGTGTTCCGTGTAAATACGTAATTAATAGTTCCGAAGATAAAATAAATAAATTTCCTATACTCGTGTAAGTTGTGTTTATACCATCACCATTTTTAACATTATTTTTGATTGATCATTCGTGATTGGAAAACGTTGGATTAGACAATTTAGAAAGTAAAATCTGTTCTCAGATGTAAAAACAATTTTGATGATTTGTGGTAAATTTCTATTTAAAATTCCGGTTCTATACGCGCAAAATGATTCATAGCAGACTCTTTGTATCCCAATTATCCTTATTTTTCTCCGCTCCGCGACCAGTTTAGACAAGACGATCATCATTAAGGTATCTCGACCTCGCGAGTATCCATTAAACCATCCGTACCCTCCTCAATTTTAAGCGGACGAGGCGACACTTTTAAAACAAGATAAACTGAACTGCTATTAAAAACAGTCGACATTATAGGATCTTCGTTTAATAACGTCGATCTAAACAGATTAAGTTTGTTCCTTGAAGAATCTCGCGAACGCTTAACTGTTTCCCAGTAACTCTGCGTTCGCGGAGCAGTTAAGCCAAAGTTAGGATACGGTAAAGAATCGTTTTTATCTCTAATAGCGTCAGAAAATATAACCCGGTATATTTTCCAACAATGCTGCACTCTTCTCTCCTCTTCGTACTTCGTTTCATATTTTTAAAAAATTCTCAATACCATTAAAAAAATATATACTTATATAAAAACGATAGATAGTTAATTCTCCAACCCCGAGTATCTCAAAATAAATTAGTATACACCCCCAAAAAATTCTAAACTCAAATAATATATGAAAATGACAGATCATCAATTCTGCATCCCTGAGTATTGCAAAATAAATTACGAAATAGCCTAATCAATACTGCCAAAAAAATATATACGTATATAAAGACAATAGATAGTTAAGTCTGCAACCCCGAGTATCTCAAAATAAATTAGTATACACCCCCAAAAAATTCTAAACTCAAATAATATATGAAAATGACAGATCATCAATTCTGCATCCCTGATTATTACAAAATAAATTACGAAATAATCAATACTGCCAAAAAAATATATACGTATATAAAGACGATAGATAGTTAAGTCTGCAACCCCGAGTGCTGCAAAATAAATTATAATACACCCCCAAAAACTTGCAAACCCAAATAGTATATAAAAATGATAGATTATCGGTTCTGCAACTCTGAGTATTGCGAAATAAATTAGGAAATAGCCGAGAAAAATGGAAGAACCAAGTCCCCGCTATATGTTGGGTAATTGGGCCTCTTACCCTCTTAGTCTGCGTGCTAGAAAGCCCCGGCGGAAGTCTAGAAACTCCGCGTCGTACCCTCGGAGCGCCCATTTATTCTCCCGCGTTGACCAGGCCAGATGGAGGAGAGACAGAGAGGCGGATGCTTGCCAGCGAATTATTTTCGTTCGCATAAACAAAGTCACGACTTGAAAGGGGAGTTTAAATTGTTCGCTAGTTTTACGTGCCCGCGGCTCTCTCTGCCCCCTCTCCTCCGTCGTTCGTTTCTCTCTCTCCCTCTGTTCCAACCCCTCTCTTATCAATCTGTCCTCCTCCGGAGCAACAGTTCGTCCTCGTTGCTCCAGCTTGGACCAGCATCCTGCGTTGTTACTGGTGCTGTTGCCGCTGTCCATCAGGAAAGATCCCGGGATGCGAGCCTGCGCTTGAAGCCCATTGATTAACCGTTGTCTGCTGTATGTTGCGAGTACCCCAGAGTGAGTGACAGAGAGGAAGAGGGGCCGTAGCGAGCGCGTGCAATAGAGCCAAAAGAGGAGGGGGAAAAGAGAACCACGGTGGCCACGAGCAACGTTTATGTAAACTTTGTGCATCGACTGCACCGCGGCCGCGAATAAAATAACGCGTCGGTGGATTATTTCAATATCTCTCTTTCTCTCTCGTTGCTTTTCAACCGAGACTCCTTCCGTCGAATTCAAACCACATTCTGCGAGCTTCCGTCTTTGGAACAAAGACCTCGAAATAATCTGTCCGCCCCCATCCCTCGGGAATTTATTCTTTCGCCGGGCAACTTTATAATAAATCGTTTCCGTCGCGTTCGACTAATTTGTTCGCTACGTTTTCGATCGAAAATCGTGAAATTAGGAAACTCGAGAGGGACCGAAATATCAGTTATTAAATACCAAATGTTCCTGCTGCCTCGTTTGCAAAATAGATTCAAATACGTATTTTCAGTCGCCCCAAGACGGTTGTCTCGAATCGTGGCGATAAGGAACGTCAACCGGAGAGTGGTACACGGTTTCTTGTCTAAAATCCAACCTTTTCTGTGTGCTTGATCGTCTGGTATTATTAATGAAACGTCAGTCCCCGCTATAACGCTGGACCCCGGCTGTTTGATGCGTCTGTGTCTGCTTGCTTCGGCCTGAAAGACGAGCGTCGCGTTTTTCGTCGTGTCACGGACGATCGAATCGCAGCTGAAACGAGTCGCGACGAACCGATTGCAATAATTAACCCGTCAGTGGTGACTTCTGTGTGTGGTACGTCCGTAGGGGTCCTCCTATTTACCGATATCGCCACTGACGTAGCGTGAACCTTCGTTTCCGTGTACTCTCGATGCATCTAATGAAGACTTTATCTTCTCTAACAAAATATACTCGCTCTAAGCCTTACTGGAATTTTAAAATTACATTTCTAAAAGTCGATCGATACTCAACGATTCATTAAAATTCACATTCTACATTATAATTCAACGTTTCGCGTTAATATACTTTTATTTTAAATTATTCAGACGAACGTGCGAGCGCAACCGTACGAGCAAGTGGACCAGGCGTCCAATGACTGCGCAATGAGGGTTTCATGTAGCAGTAAATAAGCGCAATAATTTTGATATTAACCCTAATTCTACGTGGATAGTCGTATGGCAAATTTGACTGCTGTAAATGCGTTTATTGGTAGTGAAAATATTTTATACTCGACCCCGTTGAGTTGGAGTACCCATGATAAATCTTCGGACCCTACTCCTTGATGTGCAAGAAAACTGATACACTAGTGTTCGGATTATCCGGCACCCGGTTATCCGAATAATTATAATAGAAGGTGGACAAATTTTTCGGCGAAATTAAAAAATTTCGAATCATCCTAGAAAAATTATTTTCTGTTGCGGGGGTCAATTACAATCATTTTTGGTCATTACACGTACCCCCGAAATCCTACGCAGTTTCGAGAAAAAAATTCCTTACCGAAAATGTAATGTGAGGCCAGAAATGCTTCCCTGAAATTTCATGCGAATCTTTAAAATGTCATAACTTCTGAACGGATTGGACGATTTTAATGTTTAAAAAAGCAAACTACGCGTATTTTGATGGAGAATATGTACAAATCGCAAAAATATTCGAAAAGTTGATCCCTGATCCCGAAAAATGAGAAAAACCCCATAAAAATGGTCCAATTTTCAAACTACCATAACTACTACAATAGTGAATACATTTCAATGAAACTTTTTTCTGAAGTAGAGCTTGTGGGTACCTACAAAAAAGTATTAGACAACTTTTCTGTAGGACGTCATGCAAAATTACTAAAAATGAAAAAGGAATTTTTAAGAGAAATCGACAGGGGGTAGGTGCCTAAATTTTTCGGCGAAATTGAAAAGTTTCAAATCGTGCCAAAAAAATTATTTTTGGTTGCGGCGGTCTACTACAATCATTTTCGGTGAATAGACATACCCCCGAAATCCTACGCAGTTTCGAGAAAAAAATTTATTACCGAAAATTTCATGTCTGACCATACCATTGATGTGTTTCACTGAAATTTCAAAAAATTTCAAATCATTCTGGAAAAATTATTTTCGGTCGAAGGGATCAATTACAATCATTTTTGGTGAATAGACATACATCCGAAATTCTATTCAGTTTTGAGAAAAAAATTCGAATAGATGCCTACATTTTTCGGCAAAAAAAAAAATTTCAAATCGTTCTGGAAAAATTATTTTCGGTTGCGGGGGTCGATTACAATCATTTTTGGTGAATACACAGACCCCCAAATTCCTACGCACTTTCGAGAAAAAAATTCCTTACCGAATGTCTAATGTGTGGCCAGAGATCTGGGATTATTTTCCTCGTTTTTATCACTTCATATCGACAACCTTACAGTTTTCTGAGTGAAAACCACTAGCAGCTGTTCGCAGATTGCCGTTCTACATTCGGAACTTTAAACAATAATAACTTTTTAACGAAACCTCAATCAACAAATTGTTATTCTTGATTTTCATCATATGTTTAGCCTCTAGAATCTTCAATTAAAATTTTTCCCAGTGATAACCGAACACCCTGTATACGAAACAAATTAGTTTTGATACCCTACAAACTACAGACCTGCTGAGTTGCAATTTTATTTACCCAGATATTATGAGATACCACCGCGCAAAAAAATTGTCAAATATCGCTTCTCGTTTTACCATTTTACGTGAGTCTTCCCCCTTAAGATTCCCTGAGTCCTCCACAGAGGCAAACTTCTTTTTCCCCACCATTTCCCTGTCGTTTCCCCCAGAACGATCGCTCGAGAAGGCGGAAGATCGAACCGAAAGTCTGTGCCTCGACGACGATTCGAGGTTCACGCGACGAGAGACGAATTCGCGGGTAGAAGTACGATCGGTAAGAAAGCCAAGGCGCGTTTCTCTTCGCGAAAGTTGACCTGGCGTCGCAGCCTGTCGGTCTCACCGCCAACTAAGAGAATTACTTTCGAACTCGTAGACCGATAAAGCAGGCCCTCTCGTTCGCCGCGCGGAGCTCCGACGGACCTAAAAACTTTCCGCGCTCGTAAATGAGCACAGCCAGCGAGTTTTATGGGCCATTTGCATCCGGCTTTAAAAGTGCCGCGAGTCCTGCAATTAAAGGCGCCCACTGCATCCTGCCCGGGTGATCCCCTCCCCCCGCGACGACCCTCCCCGTTTTTTGACGGTCCCACTTTCCACAATTTCAGACTTTAACCGCTCCCCCCCCTGTACGTCGAAAAAACGACCGTTGAAACGACCGACGACGGAGAATCGGAGATCGGTCTTTTAATTCTGCTCCTCCGGGGCCACCCGGTTTACTGCTTCCTTCGCGACTGGTTATCCGAGCATTCCGTTCTCTTACGAGATCTTTATATTATATTTAGGTGGATTGAATGGTTGATAAATTGAGCGATCCTCTTTTTTGAGAAACACACGTAGCTCACAGGGGTTGTTTTTAAAATAAAATTTACTCCCCTGGTCTCTTGTCTCCTCGTTCAATCAGACAACGAGTTGTCTTTTGCTTCATGGTATTGCGATTCGTTAAAAATCTAGCACTAAGAAGCGTATAGGATCCAATGAAAAGAATTAAGAAGCTATCGATTAGTAATTTCTAAAACCTGCACCCCGTCGCCGACGATGCGAATTCTAAATAGTCCCACACACACGTGCACACAGGGTGTACATTGCCAATTTTACGAGTACTCTAAAGAATCATCTCTCCATTCGCAACAACCGAAAGTCTAAGGGGATACAGTCCTCCTTGCGCGAACTTTTAATCAGCCAGTTAAACTTTCCGGCGAACTCTCATCCCCTCAAAGTCGGTGGCAAAAGGTACTTATCCATCTCTGGCGAGGTATCAGAAGGATATACATCCCCGTAACCTCCGCGAGGAAGACAACAAAGAGGAATCGCGATCGTGCCGGGGGTAGAGAGGGGCATACGCGCACCGGAAAGAGGAAACGGAAGCTCGCGGGGCCGCGAAGCGAAGGAAAGAAACGGAATAAGAGGAGCATAAGGGGCGAGGGTAAAAATGCCAGACGAGATTGGATCCCTGAAAGTGGTTCGTGCGAGCCCCGGCTGATTACCAGTTTCGTTGATGGATTCTTAGACCAACCCTCTCGCGCTACCCGTTCCTTTTTCGCTTTCTTCGTCCGACTGTTTCGCCAATCCGGCTGTGACAATCGTTCCTGGCGCGCTCCTTACTCCTGCCCGACTTTATGGCCGTTTTGGATAAACGATTTTCTGTATCCGTATGTATAATACCAAAGCGTTAGGGGAACGAGTGCGCCCTCGCGAACCGATCGAGCTGCACCTGGGGTTGCTCGCGAATCCGTCCGATCCGATCTAATCTTCCTCGACGATCCCTTACCTGGCCTAACCTCCTATCGAGAAACGATGGATCACGGTACAAATAGTAGCAGTATTTCGTCCTTTATTTACTTTCAATTCGAAGAAAAATATTTAGCACAACGTTGCATCGAAACTAAAATTTGGAGAAACAAAAATTATACTCGAAGTGTCTTGAACTCCTTCGAACTTCCCCCATCACTTAAATATGTGGTATAGTATTGTAATCCTGATGACTGTAGCTGTGATTCGTCCTTTCCTCAGCTTCCTAAGAAACAAAAATTATACTCGAAGTGTCTTGAACTCTTTCGAACTTCCCCTACCATTTAAATACGTGGTATAGCGTTGTAATCCTAATGGCTGTAGCTGTGATTCGTCCTTTCCTTAGTTTTAATTCGAAGAAAAATATTTAGTACAACGTTGCATCGAAACTAAAATTTGGAGAAACAAACAATTATACTCGAAATGTCTTGAACTCTTTCGAACTTCCCCCACCATTTAAATACGTGGTATAGCGTTGTAATCCTGATAGCTGTGATTCGTCCTTGGCTTAGTTTCAATTCAGAGAAAAATATTTAGTATTGCATCGAGATTAAAATTTGGAGAAATAAATATTATACTCGAAGTGTTTTGAATTCTTTCGAACTTCCCTCATCACTTGAGTACGTGGTATAGTATTGTAATCCTGATAGCAATCCTGTGAGATACGATCGTAATCCCGGTGTAAACCTGCCAGGGACAATGGTAGAGTAATTCCATAATGGACGATGGTAATCCTGAAATTCTAGATAAATTTATAATAGGAAGTAGGTAACAAATTTTAGATAACCTTGACTGCATCAAGTTGTGACATTTTCTTATTCTTCTATAACTTTCCCATCTCCAATTTGTTGAGACCTGTAAAATAATGCCTTGTTAACACTTAACGAACGGGTCATGTAAATTTACGTTTTTATTTGAATTTTTATCGCGCTGCGTTATAAATAAATCAAAATGAAAAACTAACGCAGCGTAATAAAAATAAAAATAAGAGACGTAAATCTGCGTGACCCCTCCTTTAAGTGTTAATATTTTTTAGGTTCAGAAGCTACCCAGAATTTGATCAATAATAATCATTATAAAAATCGAAGAATCAAATTTATTCCTCCACTTATACCCAGCCAGAGTTTCGTCCTAATGGGTGATTAATATCTACTCGTTTGAATTTTCGCGATTCAAATGAGCATTGTTTCCACGAGCGGAGCGCGTCGGTTCATTTAATTAGCAACAAAAAGCTGTCGGCCGATAAACGCCGTCAAAATAATAGGAAAATTGTTAAAAACCGACGGAACTATGCTCGCGATTGTACGGGTTCCACTGGATTTTCCGCCATTCGAATTGTCAAATGAGCTGGAAATTGCATCTCGTGGAATAATTTGGTTCTCGTTTATACTATATGCCCGATTTAAATGCATGGAAAGTCTAATCGTAAATAGTACCTACCACGCCCGTTTTACACTATCATAACTAATAATAAAACCGAGAATATAATTACTCTCGAACGTATATTAAATGCAAAATGAACTTACGTGTCAAAGATCTATATTTATTTTGTACAGACACCCTAACGATTGGAAACAATTTTACGGTTCATAGAAATTCAGCGAATTCAAGTTTTTCTCGGGCCACGGTACGGGCCAGGAACATATTTCATTTCACTTCGAGCCGCGTTAAACGGAGAGCGCAGAACTCTTTCCTACGTCAATTACATTTAAACGAAACACGCTGTGTATTGGATTTTTTATTCCACGGTTAACGACACTTTATACCAGGAAAGTTACTTCGATACTATTTTTTGATACAACCGGTCGCGAAGTTAATCAGAATTTTATGAACGCCGACGGATAATTACAGCACTCAGGCCGAAAGAGTTTTAGAACTAATTGCATCACGCGCATGACTGAATTATATACCGGCGGAATATTTTATTATTAATTTTGCGGCCTCTAGTTAGCGCGTCCTTTGAATTAAGGACAATTAAAGCGTAAGCTAGAACTTTATTTATTCGTTCGTTACCATCTTCGTTTTTTTATTTCTATTTTTTTCTCCCCCTCCTCCATCGTTCTCTGGACCGATTCACCTGTCAGTCTCGTTTCTTTGCGACCGAAAGACGAGACGAGAAATAAATTTCATCGTTTTCGCGAAGGCGAAAGATTTCACGAACTTAACGGAACGCCAGTTTTTCGGGCTAGCGCGTGCCAACTGAGAATCGCATAATTTTCAACCAAAGCAACTTTTAATTATTCAGCAATTTTCTTCGTTAACCGTTCCTCATTAGCGAATGGCTACTAAAGGGCGGCGTCTCTCATTAATGATACATTCCATCGGAAACTTTTGAAACTAATTTACTTTGATTTCGCGTAGGGTCTACTGTCCGTTCTATTAAATTCGAATTTCAACTTCAATTTGCAGACTCGTCCTTGCAATTTTCGAGAAACTGTCTCCACCATCTTCTCGAACGTTTATCGAATATCTACTTTATTAGAAATAACCCTACGTCTCGATCTCGATTCCAAATTTTCTCCAGGAAAAAAGAGTTCAGAGTTCAGAGTTCCTTCTCGATACCTTAGTTACAATGTAAGATAAAATAATTATTTCGACAGATGATCGACATACAAAATTACCCGAGATTAATTAATACGTGTCAAGAGAAATTAAGAGACATTGTCACGGATTAAACGTCGCGCGAATCAATAAAATTAATAATATTAAGATATTGCCAAGAAAATCTTCCACCATATGGATAAATGTGAAGATAAATTACTTGGAGGAAAGCTAGAAATGAGGTAGAAACGTAAGATTATTTCTAATAAGATAGATTGCTGCTTTTAATCAAATTTATTGAAAAGAATACTGTGAAGATTCTTATTTGGAAATTAGACTTCGTAGCGTGTTTCTATAGCGTTCGAGTAAATTTTGGACGTCAAATGTTGTTGCACGGTTATTCTTAGACTGTAAATACTATAGTGAACCACGAGGCATAACAAGTAACAGCATTCTGACGGAAGTATCGATGAAAAGAGAAATTGGTCACGCGACGATCGCTTTCAAGCGACAGCCCGAGCACACAATATATCGCGATCGAACGACACGCCATTACTAATTGCCGACAAACCTGTCGTTGTCGTATTTCGTTCGGTTCGCCGTGCGTGCACAATTGTATTAGCGGATATCGATTCTTGAAAGCATTGACTTTTGGCCGTGCTGACGCGAACACGTTGTTCGAGTTTTACTCTCTCTCCGGGTATAATTTTTGTGCGTTTAGAATGAGTTCCTATCGTGGAACAATTATTGACAGTTCGTTTGTTAGCCCCCCCCCCCCCCCCATCGAAACGGTTCGTATTTTAGAAAGAATATTTTTCTAAAGCTATTCGTTTGCCACACGTTTTTTCCATTTTAATACATTACTGTATCGTATATTGATTTTTATTTGGTGGACAGAGACTCCCATAGTCCAAGAGAAAAAGGTACGATAAAAGAAAATAACCTAGAAAAGAAGAAAAAATAAATTTCAACATATTTTTATTTTTTTTTACGACACACCAATCATGTCTTTGACCTTTTTGTTTTTTTTTTCTGTTATTTTACTGTATATACTTTATGGGACCAGAAACTGTTGTCAAAATTTTCCTCTTTGAAATTAGAAACGTAATACATATCAAATATCACACTTGAAGAGAGATTTCAATTTTGAATAAAAACTACAATATTACTGTACTTTGTGGCGATACGAGGAACATCCATGACGCCATTAAACGTTCTACCGTAGCCTAATAATTTCCTATCTTTTTGATCCCGCGTGACTCTGAGATCATACGTTTTCAGTCTGATACAATCTTTTAATCAATACGTGTCACTGTGACTTTGAAGCAGTACTGTGGCTAACGATCTCTTCATGACAACTGTTAGTTACGATTTCTTTCATCAGGATCGATACAGTTAGAAGGTTATTTTTCAAAAATAATCACGTTACGATTTTCTGTCTTCCGTAATGAATGTTATTCACCGTAGCAGCGTCTTTAAAATTAAGTAACGCGTTCGTGGCGATTATCGGTGATTCGAATAACAGGCATTGAAACATATTTGTCGACCGTTCGGCCGATTTTCCCTTATTCCCCGTTTATAATACACTTTTCGCGAGAGTGCGCGGGTGCGTCGAGTTGTTTGCCACGGCACAACAATTTCCCCGGTTCCATTATTGCGCGTATAATCGCGATCGTTCCACGTGTAATCGCAATTGTTGCACGTATGACCGATCGTCAATTGGTTCGTTGCCAACTGAAGCGTCAGGCCTTCGGGCTAGCGCGAAGCAATTACGCAATACCCGCGCGATTGTAAGACATAAGCTGATCAAATGGCTGCATGCACGATGCATCGCAAACGATGCTCGTTGTTTAAGCAAATAACACCCAAACGAAGTCATTTTGATCTGCCAGTAATGGATAACAATATACAAAATAACGCACCGCTTATAGAATTTCCACCTGCATCGAACAAGCCATTTTTATTACCGCCTTTCGACACGAAACGTTAATTTATTTACTTCGCCTTTTACAATTAAAATAGGAGAATCTCTTCCTTTTTGTTCCACGGAGTATACTCGGTATAGATATTAAAATATGTTTGATAAGACGAGAACAGAATTTATTCTATATACATACTTTCTCCTAGTTACCAATGTTAAATGGAATACAGATAGGATTATTACACGAGACCAACGTCGTAGAAAACACACTCCACTGAGATTTCGCTAAAATTTCGTTCCTAGTCTCGTCTATTCGTGGTAAAAGTCAGTGCTCCAGCGACTGTGAACCGTAATTCTAAATTAAGTAAACGTCCATCGGCATTGAACGCGTTCCACCGAAGTCTCTATCGAAGCACCCGCGTATTTATAATGACATTCGCGTTCACGATCGATGACGGACCCGGAGTTGCTTCTCCAGCACAGGTGCTCGACCACTTCCGGTCCCCGTAAAGATCGACTCTTCGTTTTCACGAGCCGGAGAGACGACCAGAGAAGGGTGGAGAAGACTCTGACGTCTCCACGGTCCCGAACGCGATCCCATCGACGATCGAGGACCACGCCGAGGGTTCCCAAACGTGTAGCCACGCTTTACACGTCAAACCACCCCCCAAGGGTTCGAAGATTCTGGACGGATGTCCACCTTTTACCAGCGCGGGAGGTGCTTCTCTCTCTTTCTCTTCGATTCTTTAACGACGAACATTTATTCCTCCTCCGGTTCGAGTACTCATCGGTGCTCGAACGACCCTTCGACCAGTCTCGCGTGATTAATTTCCCGGGGACGCTAATATTTCCTGCGGAACGTCGCTATCGTATCGATCACCCATCTATCCGCAGTCGTTCGGATACGGGTCTCTGCTCTCCTTTTATTAACCGGATAAATTTCTTTCTCCGGGCGAATGTTTGCCTCCCCCACTTCGGTCGTTCCGTGTCCCAGCTACCTGGGACACCGACTCCGTCGACAGGAAACGCTGTCCAGCCTGCGTCGTGATCTAGTTTCTACGAGATCGAGCTGACCGCTCGATGCTTAGGAAGAGTATCTCGCGGCGTGTCCGCTCATTTTCGTCTCACGAAAATATTCTCCAACAGCTCCTTGGTGATCAGACGGTGCGGTCTCGTCGGGCTCTCGGTGGGTCGTCCGTAAAGCCTGCTATTAATGGCGTACAGCTTAGGACTGAGCTCGCACCTCACGTTGAACCACCAGTCGCAAACGAACACGGCTTGACTGAACTGCGTCCCGTTCGGGCACAGAAACGTCGCCTGTCGACCGTCTATGTCGCAATAGTGCCAGGCCTGGCATCTCGTCTCCACGTCCGCGAAGAAACCCGGGTAGGGCTGGTCGTCGCAGTAAAAGTTCGTGTAAGGCACCTTGCCCAGCACCGGGTAGTCCGTTCCTGGTCGACCTGAAAATTACAGAGAAAATTGTCAGAGAAACTTTATAGGATTTTTTAAAAATTTAACCCTCAACCCTTAAATGTAGTCTCATGTCTGTCTTTAACTACTAATCAAAGTGTTAACCGTAGTGAAAGTTTTATTTTTGGCTGTATGCCACATTACCTTGGTCCATTCAAACGAAGTATATAAAATTAAATTAAATTCTTTCGGAGATTTATTCTTGCTAACAAGATATTCTTATAGATGAGTAACTGGTATTGCACTGGTTTTTTACTCGATTTATCTGTTTAAAAAATGATACAGTATGCAGAGTGGGTATAGTGATATTATATTCTTAATGAATATTTTTTTTTCGGTAAAAATTAAAAATTTGAGGGTTAAGTGGATTCTCAATCTCAATTAAATTATTTTACTTCATGTTGATCTTTGCCAAATTGGTAACTGGAAATCAACTTTCCCTCAAAGCATTTAAAGAATAATGAACTAATGGAGGATTGCATAAGTTTTCAAATAATTACATTGACATACATTAAATAATTATTAATTTAAACTTGTGGAGTCCCAATAATCCATTTAAGGGTTAATAGAATACAGTGATGTCCGCCTAAGTACATTTTTTAGAATTTTATGTGTGAAATATAACTGACTCTTAGAACTTTTGAGAAATCTCGTTTCGAAATGAAGTGTATCAAATTTAAAGTTCGATGTATCGTGTTTAATATATTATTAGGAACAATAGCTAGAATGTCATCATATTTAAGACCTGCAATTCTATAATACAATTCACTTCCTCCATTCTTCGACTCACTTTCATCGTTATCTGTATATATTTAATATATTCCTTTATTTACAATTCTATAATTTGCCCCCTTTTAGCATGCAAATATTATACATCACCAGGAACTGAACTGAAACGTTATTTGAATACGGAATTCATTAATAAACGCAGGGTCTCCGTTATTACATTTTGAGGCTCTCACACATTAAGGAAGAGTTGCCTTCCTGGGAATATTCGCCCGTTTACATTGTATTCACGCCGACGGACATTCGAACATTTTTTATAAAACCGGAAGACTGCAGACTTATTGTTCTTACGTAACCTTTCATACGCTGCTTAATATATCTTAATATTTCTGCAGGCTTTAATAGCCAAGATCATTAAACCGGTAATAATTAATGTAAGATTTACAGTAAATATCGCTCGTGAAATAAACTGAGAACAATATAACTCGCAATAGTATAAGCATAGTTTATTTTATAAACCGTTTTAAAGAATTTACTTCTTATATCAGTTTGCCAGCAATGATTCAAGGTCATAGGAACTAGTCAACTGACATGAGTATGAAAAATTGTTCGATTAAATTTCCCGTCCGCGTGAACAAGCATCTGGAGCACAACCCCATTAACCGCAGATCATTGTCGCCAAGACGCAGGAGGCAATTTTTCAAAACAGCATTGACGGGGGTACCCATTCTTCAATCTAAAATATATACGCTTGTTTCCCTTCCTTTTCCTCGCGCATTCGAAAATCAGTATATTCCCTCTGCTAAAATTTTCCTTTTTTCTCGGACCAATGTTCTGCTTATTCTGTGCAAGGCAATCGACGTAGAAATCGCATGGCAAACGATTTTTCCTCCTTAAACGAATTTAAGACTTTTCTATCCACTCGACTTCCAAGGTTCCCTGGCCTCCGTTGTCGAAAGAATTTCGCGAAGGCAATCCAGCGCAGCGAACAAAAATAAGTTAACGTCCTCGATCGTGGTCGTGTTCGGTTTATAGTTCGTATTTCCTTCCGAACGAGCCACCAGATATTTTCTCCGTGCGCCAGTAACGAGACGAGCGATAGAATTTATTCCGGTTACACGTTCCCTTAGCTGTTTTAAAATAATTCCTCTCCTCTTATGCGAACGAGAATTTTTGTAACGTTAAAAAAAGAAGGTGTTGAATCGTTAGAAAAGTTGTTTCATCCCCCCGTCCGGATCGGATCGTCGATTTCCAATAGGAATGGTTATTCAGGTGAAGGGAGACGGCCAGAACCGTAGTTTCACGCGGAAATCTCATTAACCGATATAACAGGATACAGGACGATTGCGGCGATAGTTGGCGAAGACAAGGAGAAGCCTCGTGATCGTCCCTTTCCCAAAACCGATCCGCTTCCAGCTGCATGATTTCCGTGAGCGGATAGACTGGATCGTGAGCAAAGCCCCTTCCTCAGACTACTACGGTTAGATGTATCCTCGATTAATCGCTGGAAATGCCAAGGGGCGAGATGCACCGTACGTGTTCGACTCACCTGACGCCTGTATTACCTGTACAAAGCAGGCCCCCTGCTAGGTATCGACGTTCGTCGCCGGCTGCCAACTGTATAACCACGTCTCCTACTTAAACAATGCAAGTACAGACCGGTAACGAGGTGTTTAGCCATGCACCGATCATCGCAAATTGACGTCGCGTGATTTGAAAATGATTGCTCGACGCGTTTGACTGCCACTGTTTGGCGGTCCCTGCTGGATCCAAACTTATACCGATTACTTTATCCTGAACGTTACTAGCCAAAAGAAATTAAAGACTCCTCGTGGCTCTTGTATTATTCTATATTCATAGAATTAACCTCTTACTGTACAAGTTCTTGATGTCAATTTTCACAATCATGGGGCCACTCGCCCGTCATCAGATCTTACATATTAAAATCAACACATTTTTAATTTAAATCTATTCTTTTTCGTGGCCATTCCTTGTACGAACAAATTTAACTTAAATAGTACACGTTTAAAAAATTATTTAGAATTAAATCGTACGTCAAGGAATTAAACAAGCGTATCACTGGAAAATCCGTGACTTCGAACTTGGAAACATTTTTGTATCTATCTTTTGATTTTTTTTAATTCCAAGTTTAATTTTCATCTTGAAAGAATTGGTGTAATTTTGTTGTGGCTACAAATATTCTTTCGGTAAACCAAATTTCTTTTCTGAACCGGACACGTGATCGTAATCAATTATTCACGCGATGGAAAGAGGAAAATTGCGTCGAGCGACTCCATTGGCCTTCACGATCCCCCGACGCCAATCCCATTGGAAACGTTTCGGCTGTCATGAAGGAGAAACTTCGTGAAAGGGAACCGTGTACCGCCGGGCAATTATGTCGCCATATTAGCTTAATTTGGCGATCTTTATCTCGGGATTACGCAGCCTTAGGAAAAAGTACGCCTCGTGGATACTGGGCGATCGTGGACGATGATGGCGATTCGACCGTTTATTAAAATTACTCCACATAACTAAAATCGTCGATCCTATGGGAAATTTTACCACTTTTAATCTCAAACGACAGACTACAGCTTTCTACTAACTCTTACAGGTGTTACGTCATAGAATAGATGGTACACAATACGATAATTTTTTCACAAATATGAAAATATTCTACAAGATTTCTATCACTGTATAAATTCGAAGGGTTACTTTTAATCTCACACGATAAACTACAGCTTTCTACTAATTTTTACTGGTGTTACATCATAGAAAAGATGGTACACGATAGGATAATTTTTCCACAAATATAAAAATACGCTACAAGATTTCTAGATCCGAAAGAGTTCGAATGAATTCGAAGAGTTAATATTGTATGAAACTACGGTCACGGAACGTTTAATCTCAAACGATAAACTACAACTTTCTACTACTTGTTACAGATGTTACGTCATAGAAAGATGATACACAATACGATAACTAATTTTTTTCACAAATATAAAAATACGCTACAAGATTCCTAGATCCACTGTATAAATTCGAAGAGTTAATATTGTGTGAAACTACGGTCACAGGACTGTGCTTACGAACGATGTATTGTGCCTCCACGAGAAGTTGGCTAGTGAAAGGAACGTGAGTCTGATTGGTTCCCCACTCTGTGGGTGGAGCAAGCGAAGTGTACTCCCCTAACCAACTTCTCGTGAACGCACAGTACATAATCCTAACGCGTTCGAATCGAAGGAATAGATCCTAGCGCGAAAGAGAAGGATCACGTATGACGAAAGGTTAAAAGTTTCCTCCCCCGGGTCCCAGGGGCGCAGGTTCGAATTAACGATCGTGTTATCTGGGATAAGACTCGGGGTAATTACATGTCTCTCACTTTCCAAAGGGTTAATCAGGCCGGATGCTCGGGGTGCCAGCGCGTTGGCGCCGCGGATTTACGACGGCCTGGCCCGTAAATACAGAGCGTAAAGACTTCTCCCTGCTCGCCCGGGGGAAAACTTTGTTCCGTCGTAAAAATGTTCCCCGTATTTTGCAAGGATGCTCGTCATCCGCTTCGGTTGCGTGCGAAATTTCATTTCGAACCGTCCGACCGTGCAACGAAATTAGAGGAACGCCGGTATTCCTGACGAAGACATTCCTCCTTGCACTTTTATAGCGGCTTCGCTACGGCTCGTCTCGAGGCAACGTTCCGCTTCGAACCGTGACTTCTTCGTCATTTTTTCGAACCTTACTACCTTTAACCCAGTGGGTTAATTATTGGACCGATAAAGAACGCGAACGAACAGCACAATTCGGATAACTCGATGGGTCACGGTAGTCTAAAATGGAATTTTCTTTGAGTCGAGTCCTCATCCACTACTAAATCGTGCATTGGAGGTCTGAAAAATTAATTTAAAATTATCTTCAAAGATATAATACTTGTGTCTGTCATCAAACTTTTAATTTTGAAACGACTTCTGTCGATCCTTGATCACAGGAATTCAAAGTCGTACGAATGGAAAGCAGAAGCAAATATCCAAGTATCTACAAGGAAGAAGCTCACCTAAAGAAACAGTCTCGAGTTGTTGGGCCGGAATAAACAAAATTCGCGCACTCGAATTAAAGCGCATTTTCCTACAAATTTCTCCGCCTCCTCGCGTCTCCTTTGTGCAGTATTCTTCGTTCTTTCTTCCTCTCTCTCTCCCACGAACAAATTCCACCTAACGAGTCGTGACGATACTTTTGCCTCTTTGGTCGATCCTTCTCATTATTATCATCGCGGACAATTACGATCTCGCATGGAAATACGTTCGTTTTTTTCGTGTTCCTCTTTTCCCCCTCCTGTTGCCCCGATACGTTTGAAGGGAAAGCTCCTTGTTGTGTCTCCTTTTTCGCGATTATAGTCTGCGACGCGTTCCGTCTGTAATGCGCCTACCAATAATGTTTCTCGTTACCAGACCCATCCATTAACGAATATTTCAAGGGATTTCATCGACTCGCGACGCGTACAATGGGGGGACATCAATCATTTCGACAGCGAGACTTTGAGACTTTCCCGGGAAACCTGCTTAATTGGAATACTTAGGCGCTCGTTGTCCGCTGTGAGACACAATTTTTTATTTCGAAACTAGTCCAAAGAGATTTATCCAATTTGGTCTCGTCCACCATATGACACTCCGAGTCTTGGATACCAAGTTCAATTTTAAAAAATTTTGTACTCATTAACGTTACTAAGAGAGTCTGGAGATTTAAAAATTGTTTAAATTTACGTCGAACTTAGGGGGCCAAGAGACCATTTGGTATCCAAGTCTTGGATCAATTTTAAAAGAAACGTTTTGTAAGGGAGACTGAAGATTCAAAAATTGTTTGAATTTACCTCGACCTTAGAGGACCAAAGAATCATTTAGTATCCAGGTCTTGGATCAATTTTGAAAGGAACGTTTTGTAAGGGAGACTGAAGATTCACAAATTGTTTAAATTTACTTCGAACTTCGATTCGATGCTAATAATTAAAAAAATTGCAGAACCTCAATGTTTCTGGTTCCCCGGTTAACGTGCCCGATTCTGGTCGTCGCGAGCACCGAAAAATAAACGCTTTGGCGAAGGATTACTTAAAAGCGACACTATTGGCGGGTCGCTCGCGATCTCGTTTCTCCGATGGCAAAGCTTCTTAGCGAATTATAACCAACCGTGCAAACTTTTCTCCCTCTCTGTCGTCCGTCTAAACAACTTTGCATCAGTATGGGGGCCCTAGCCTTCCTCGATTTCCACCCCAATCTTCTCCCCCTGTACTCGGGTGTTTCTGCCCCATAGCTATTCGAATCTCATTCGACGAGCAGCATAGTTTCACGTGGCACATCTCGTGGATCTCACCCGAGCACCAGGTATACGCTTGTTGTCGCCCGTGAAACAGAGCCAACGAACGTGCGAGAATACAGCCAGAGAGAGAGACGAAACGCGAGTCTATAGAGACGGAACGTGCACTTTCCACCGTGGTCGCAAACTTGTCCGTATCGCAGTGACATCCATACGAAATTCGCACCTTCCACCCGCTTGTCCGACCTGTTTTGTCACAGGAAGAGATTCCGTGTACCCGCACGGAATAAACGTCCTCTATGCTCTCCTCTTCCTCGCGCCTGCTTCTCCCTTTTCAATCGCTTCCTCTGCCTTTGTTCTACCTCCTCCTCTCCCTCTATCTCTCTGTCTCTCTTGTTCCATGTTCGCACGGTGTCGTCCAGGTAATTATAACTTCGGTGGGTTCCGCGTCGACACCGCGAAACGTATCCCCGCGTCCTCTTTTCATCCATTCGTGAGCCACGACGCGTCGACGATCGTTCTAATTATTTCGTTCTTTTAGGTCGCGCGAAACCAGGCTTATACCGGAAGCTTTTAACGACGAGCTTTCCCTCGCCTTAAGAACACGGTGTTTCCCACAATCTCTGGACTCGTTACCTCGAGACGGTCGTTCGTTTTTATACGTAACCGACCGCGCGTTTCAGACGATTCCGGTGCTCTTTCTAATTTTTACGCCCCGCGCGGATCGATCTTTTATTTCCCGTTTCCTATACTTTACGTTGTCTTCGGAATATTTAGACACCACGTTTTGGAAATAGATTAACAAGTTACTCGAAAATAAATCGTAAAGCAAATTGTAAACGCAATAAATTTGAAAATAATTTCGCAAGTAATGCCTCTGCTCTGAAAGCTTCTCTGTCTCCATGGAATATGGCGGTTCCAAGGTTGTCGACAAGAAGACTAGTTCGGAGAATGGTCCGGGTAAAATCGAAGCCAAAGTAAAGAAATGGAACATGTAACTGTTGTCGCGTTGCCAAAGATTTTTGGTTCGACGCCAAATATCCTGAAGTAAAAAATCGGCTGAAGCCATTGTAACAAAGGAAGGAAGATCGGATCCTTTTGAAAACTGCCATAAAGGACGTCGTACTTGCTACCCCCTTGCGAACGGACATTTTGGAACACATTAGAGGCACGCAAAAAAGTTCCGTATATCTAAAAAACTTTGTTCGTCCACTGTATAAATTCTATGCTGATTTAATGTTGAAAATTGTCTTAAAAAATCGATATTTGTTGTGTCTAATTTTTCCCCCAATGATTCTGGTAGGGACTATACAGACGATCATTTTGAATTATTTATTTTAATGTCAAGTTCTAATCGAAGAAAGAAATAATTTTCCGATGTTCGCTGAGAAAGGTAAAAGTTTCCTGCATGCATCCAGTCGACGTTCGCAAGAGGTAAGAAACAGCTATCTTTAACGTGATACCGCCATTTGAATAGCAAATTCCGCATAATGGAGGTACACTTTGTAACTCGAAGTAGCAAGATACGGTGTCCGTTTAAAATGCACGCAAATATTTTGTCTTAGGGGTTGTTTTCATTTTTCGAATTAAAGACACCATTACTGGAGTTCACACTCGACCTCGGATAGAGTGAGACGTATAACACGTGTTCGAAAACCTAAATTAATTAAAATCTTCCAGTTCGTATGTTGCTCTTATTTGTTGCTTAGTTTTAAGGGAATGGATGATGTCTCCAGGATGAAAAACGTGCCTCTTTGGGAAACAGTTCCGACATTTCGCTGCTAGTACTATATCGATGCGTCCTTAGTTGATAAAGTTAACTACAATACATCGCGAGGCATCATGGAGCTTCTAAAATAACACTTGTACTTGAAAGCTTCGAACACAACGCTAGCGAGAGCCTTGAAACTTTCATCAGGTTTCTGATAACTCTTCGAAATGTAGCATTGTTGGAAGCGGGAGTTCCTATACGATAGATACACGGTAGAACCTGGGTTGTTACGTTTCGAAACTTAGGTTTTCTGAACATGTTCCCTATATTACTTCGTAAACGCTTGGATGCGTGCCAACAGTTAATTCCTGCAGCCCCAATTTGGCAGTCAGGTTTACGGCGACTCCAAAATTGAAAGAGATTCTGCTTAATCGAATCAAGATAATCCTACAAAGAATTTATCGAAGACCCCGAACTATGGATCGATATCGAATTAAACATTTACCAAAGAATTTTCGTTAGCGCGAGCTCGTTCGTCGAAAAGGGGTGCAACAATATTCCAGAACGCGTTAACGATCGGTACCGTTCCGGAAACGCAGTGTTTGCTCCAAACACAGGACGTCTTCTTTCCCGGAAATCTCCCCAGAATATCACCAGAACAAAGTGCAAACTTCCAAGGACCGACGAAACCGGGGAGGAGAAATACCCGGAAAGATGGAAGTTCGCCAGCCGATTTGCGATCGTTTCGTTTCGACGGAGAAAAGCTATCCTGCTGTTTGGCAAATGAAGGACGAACGCCCGGGATATACATCAGCCAGAACTGTCTCTCTTTCTCTCTTTTATGTCTCCCCGTGGCAGCCATCGTCATAAAGTCAGTCAGGCGAATGGGACGAGGTTCCCCGTCTCTTCCCCTCTTTCTCTCCCGTTCGCGTTACCTCCTCTTCCGATGGTCTGCGGACTCTCTCGCGCGTTTTCGTCCTCTGTCTGGCTGGTTGGAGCACGAATGCTCCCTCTGGGGCGGTCGTGCATCGCGAAAACCCACGGAACGAAATCCACGGTTAGATTCGACCAGGAAGGAGAAACGCGATCGGAGGAAGGAAGTCGCTGGAAAAGGAGAGTGAAGCTTGTTCTTCCGCCCCCGTTCCTGTTTCCTCCGAGGTCCTGCAGCTAACCGGAATGCTTCTGCTGAATACCGCCGCCGTTGGTGGTGCAGAGGTCGCGTCCCGGGCTCGAGTATTTCATTATCTTATCTGTGAGTGCCCGGGGAGGGGTGCAACCGTAGCCAGAAGGTGGGGGACGAAAACGTCGAGGTAGGTCGGTTCCGTCGTTACCCTTTGAGGAATTGAGAGAACCCGTTAAGTCAATGAGAGGAAGTCTACCATATTGATTCAACACAACCCCTTTTTTACCCTCTGTTTCGCTGCACGGGGTTCATTTTTAAGGTGGCTCGTTTTAGACTACCCCCTCTGACCTTCCCTCGAAGAGCTGGCGACTCCAGTCGAACGTAGATTGCTCTTTTAGTTGGAAACTGTTGCTACTTACGTCTACGGGTTGGCTGTGTTCGTAGTTGCATTTTGCTGTGGTCATAGGTCAGTATTTTTAACTACGTGGAAAATAAATGGAGTGGTGTTTTAAATAGTTTCGCGATTTTTGGAGAATGTAGACTCGAAACCTATCATGATCCCTACACATGCACAGATTAATAGTAGAGTTTAATTTTGCTTCGGATTAATTAAACCTTTCACTACTAAAATCGTTCAAACGTGTGTGTTGCTCAAGGCGTGAAAAAGTTTTCCTCACGCAATTTGTGCTTGCGTTGAAATTGACCGTAGCCAAGGGATTAATCAAAATTCAGGATGAAAAGAGTTTCCATCAGTTTTATAATAATATTCCAAGATTTATAGATGATATCGTAGAAAGGTACTTCTTTGCCAGAGCTATCCTACGACTGACTGTTGTGCTTAAGCGTCTTAGGAGCTTAAGCAAACAGCACTCAGAATGGGGTTGAAATCGATACGATCGTTTACAAGCTTAAAACGAAAGATTAACAGCGCAACTAATATTCCATTGTATGGGTTAGTAGGTTCGCGAAACAGAAAACCCCGATTATTAGCTAACGAAACATGCAGTTACGTTTTCGACCCTTCATCCGTAAGAATACTTATCAGATCATTCACTCGTACTTAAATCAAGTATTTTTATTTCTTACGGAAAGGTGATTCTACATCAAAATCACTAAAAAATATAAAATAAATACTTTTCGTACGGATCATTGTCTTCGAAATTCATAGAGAACGCGTGCAGGAGGGTGAGACTCAAAAACAAGTAGAAATATCAAGTAATAGTCAGACGCTCCAGACAAATTCTATTCAATCGCACACGTATCCGAAAAATTAAAAAATTAAATTATTTCCTAGACGAAATTCCATGATTATATCATGCATATACATTTGTAAACGTTCGAGAAATTTTTTGCAGGCAAAAAACAGAAATAGAAACACTTTTATAAGAACGTATAATCAAAGTCCATAAAAATAATTTTCCTTATTTTATTAGAAGTCTAGTCAGCCATTGTGCATTTTTAGATATAAAAGCAGGCATTCCCCTCGTTCAAAACGTGCATATTTCGTGGCCACGTTGTACCCCTCTTTGTTTAAAGTCGAATTACCGAGGCGAAACTAGAGCGTAGCCAAAAATTTCTCGAATTCGCCGATCCCCAGTATCTCCGGTACAGGAATTACGAAAGTACACTCCCCCCTGCAGTAACACCCCCTAGTCGCAATGGCTGTTACACGCTCGAGGGACGGTGGCACCGATTTGCGGTGGACTACCGCCGCTGCAAACACCTTCATTGTCCCAGAATTCGTGATCGATAATCGACATAACGCGGTGCTCGCTGCGCGGTCGTCCGAATCATCGAAACGTTTAAATCCGTCTTAGGACGTCGTTTAATCGGATCGAGCGACGAGAAAAATAGTTTCGAAGGATTATTAAGAGCCTTTGTCGCTCGACGGAGCGCAATCGGATATTATAATATTAAATTATTGTTCGTCGGGAGCGGAGGAAAGAAAATAAGAACAGGAAAATTCTCAACGACTTGATTATTCGTATCAATTATGGCGTTGAGAATCTTTGCACTTTGCTGTACCCTCTGAAGGGAGAAAGAATTTGGTAATGTAAAAAAAAGATACGTTTACTTGGGTATTTACTATCTATTTCGTAAGAAAGTTTGTTTGAATTAATAGTAGGTAGTCGAATAAAAGTCTCCGAGTGCAAAGGGTTAATGAATCGACAAAGGTGAAACAGACAATCGACTTTGAATATTAATCACCTGTGGAATTATGACTCCGAACGTCGACGTAAGTAGAAACGGCGAGCGATGGTCGGACGCGGCTGAGGGAAAATCTGGTGTAAAAGGCAATTTTATTTACAGTTTTCCCGATTTATTTTTACGGTGGAGTCGCGCCGATCTCACCCTCGAACGCGTTGGAACGGCCATGCAAAATGCCTTTAGCGGCGGACGTGTTAACCTCGTTTCCCGTTATCTCCGTAGCCATACTTTAAAGTCGCCGGTATCAGCGTCGCGCCAGAAGAAAGGCGAGCCTCTTCCACTTAATAACATTTAATTTACCGCGTAAATTTTATAATCGGCCGTTACACGCGTATTCGCATAAATCCGTTCCAGCAGCGTTCTCTTTTCCGCCGTTCGTTTAAAGGCTGCTTACGGAGGGTGAGAAGAAATGGAGGGGGTTAGGGGGTTCGAAGCAACCCTTCGTAGACTACATTATAGGAATTTTCCGCCAGGAACGGTGCTGGCTGGGAATATTTCACGATCGATCGATTATCGAGGGACGAAGTGAAGAGCGTGCGCCTGCACAAAGGGCGAGAAGAAAAGTCCGGGCCCTGCGTTACGTCAGGTCAGGGAAAAACCTTCAAAGAAGCTAATGGAAGGCAGACTAGCGTGACTTCTACTTAACAGGACACGGTTAAATATTAATAACGCGATCGATCGACGCTTCTTATTATTATTTTTTTTTTTTTTTTTTACATATATCTTTTTATTTTTTATTGTGGACAAAGGTCAATCTACGCTTCGTCGATCGAGACAACCACGAAAATTGCACGTTCTAGTTCCTGCATTTCTGCGGGGAATAATATTTTTTAGTAATTTTACGGGAAGTATGCACGACGATAATAAGTACGAAAAGTTGAGCGTTATTTGCATGCGCGTATATTGCACGTACGAGCGGAATATAATAACATTGGAACGGAAGAATATTCCAAGTTTGTACGCAGCATACGGCTCCTGCCGATGCACTCGATTATTAAATTGTTTAGAAATAGAAGTCTGACGCAATTCACAGAAAGAAAATTAACTCTGAACGGCCGATTGAATAGCGTCTGACTAAAGGAATAATAGAAATCGACGACGAAGCGTCGATATTTACACGGTCCTTGAGCTGTCGAGATCTTGCAACATCGTGAACAATTTTGAAGAAGCGTAAAGGGAAGCTGAAGAAATTGGCCGTTCACGAGAGAAACGATGTACAGTGTGTCGCAGAACTATTCGCTGTGTCTCGACAACGAACAGTGATCGATATTTTTATAAAATAAACCCCGCAATGAGATTGGTCTAAACTCTATTATTTCCTTCTCTGGTAAATACTTGCTTATGCTTCGAAAAAGAACCTCTTTTTAAACTACAAAGAAACTCCACGAGCACAAAAATATTTCCATGCAATTGTCACTGAACGATCTGTGCATTGCAATAATCAATATTCTACCTCCAGATTTAACTACACTTTTCAATCTACAATTATTGTTATTGTACCGTATTTTTATTGAGTCGTTATTTAAAAAAGTGTACACGCGAATCGAAACCTTAATTAAAACGCAATATTTGTGCATGGTGCATAATATTTATCTTACAAAAATATGCATCGACGTTCCAAAGTCCGCGGTTACCGCAGCGCGAATACTTTTGTACCTCACTGTATATAAATTCGTCTCTTCCTGTCTCCTTTTTCCGCGACGAAATACTAGCGAGCTGGATCCTTTCGACAAGTTCCTCGGTTTAAACGAGCGCTTTATGTAATTGTGGAAACGCGGAACGAAAGACAAGATGTAGATACATAGACAATTATTGCTCGCCGAGGTATGCCGCGATTCTTCTCGTTCCGCTTCGGCTGAAATTGTTTTTATTACGATCTCCAGCGGCTGGAAATTGCGTTTAAGGGCGTTCATTAGCGTCGCTGCGAGCTGATCTGCCTTCCAATTTCATTAACCCCTTTGGAACTGATTGACAATCCTTGCAATTTCCTCTTTGTTCGTTTCTGCAGTGCTATTTATTGGTACGACACTGTGCGGGTCGTTAAAATGTTCCTTGCTTCGACTGCAAAATTAGGTGCAAAACGAAAACTCGATCCTGGCAACAATTAATATTCCCCAAAGTGAAATAACTAATTCTTTCACGATTTAAAACAGTAAAATTGTTGCGGGAACTCTTATGTTTACTTTTTCATAATGCAAACATTTAAAATCAATGACTGGTTATATGCAATAAAATTATCGTTTAAACTTTATATGTTACACAACGATCTGTACGTTAATGTCCTGTAATATTACGTGAAAATTGTCGCTTCAGACCCTCGTTAGTGGTCACAGGTGGCTACAGTTAGTTATTACGAAGTCCAGCTAGAAAAATTCGGCCACAGAAGGTCGCTTGTTAGCCAAATACACGTTGTAGCCATAATTATACGCGAAGTCAACTTCTGACAACGTAGGACGCGGAGTGAAAGGGAAGACACATCATCGATCATAATTATAATTATAACTACGCGTAGACATTGACTATGATGAAATATCACTGTAATTAAAAGTGATCGTAAGTAAAAAAAATGATAGTTTCAAAATCTATGCTTGTGAATACCATGATGTATACTTTAAAATACGTTCTAATCTCTAAGAAAAAAATTTTGTATAAAGATAACAACTTGACATCGAATGTGGTGTCGAGAAATCCTCAAGTAACAATGTACGGTACAAAGAGATCCGTACGTATAAACTTTATTATTCCACAATGTTTTAACCCGCGAGCAATAACAAAAGAGCAGATACTTTTCATCCAGCAATACCAACCATCTCGAAAGATACTAATCGCAAGATACACGTGCAGCCACTTGGAGCCATCGCGAAAAGGCAACTACGTTGGGATATCCAGCCCCGGGAGAATCAAATATAACCAAGCCGAGTGCTTACAAAGCTCTCCGATACAGTCTGCAAAATACACCCCCGCGATCCACCTGTAACTCTGTCCAGCCGCTTCGTCACAAAAGGTGTCTCTGCTGATATTTTCGTCGCCCCGTGTCCGATCGGTTCGCTTTCAGTCGCGATTTCAAAAGAACGACGCCCCGAAAAGAACTACGAAAACGCCTGAACGACTAAGAGCAGATGGAGGATAAAAGCGCGAAAGAGGCGGGAGATGGGGGTGGGGGACAACTGGAAAGAGACCGAGGGAAAAGAGGAAATTCCTGGAACCGCGCGGGGATGGGAGACAGGCACAGGAGGGAAGCAACAGCTCGCAAAGGGGCAACTTTCCGCGAGATGATCTTGTTTACGTACCGGGTATCGATTTACCGAGATCGAGGTACTCCCGCACAGAGGGACTGAGGAATCCAGGCGGCACGGCCGGTGCCTCGTTGGTCGGATTGTTTCTTTCATCCACGTCCTCGTAGTAGTAGTCGTCGTTGTCGTGGTCCTCCTCGTCCGGGTTCAGGGGCTTCGCTCTTTTCGACACCTTGCCGCCCCCCTGGTCACCCACGCCGCCTCCGGTGTCTCGCACGCTCTCTGAAACACGAACCACGGCTATTAAAAACGTGAATCGATCGCCGTTTACTGGCCACGGTGGCCATTTTGGGCCAGGCATTGTTCTCGAACTGCTCGAACTCGAATTGACCATTTTTATAAAGATAACTGCTTGATTAGATGTAGAGCTTCGAGCAATTTCTTGGCCATTTTGGGCCAAATCGATTAATTTTATAAAGATAATTAAGGGGGTGAAGCGATATTTGACAATTTTTTTACAGCATTCGCCATTTTCCTCATATATTCTTTAACATTTCAAGATACAGATATTTTTTTTTCGTTACGTTTTGTCAACTTGGATGAAATAATAAATGTTATACCATATGTCTAATGTATTTTTTCATGTATCGTTTTAACTTCTTTGGCACAAATAAATACACCATTATTAATCGCTATTACTAATCTTTATTATAATCTGTCTAACCAAACGAATATTTCAAACTTGATCTTTATAAATTCTTGAGGGTTGCAATTATATATCTAAAAATATTTACAAGAGGCCCCAGAGTGCCTGTAGTGATTATTTCATGAATTACAACTACTTCCAGGGTGTGATAATCATTATCATCTGTTTAAACGATGTTTTTTTTGTTCTGTGCAGAAATTTATCAATTCAACACGTGTTCTAGGACAAAATACCAAGCATCCCCCCATCGTTTTCACGAATTACCACTTCCAGAAGACTAATCATCATCATCCCTTAAAGATTTTCTACCGTCACTTTGCAAAGCTCTCTGCTGGAACCTCTGTTTGTTCCCTGCAGAAATTTAACAACCTAACATGTACTCCAAAATAAAGTACCAAGCATCCCCCATCTTTTTCACAAATTACAACCACTTCCAGAAGACTAATCATCATCACCTCTATGCAAAGCTCTGCAGGGACCACTCTTTGATCCCTGCAGAAATTTGGAAACACACCAGGTGTCCCAGAACGAAGTACCACCGAAAGTTCTGCATCTTTTCAGTGGAAGTAGTCCTCACAGACTCGACCACGCGGACCACAAAAGTTTAGCACCCGATTTCGTTGGAGGGTCAAAGTTTTCGTACACGCTTCAGACAAGAGAAAGAGGGAACAACGGGGAGGTCAAAGTTTTGCGGTGGCGTCGTTTGCGATTACGCAGACCGCAGGGTCGTAGCTATTGCGTTATTCACGGCAGATTCGTACACACGGCCGCCGATTCGGGGTCTGGCCCGGCACTTTATCGAAGCTAACAGGTTCGGAAGTCTGCAGCTAATTAATTTCAGCTTTGTATACCGTTGTCGTTAAACATTTCCTCTGTCGGACAGGGCCGTGATTGCGTTACCCCGCTGAAATATTCAAAATTCCGAAATCGTTAGGGTTTGTACCGTGTACATTGCAAACCTATAATCGCGTAGGAGAAAGGGGCACGCGCGATCGATTGATCGCGTCGGAGGAATCGAGTCGCGTTACCGCGCAAATTAAGCACGCTCCGCTGCGATGACCACTTCGGTTAACGTCCGCCAATTTGTTGTCAAAGTATCCCTCTGTTTTTTTTTTGTTGCTGATCGTTCGCTGGCCCTCGACAAAAATTATTTCTACCCTTTCGTGTTCGACGTGTAAAATAAAAACAATTGCACGAAACGTTCCGCCCAATAAAATTCCCTTTTCCAAACCCTTTCAGCTGAAAAGCTTCGATCAAGATTGAATTATCAGCATACATATGTGTGTTTTTAGCCCCCAAAAATGATTTCTCCAGCGATTGTAACGAATTGTACGTGTATATCGCGAGCAGTTATCGACTGATCCTCATAACGTGTAAGTCTCGCCACTTAATTTACATTAATTCGCACATTAATCCACTGCGTTTAGACGCATAAAGTTCGGCTAGTCGATGAGCCGTTAATTAACTTCCGCGTCACGGACGGACCGGTATCAAATGGGATGAACGCGGGATCGTATCCACCTTTCCTACCGAAGTAACACGTACACGACAATGCGCGCAAACAATACACTTGAGCCGGAATTTCTCGCGAACCAGACAAGCGTATACATCGAGTTACCTGCCATTAAGGTCTAAAATATTCGAGAAACTAACAGAAGACCTTGGCTGGAACGACGAAAGGGTTTTCGGGACGTACGCCGTGCTTCTGGAGTCCATAAAAGGATCCTCCAAGCATATTTATATTCCCATAAATCATGAATGCGCTAAGTGCGGCCCCATGGACCAATCAGAGTCTTCCGTTAATTTTTTATGATAACAGTTTCTATCCATAGTAGTCGAAAATTTTTCCAAAAAACTTTTCCAAAATCGAAGGACTAATAAACGACTAAATATTTTTATCTGGCTATAAATACTCTGATAGATATGAATTTTTCTCCAAGAGCAAAGATTTTACTTAAATAATTGTTGAACCCTTGTATTATCTAATTTCTACTTCGAAACCATTTTATACGTTTCAACGAAGCATTGCACGCCGCTGAGAAAATTTTTACGCCCAGCTACGTATATTATTAATTGTCAAAGTATTTTCTATCGTACTTTATACGCTTCGTTGTACGTCGAAAGTAATAACGCAACATTTTCCCATCGTTTTTCTTGGTCGCTGCAGCATATGCATCGTCCCACGCTGCAATCATCTGGTCTTCGTTTGCAAAACGGCGCCCGTTTAATTGATTCTTGATGTCCAGGTTATTTCTAAAATAATTGGCTACATTTGAGAAATATATTCCACTCGTTATAGTGATAAAAAAATATAATTTTAATGCACAACTATTATTATCCCTTAGACAAATTTAAACATAGCCCCCTTTGGTTTTTAAAAATTTACAACTTGGAAGGAAAACATCTCTGGACATTTTTTTTATCGCTAAATAAAATATATTCCTCAAGTTTGACCGATTATTTTAACGCATAAAGAATCCCACGAGCCTGAATTTTTTTCAAAATAATTTCAAAATTATGAAAAGCACAGTCGCAATGAAACCAAGCAATTGTTTCCATAAATGTCTTAACAAAAATAAATTCATCAAGGCATTTAAAAGTGCCCAGTTTCGAAATTGGGTAAGCTTTGAACCCGTTGCTCGTTCTTTTGTTAATTAACGACCGTTTAATTACCTGGCTGAAATTGGGTTGACCACGGGAGAGGGGAGAGGAGGGGCGGAGAACGATGATTCGTAAATTGCCCAATTTTTCGAAGCACACACCGTTCCACGCAACGTTTCTCCGTCGAATATCATGATAATTAGGGCGCGATGAAAATACTGCGGCTCACGAATTCGTAAATCGTCGATAGTTAATTAAGCGGGGAACGTAGCTAGTCTCGAGATCGACGCGTACGAGTACGCGTGTTCGCCCCCCCCCCCTCTCCCTCCCTGAAAACAAGCGATTCTCTCTTTTTTTTCAAATTTTTTAGTCCTGAGGGTGACTAGTGATCGATTCGCGGAATTCGTTTGTTATTACACGCAACCGCGTTAATTTAGTTCCGGACAGAGGGGGGCCAGCGCCGATACTTTCGCCGTGGAAACGCACCGAATCATTGATAATTATTTGGTATTCGCTTGGCTGCCGAATAATTACACCTGTTTGTTCGTGGCATTTAATACAGCAAGTGTTATTTGATTTCGCGTCCCTACTTACTCGCGCGTGTTTTATGAAATTTGGGTGGCCAAGCGCGACGATATTGCCCAGTCTGGTGGAGGATGTTGCCGGATAAATCGAACTCACAAATACCGTGGTCGAGAACAGGGTGACTTCTTGCCAAATATCCGAACACTTCGATTCGAGTGGGCCTACGGATCCAAATATTCGAACGAGCAAATGTTACAGAATTACAGATTTAAACAGTCTAATTGGCTTGTAATAATGCATCATTCATAACATACGCGTTAACCCTTAAGCGAGCTCTCAATTAAATTATTTTACTCAATGTTAATTTTTACCAAATTGGTAAATGAAAGTCAACTGTTCTTGAATGCATCGAAGAAATAATAGACTGATGGAGGATTACATAAATTTCCGAATAATTACAGTGAGATATATTAAATAATTATTAGTTACTTGCGGAGTTATCTATTTAAGATCGACTTCTCCCAAGTTTCTCCCGATTTTTCCAGCACTCTTTGCGTTCAATTTCCCCGTTTTCCAGATTCGATCGATCCAGCCAAAAGTAGTAGAAACCACGAGCTATACGCTTCCTTTCCAAAATCGTTGATCAGAAATATTGCAAATTTCTTTCTCGCGCGGTAGAGCGGTCGGGTTTTACGATGCTCGTCCGGCGCTCCGGGGGGAAAAAAGCGCTCTTTCCCCAATTTCGTTTTCTCTCTTTCGTTCTCTCGTGCCTC
This sequence comes from Colletes latitarsis, assembly GCF_051014445.1. NCBI lineage: Eukaryota > Metazoa > Arthropoda > Insecta > Hymenoptera > Colletidae > Colletes > Colletes latitarsis. The sequence goes on from NC_135138.1 coordinate 30,758,732, forward strand.
CCGGGTTAAAGCGTTGATTGTATAACGCAAGATCGAGCTGCGACCGGGAACCGGTACGCATCCGCGCGAGCCGTCCGGGCTAAACTTCGCAGCTGACTCCGCGAAAAGACGTCTCCTCGGAAACGGGACTCGAAAAGATCGGGGGCGACTCGTTCGCGAGGAAATTCTTCGAGCGTACGAGCGCGAGTTCATTCCCTCCGAGAAAGGACGGAAAAGAGAGCGAGGCCTGCAGAGGGAAACGCGAGAAATTCGGAGAAATAATCGCGAGGTGGCGAAATGAAGGAGAACCGACGGGGGCGATAAGCTGGGCGAAAAAATTCGAAAAAGAAACGAGCACCCTGTTTCGAAGAGAAAGCTTCTTATAAAACGGAAGATTGGGATCGTTGTTTTATGCCTCACAGTTAGATTTCTCCGCTCTGCGTTGAGACGTTCAGATCAGATTTAAAAACTCTATTAAGTTTGGGGTTGGATAGTCTACGAATGCAATTTCTCCCTGTATTTTCGATTCGACGATTCGTCGAAGAGTTACTTAATATCGAACAGTGCACAGAGGTCAAACCCATAATTTTGAGGGTCGTAATACCGTAATTCGTCCGAAAACCAGGATTTCTGTTCGCTTCCAAGACCCACTTTCGAAGCATTCTTCGGCTCCAGGGTAACGTTTCGAGCCAGCACGCGGCCTGGCCGCAACCCCAAACACGCAGCAGCGAGAATCGACAGGTCATCGTTGGCCATCCCACCCCCGTAGCCAGTGCAATCGCCGCGTAGCACGCGTACGTGCGCGTAGATCGCGAGTTTTCTCATCAAAGGCGAACTAATTACGCAGGTATCCTGTGCTGTAGCGACGCCCCTCTCCGCGGGCCGCGATCGCAGTTACGAATCTCCCGTTCACGATGAAATTTCAGGCAGCCTGCGAGAGGGGATGGGGCACGAGGGCAGAGAGGGGTGGGGTTGGGCTGGTTAACGGAGAAGCTGTTGGAGGTGGAAGGATGTGCAATGGATGGAAATACAGACGAAACGAACGGACGTTGCTTCGGGGCTAAACAGTGCGCGGCGGCGTGGTTGGGGGAAGGGTGTGGGGGAGGCAAGGGCGGCGGACGGCGGGCACAGGGGGTGGCAACGGGGTGCCGAGAGCTTCGTTAAATAATTAATCGATCCGCACACCGCTCGACTGTCGAGGATTCCTTTCTATTCTCTCGCTGTTCGCACAAACGTTGCGTTTTCTGAGGTTTCTCGTAGTAGCGCCCCCGCTGGATGGGATGAACAACCGGTTCAAAGGTGAAATCGCGGAACAGGGAGAGTCCCGGGGAGGAGGAACGACGATCCTCGGGCAAGGGAGCGTTAGACGACCGACGTTAGCTGGTTCTTTGCCGTGGCAAAGCAGTTGAACGTGCCCGATGAAACGGTTAAGAATGGTTGGACTTCTCCTCTTTAGACTCTGGCACCCTCCTATCGGAAAGGACATGCTGTTTAGCAAATTGCTCCGTTGCACGGCATTTTTCGATCGACGTTGAGAAACTGACGGTGTCTGGATTGTTGATATATAAAGATTTTTTTATATTACAAAAACGTGGGGACTGCTATAGTGGACTCCACCAGTAAGACAACCCTTCCTTAAACACCGAGAGAATTGACGATCTATCGCAGAGTGTATATTTCCCAGACCGATTTCTTAAACAGTCTACCAAAGCAATACGCTTTTAATACAAAAGTACGAAAACTTTAGATGCGTGCAGTTCCGAAACTATTAGTACTTTGTCAATAATTGAACCACTGTTAGAAGCGGCAAAGCCTCCCCTTTAAAATGGCTTTTGGTTTTTGTCGATCCGACTTTCCGTTTTCGAGATATCGTAATTTATATGAAAGTGTAATCTTTAAAATTCCACTCACCGTCTTACGAGAGCCGATTAACGCGTATTAAAAATACTAAAACTTTAGATGCGTGCAGTTCCGAAACTATTAGTATTTTATTAATTATTAAGGCATTGTTAGCGGCGGCAAAGCTTCCTCTTTAAAATGGTTTTTGGTTTTTGTCGATCGGACTTTCCGTTTTCGAGATATCGCAATTTATGTAAAAGGTAATTTTTCTTAATTTGACTATCTCTGTCTCCGTCTGACGCGTCGCATCGGACCTCCTTGTCGCACGTTGACCCACTGACCGAGTGACCGAGTGACGTCACGTTTACTAATTACTACGGTCACGTGCGGTCAACGACCTTGACAAGGCCGTAGTAAACAAAGACTTCGGACCCTATCCGGAACTAGCCACCGCATCGACTTGAAACTAAAATCGCTATATCTCCGGAACTAATAAAGCTATCGACTCGTTCGAACGCTCATTTTAAAGGGCATTTCATCCCCTATCCAACGAATATACCCACTACTATAATTTCTGCTGTCTTCTACGTTTATTTTCAAATTTATTTATTAAATAATTTCCAATTGATTTTATTTAATTTTTAACGTACCTCTATTCAAATTCTAATTCTCATGTAACGTTTGATACTGAAAATGTTGCTCGTTTTTTACATATTATGTTAAATAAATCGTAAACTTTTATTTTTAAACCACAGTAATGAAAAGCTATGTTATGTTAGAAACCTCTCTGCCAGGTTTTAGTTCAAGCGATAAAGTAAGTTACTAAACAAAAAATTTAAAGAAGACTCGTCAACTATGGAGGATTCTAAGGGTTAACGAATACACGGGACGCTGCTGGCGTTGTTGCGATCCGCTCGGATCTGTTTTCCAATTTTCCAAAGAATCGCGTCCAAAGTTAAACGACGGTGACTTTCCTTCCCCCGGGTTTTAGATTTCTTTCTCGAAACTATCGACGAGAAAGAATACGCGATGCTTCCGGATGAGCGATAACGACGAATGGCCGTTCCTTTCGAGAGATTCCCAAATTTTACGCGTGGCCATTCGCACGCGATCCCCAGGTGGCGAACGGGCGCGACTGGGCGCGAAAGGGGGTTATAATAAAGGATTCGCGGATTCCTCGAGCGTAGGTAGTTCCAGTCGAGTATAAATAAAACGTGACGAAATTCCCGAGAAAAATAAGCGAAGCGTCGAGGGAAACGATGAGCGATAACGACGAATGGTCGGCGAGCGTATTCCGTGACGGGGCAATCTCGTTTCGGCCACGCTCTTTCTATTTCCACGATGAAATTTCGCCGTGGTAAGAAAATCATAATTAAAATCGAGCGGGCCAGGAAATTCCAGGGGTAAAATTATTCTCCTGGTTCGGTTCCCGTCTGTACCAGACAGAAAGATCGCGGGAGCAAGAGGAGGGGGAGGGAAGGCGCGTAGCTGTTTCAACAAAGGCGATTCCGCGGTGCGCGGGAACGGCCGGAAATGAGCGCGAATTCTGGTCATTCCCCGGCGCGTAACCTTCGATTAAGCTTGTACCACTTAATTTACGATTCGTCATAACGACAGATTCGGGAATCTGACGTTAATGAATTCCAAATTTCGAGCCATTAATTCCGACAAAATACACGCGGCGCACGGACGATGTTTAAACCCTCCCGAACGTATCGTGAATAACTCAGTAGTCACGTTCCGCGGTTTCCGTTCATTATATGCGGCCGGGCTATTACAATATTTTCATTCTTCGCGGCCGCGATGTATTACGCTTCGCGAGAGAGCCAGAGATTAATCATACTGTTTAAAAATCGACTTCCCGGAGCGTCGCCTACTCTCGAGCGTGTACTTTACATTCTCGCGGTCTACGGGTTTTCTTCGGCTTTGTTCCCTGAAAAGATTCTTTTTTTTTTTTTTAACTCACCGGTTATTTTCAATTTGCGGTACTACATAAAAAAGATACACGTGCGGAAAATTAGTTATAATAAGACGATAGAAATTAAATAGAAAATGATGTTTTACGTAAGGAATTTAAAAGAGGATTATAATCTTCGTTATTAATATTCTCTCGCCTCCTTGAATATACAAGGTATTCCGCATTTTTCCGTGCACACTTCGGCAGTGTGTTCTACAAGTAAAGATAAGACTAAAGTGTTATGAAACAAAAAATTTATACATACTTTGTTAAGAAATTATGACAAAAATATGTAATGTTTTCTTATTTACTAACCAAACAAACTAAAATTTCGTTTAAAGAGAGCAACTACTAGTTGAGGGACGAAAAAATATTTTTAACGCAGAATTATGTGGATAACTTAAACATCTCTTTATCAGAGTTTAATTTCTTTTATTATCTTAGATGCTGAAGTATTCTTTCTTCGATGATAAATTTTTGATGTCACAAAATTTTGCACTATTCTTCAAGTTTAAAAAAATGGGAAAGATTTTAATGGGAGATTCTAGAGGCAAAAATAAGACAAAAATCAAAAATATCAATTTCTTGACTGAGACTTCGTTAAAAAGTTATTAACGTTTAAAGTTCCACCAATACTGGATTTTTTTTCTCGAAAATGCGTAGGATTTCGGGGGTATGTCTATTCACCAAAAATGATTGTAATTGACCCCTGTTACCGAACATAATTTTTCCAAAACGATTTGAAACTTTTCACTTTCATCGAAAAATTTACATACCTACTCGAATTTTTTTCTCGAAAATGCGTAGGATTTCGGGGGTACGTGTAATGACCAAAAATGATTGTAATCGACCCCTGCAACTGAAAATAATTTTTCCAGAACGATTTGATATTTTTCATTTTCGTCGAAAAATGTAGGCACCTATCCAGTGGATTTTTCTTAAAAATTCGTTTATCATTTTTAATAAATTTGTTTGACGCCCTATAGAAAAGTTGTCTAATACTTTTTTGTAGGTACCCATCAGCTCTACTTCAGAAAAAAGTTTCATTGAAATATATTCACTATTGTAGGAGTTATGGTATTTTGAAAATTGGAGCATTTTTATGGGGTTTTTCTAATTTTGCGGGGTCAAGAATCAACTTTTCGAATATTTTTGCGATTTGTACATATTCTCCACCAAAATACGCGTAGTTTGCTTTTTTAAACATTAAAATCGTCCAATCCGTTCAGGAGTTATGATGTTTTAAACATACGCCTGAAATTTCAGTGAAACATATCAGTGGTATGGTCAGACATGAAATTTTCAGTAATGAATTTTTTTCTCGAAACTGCGTAAGATTTCGGGAGTATGTCTATTCACCAAAAATGATTGTAATTGACCCCCGCAACCGAAAATAATTTTTTTATAACAATTTGAAATTTTTTAATTTCGTCAAATAATTTCACACCTTCTCGAATTTTTCTTTCAAAAGTGGGTAGGATTTCGAGGGTATGTCTAATGACTAAAAATGGTTGTATTTGACCCCAGAATCTAGAAATAATTTTTTTAGAACGATTCGAAATTTTTTTTTTTCGCTGAGAAATTTAAGCACCTACCCCCTGTCGATTTTCCTTAAAAATTCGTTTTTCATTTTTAATAAATTTGTTCGACGCCCTACAGAAAAGTTATCTAATACTTTTTTGTAGGTACCAATGAGCTCTACTTCAGAAAAAAGTTTCATTGAAATATATTCACAATTGTAGGAGTTATGGCTGTTTGAAAATTTGACCATTTTTATGGGGTTTTAAAAAAGCAAAATACGCGTAGTTTGCTTTTTTAAACATTAAAATCATCCAATCCGTTCAAGAGTTATGACATTTTAAAGATTCGCATGAAATTTCAGGGAAGCATTTCTGGCCTCACATTACATTTTCAGTAAAGAATTTTTTTCTCGAAAATGCGTAAGATTTTGGGGGTATGTCTATTCACCAAAAATGCTTGTAATTAACCTGTGCAACTAAATATAATTTTTTTAATACGTTTTGAAATTTTTTTCAAATCCGTCCGAACGCTGTATAACATTTTAGTCTTGGTTTTACTTTTAGGACACACTGTCGTAGTGTATACGAAAAATGACGAAACACCCTGTATATAAATTCGAAAACCGTTACTAAGAATTTAATAAAGCTAGTTTTAATCTACTGTTCGTGGAGGGGGCACCGATATGACCAACCGTCGCGACAAAACGAGTAGCATAGATCGTTGCAGCGTCCGGCTGCGCATAAATACAGGTGGAAACACGCTCCCTGCGGCGGGTCTGCCATTTTTTTACGGGTCGTGTACTCCGGAGTCTCAATTGCCTCGCGAAATGATGCTTCTTTGCCGCGCCTATTTACACGCGCGTCTTCATTATTCCCGCGAAATTAAGTCAAGCGGGTCCCGACCGCGACATTAAACGACATTCGCCGGTTACGCGACGCGCGAATCGCGCATATTTTGGAAAACATCATAAAAGCACGCCCGCTTCTCTCTGCCCTGTGGGTCTGTCCGCCCCCTCTTCTCTCGCTTTCCCCGTCAGCGGTGTCGTTCTTCTTGCCCGCTCGATGGGATCGCGGAACGAGCAAAAAGGTGCACCAAGGAAAAAGAGTCGCGTAGCTATTTCCTGCGTTTCGCGACGCGCAAATATCCCAGGGAAACGGCACTTTAATATCGCGGCACCGCATGAAAATTCGCCATACGAGAAGCCGGGTGAGTCGCGCGGGTCGATCGGAGGAGAAAGGACCGTCGATGGAGACGTACGTATACCTCGTACCAGGTGTGCCAAAAGAGAGAAGTAAAAACGGGGAAAGAAAAATCGCTTCCTTCCTTTGATATCGATACCCCGTTGCGTTTCTCCCGTAAACAGGCTGTTTAACGAACATTTTATCGTCCTGCAAGCCCTCAGATTTCGCGTATAAATCGCGTTAATTTCATTCGAATGAAATTTTAACCCCAAAAAATCCTCGAGTAGTAAGCTTCGAGCGAATCGGATTTATTTCGAATATTCCGTCTGTTATATCGTACACGTCATTTCGAATTTAATATTTTCGACTCTGGGCTCGCGATCAGCGACCCCAAAATCCCCTAAATACTGATTTTCGTTCATAGATTACTATTTAATGTTCCGAGCGAACGAATTTCGCGTGCACCATATTATCTCTGTCTTTTTCGACGATGTCGACTTTCCGTGAGGCGATAACGGCGAGAAATATTTATCGTGCAACTTGTTAAGTTTTAATAAAAAATGAGAAAGTCGGCGCGCGACGTGCGCGTTCCGTGGGAAACTCGCCACCGTTTCGATCGCGAAAGCTTGAACCGAAACGTGGATACGTAAATACGATTTTGCTAATTCGTATTTATACGCCGATTATGCACGCACATCGTGTTGCACGTCGTGTATGCAGATTAACGATGAGCAGGGGATGGCGTTTCTTCCAGCGAGACAAAGTAACGTCGTCATTGTTCTTTTGAAAAATTCGTATCGCGGAGAGGGGAAAATCAGCGACTCTAATCGAGCAATTTAAATAACGTCGTATATGGTATGAACAATTTTTGGAGAAGAAATGGACAATTCAGAGAAAACAGTAAAATGTATCAGTTGGACAATATTTTACTCGAATAATAGAAAACCGATTGGGATACTTTTCGTTCCCTGAGTGAAATTTTTATTTTTACTTAATTTTTCTTGTTCGATTCTGGGAGTACTCGTTAAAAGTTGAAGCTTCTACCTCGATAAAAGTCTGAATTATGGCCAAAGTCTTCGTCTATAAAGTGTTACGATTCTATTTTAATTAGATAATAACAATCTGTTTTATATCACAGATAACATGCAGCTGATAATTTAGTTCGAATTTAATCAGATTTCGCCAAGAATGTAATCGCATTTCGCTGAACGCTGCCTCTAAGTAATTTACTATTTAAAAAGGGTTGAACGCAATCGCTAACGTTACTTGTTCTTCGCGTTTTTCGTTCCTCTTTCCAGGAGGGAAGGGAAAAAGAAGCCATCGCCACAAGGCGTCAATCTCTCCGTCGTTAAATAATTAACGGAACTTCCAACAGTATTCTGCGTTAGACAGGGAACTCATTGTCAGTTACCCGCCTTCTTTAACCTTAGTGCACTTTTTTTCGAGCAACTTACGCGGAGGACGGATCTTCGAAAATAGCTAAACTTGGATTAATTTTAATTAAATTCGTCCATTTTTTTGTTTAATAGCGATTAACAAGATCAGCGACAATAACACGATCGAGTATTAAAATTACTGAAATATTCGAAGTATCAAGTAATAAATTGTTTTTTTTATTATATTACTAACCTCGTGTAAAATATGCAGCCGAAGAATTTAATGCACAAAAAGTTCATGCATATGTAAATATCTATGTATAATGAATAAATATAAAATTAACAGCTGTTACTATATATTGGCTCATAAAAATATTTTAATATTCGAGAAATCATTCTACATTTTCTGAAATAGTTTATAAACTATGGAATGAAATTTTAATAATGAATTTTGTTTGTTGCAGGTAAGAAATTACGATGATTAACTTTTCCTGAAAAGCTGTCCCAAAAATCATGAGTAAGTTCGATACAAATTATTATAGTGTTAAAATTTCTGCAAAGTTAAACTCGATAGATTACAAAATTCCAAGATCACTGTTTCTGCAGATCCAAGTTACAAGCATTTGTACAGTTTAGAGTTGTTACGATTGATATAATGCGACATCTAAATTCCAACTTTCACCTCGAAGGTGTTCTTGGAGCGTGAGAACGGCAATTAGTATTTTTGCACAAGTTTTCAATTTAGGAAACAGACCAGCAGTCCCTTCGGTCTTGTCCAATAGCATTCTATAGCCAGTACGTCAATTGCTATTGAGAAACCAGATGGAATTCCAAGACCTCTGTGTCTAACACAAATTACGAACTTCTCAGTCTACCAATCAGCCAATATTGCAAGGAACATGATCCAAACTAGCTATAGAAATTTGAGAAACCACTTCCAAATTTTCAATTTTACTTCGTATCAACTTCAAGATGAATATCAATCGCGAAAGAAATTTTTTAAACATTGCCAAACATAACATCGCTATTGAGAAACCAGATGGAATTCTAAGATCTCTATGTTTAACACAGATTACGAACTTCTCAGTCTACGAATCAGCAAATAAATATTGTAAAAAACATGGTCCAAACTAGCTATAGAAATTTGAGAAACCAATTCCAAATTTTCAATTTTAATGCGTATCAACTCCAAGATGAATTTCAATCGTGAAAGAAATTTTTTAAATATTGCCAAACATAACATCGCTATTGAAAAACCAGATGGAATTCTAAGATCTCTATGTTTAACACAAATTACGAACTTCTCAGTCTACCAATCAGCCAATATTGCAAGGAACATGATCCAAACTAGCTATAGAAATTTGAGAAACCACTTCCCAATTTTCAATTTTAATTCGTATCAACTCCAAGATGAATATCAATCGCGAAAGAAATTTTTTAAACATTGCCAAACATAACATCGCTATTGAGAAACCAGATGGAATTCTAAGATCTCTGTGTCTAACACAAATTACGAACTTCTCAGTCTACCAATCAGCAAATATTGCAAGGAACATGATCCAAACTAGCTATAGAAATTTGAGAAACCACTTCCCAATTTTCAATTTTAATTCGTATCAACTCCAAGATGAATTTCAATCGTGAAAGAAATTTTTTAAACATTTTCAAACGTCGCCTAGAGCTCCAGTTTAAAAATCAGTGGAAACTCGGACGTTGACACTTTAAATACTTCCTTGGGGTTTACGAAACTTCTAACAAACTGTTCTGAATTTTGACCAAGCACGCCTGAAGTTAGATTCTTTTCCAGTTTCCAAGCCCTGTCTCTTTTTGCGCGGTTCCGTTGTCGCAAGTTTATTGCACGCAACCGCGATTCAGTCGTGACTTCCTCAGAAACAAATTATGTTTGGATAAACTTTCGTCGGAGTCGCGAGCCCGTTGTAAATAGAGACTGCTGCGGTGGTCGAAATCAATTTTTCGTTTATAATAAAAGACCAACTATCGAAAATATTCCACTGCTGCGCCAGACACTGTCAATTTTTCAAACATTTCAAACGTAAACTCTTGAAAAAACTTACGGTGTAATAATTTTCAGTGCAATCTTTTTTAAATATAATTTTTCTTTAAATTCCCAACGCTCGTTTAAACTCGTCGGGGAACGTGTTTAATAACCTTGCTGATTTTCCAGTGCAGGGAAACGGTTTCATTATCTTACAGAGTAAAAAAAACAGTGCTAGCGACTACCGGTTTTTAATCAAACGCGTTCGTTTCGGCCATTGTACCTGTTCGCTTGTAAAAATTTCACGATCAAGCTTGAATCGAACACGGACCTTCCTAGAATTAAAAGCGACGAAAAATGTCGAAACTGAAAGTTTTTTAGTAAGCGATCTTAATTTATGGGTAAGAACAGCTGTCGAGGTCGTCTCGAGCGTGATTCGACTTTCCAAAAGCTACTCCATATAATCTAATTTGTCAACATTTCGACCACCTTCTGCCAGAAAAATATATCAGAGAAAAACATTATTTATTTGGAATTAATTTCCCAGAGTCATATTTTACAATATTCCAAGAATATTATATTTTTAGTGGGACACATTTTTCTAACAGAATCCTCAGAATCTCTTAGTACTTACGAGGACCTCTTTTGACATAAACCAGTGTCTCCATAATATCTATTTAATTCGTGTTTAGAAGCTACCAGATAGGGTTATAAATTTGGAGTCTTCGTAATGAAATCTTTATCGTGACGAGAAAGGATTTTCCAAAGCAAGGGTATTATCGTGCGTGTAAAGATAAATTGAACGACAAACGTGGACGGGGTAAGGGCGTCGGTGACGTCTGGAAGACGTGCAACCGTAGCGAATTTTGATGAAAATGAGAATATAACCCGTGCGCGCAGTTATACTGCGAGCACTTCATTTGTGGTTTCCATGGAAATGGACCGAGTCTACGCGCTGAAAAGTAGGAAAGAGAAACGCGTGGCTGGGAACGCGGGACGAGAACGGGAGAATAAGCCATTTGACGTAGAAATCAATAAGGCAGAGTTTGGAAAAAAAGCAGCATCGCGATTCGTGTCTGGCGAAAACACCGGGGTGAAAATAAACGAAACGAAGTGTCCCAGAGTCCGTGGGGGAGGAGGGGCTGATTTACATTGACAGTGACGACTCGTATCGCCAACGGTCGCTACAAAGCTTTTCCTCGCCTCCTGCGTTTGGATCTTCTTCTCCCAACGGTTCTTCTCCTTTTTCTCGTTTTTATCATAACCCTGAATCCGCGTCGTTTTGACCCGGACCGTGCAGTTTTTTGTTTACAACTTTCCAAAGCGATGATAAACGCTGAAAGGTGCACGAAGATGTCTTTTACTAGACTTAGTTTGAATACAAATCTATTCGTTTTACTTTTAAGTTACGGAGCTTCTACAACTTCGAATTAATAAAATATTCGTCCGGAAATTTTGTAAGAATTTATTATACTTTTGACGTTTCGTGAAATAGCTTTTATCTGATTCTGTCTGAAAATTAAGTGTAACGCGAAAATCCTTTTTAAGGGTCGACGATTCGTACAGATGTAGCACAACGAGCCGTTTGTCGTTCGAAATATGAATTTACACCGAATCACAGGCACACATCCGTCACGAAGAATGTGTTTCATGAATATTGACACAGGTGTCCCCATTTTTTTGCAATTCTTGCCAGCGGACAGCAGTTCGTTCGCGGTAGCGTCAACTTGATTCAGAGCGGAGAGCCAACTCGGCTAAATTCGTGACAGGTTAAGTAATGTTGATTAAAGCCGGCGACCATTCCGGGATTACGCTATTATTCGACGAAAAGTTTGACGGGGGAAATTCAAACACGGGTTAGCAGTATAAAAGTAATATAAAATACGACCGAACGTATTACGATGAATTTCTTTTTTCCAGGGTGTCGTGAAATTCTTTCGAAACTACTTGATTCTTCCGGTCCGCTCGCGTTTCCCGTTATACGATTTAATTTAGAGTTTCAAATTTTCGAATCGAATTTTACGATATCGATAATCTGTGAAAGAAACCGTAATATTTCAAAGCTCGAACAGCGATCCCTCAAAATATAAAAATGCTCTAAAAACATTGCAAATATGTTTTTAATAAGCCAAGAACTCCCAAATTCCCCATAAAAGCAAACAAGAAATGCATCAAATATTGAAATAATTCAATTTCCAATCTAAAAGTTTAGAAAATTTCGTGAACTCTTCTAGGTTAGTAGATGAGAAGTCACGTATAGATTGTATTACCATAAATTACAATTAATTAACCGTACAACGACACGATGACAAAGAATTCAAAGAACCTAGTCTCGGTCGAAGATTTGATCGATGAAGCATGAAAAGAGCTGTCTTTCGACGCACGGGATCGCTCGAAACAACGAATCATCGTGAAAGTGCATCGCATTCGTTGCCTCACACAGTCTGACAACTATGACAGGAACGTGTTAATCATGGCAATCGCGCTCCCGATGGGTTCGTCCGTCGATTTTCGTCGAGCAGCTTCAAGGTTCGCTCGTTTTCACTCTCGATGCACCTCGGGGCGTCTTAGCATGCGAGCCACGCTTTAGAAAGGTGATGTACAAGTGTAGGGTGGCTTTAGAATGCACGGCAGGTGTGCCATCCGACCGTTCTGAGAGTTGCTAAGACCTTAACGACTCTTATAGCCCGATTCAACCGATAATCGATCGAGTTAACCGCGCGGTGCCAAGGAAATCCTCTTTAGATTTTCTTCTGGCGCTGTTTTTACTCCGGATCCGATTGATTTCAAACACTTTCTTCTGCGATTCGTTCATCTTTGTCAAATCTCTCTTTGAAATTTACGTTCAACTCTCAGGAAACACACAGCAAAATAACCAGTGGAATTTAATGAATTGTTAAAAATCACGATGGAGCCTAAAGACTGTTATTTCTCGGTATACAGGGTGTTCAGCCATGGGAAAAATTTTAATGGGACATTCTAGAGGCCAAAATAAGACGAAAATCAAGAATACCAATTTGTTGATGGAGTTATTAACAATTAAATTAAAAAATTTCAAATCGTTTTGGAAAAATTATTTTCGATTGCAAGGGTCGATTATAATCATTTTTGATGAATAGATATATCCCGGAAATCCTACCCAATTTGGAGAAAAAAATTCGAGAAGGTGTGAAATTTTTCAACAAAATTAAAAAATTTTAAATCGTTCTAAAAAAATTATTTTTGATTGCAAGGACCAATTATAATAATTTTTGGTCAATAGACACACCCTCGAATTCCTAACTATTTTCGAGAAAAAAATTCCTTACCGAAAATCTAATGTGAGGCCAGAAATGCTTCCCTGAAATTTCATGCGAATCTTTAAAATACCATAACTTCTGAACAGATTGGACGATTTTAATGTTCAAAAAGCCAAACACCGCGTATTTTAGTGTAGAATGTATAGAAATTCTAAAAATATTGGAAAGGTTGTTCCTTGGCCCCGTAATGTTAGAAAAACCCCATAAAAATGGTCCAATTTTCAAACAGCTATAACTTCTATAATAATGAATATATTTCAATGAAACTTTTTTCTGAAGTAAAGCCCATAGGTACCTACAAAAAAGTATTAAACAACTTTTCTGTAGGACATCAAGCGAAATTATTAAAAATCAAAAACGAATTTTTAAGTAAAATCGACAGGGGGTAGGTGCCTAAATTTTTTGGCGAAATTGAAAAGTTTCAAATCGTTCTGAAAAAATTATTTTCGGTTGCGGGGGTCAATTATAATCATTTTCGGTGAATGGACATACCCCCGAAATCTTACCCACTTTCGAGAAAAAAATTCAGTATTGGCGGAACTTTAAACGTTAATAACTTCTCAACGAAGCCACCATCAACAATTTGGTATTCTTGATTTTCGTCTTATTTTGGCCTCTAGAATATCCCATTAAAATTTTTCCCAAGGGTGACCGAACACCCTGTATTTATAGGGTAAGAGTAAAACTCTGTGCTTACATGCTCGTGCATAAAACTCTAGAAGCAATGCTTTATAGAAGCCATAAATTCGTGGTCGGGGAAATTGTATAGCACAAAATAAAAGTTCGGAAAACTATTCTTCTTCTTAAAAAATTCTACCGCTTTCTCACGAATATTTAAAATGTATCGCGAGAAAAATATTTGTTTATTTAACGCGTCGGTATTACACGCGGAAAAAAATTTCATAGAAAGTCAAATTACCTGTCAGCTCGAACTGTTCCGAAACATCGCTCTCGAAATTCATTTTTTAAACGGGCTCGCGTCGTTGTTGCGCAAAATTCATTAACAACCAATTTCGGTAAAAATGGCCAAATGTAATTATATATTTATTATACGGAATAATTCACCGAAATACCGAGCGAACGCTTTTTGCCCCCTGCTCATCTCATTTGCTGCAATTTACGACAGCGTACGCACGAAAATAGGAAAAATGTCTGCGCAGTGTCGATAATAATATTTTTGGCGCGACGAAAATTGCATATTTAACGAATCGTACGCTCGTTGGCCGGGCTATTTTCGAATTAAAGTTCCTGCGCGTGGTAGGGTTAAGCGTCTACGATAAATAAAAAAAAAAAAGAAATAGGAAATAAAAATAGTCGGACCAACTGTATAACCAATGTATAGCAATTCATTCGTGACGTTTATGCGATCGAACAAGTTTTCATCCGTTCCGTCGCGAAATATTCCATTTTAAAATTGAAATTTTTATTTAATAAAACAGTTGTTTGTTTCCTGTATTCGACGTTCGAAATTTTTTTTTATTTAGTTCCGCGACTCGTTAATAATTTCAGAACGAATAGAGATTGTTTTCCCGCGGCGTCGTCCTAAATACCTCGTTTTAATCCGTTTCTCGAGCGCGGATAGAGACACCAGCCGTCTCGGTATCTTTATTAGCGTCGTTGGAAATTGACAAAGAATCAAAAGAACACGCGTTCCCCAGAGGGGCAGACGAAACTCTCGTCGCGTTTCGCGAAGAGAAAGAAGAGGGCGGATGAAAGTCGGTGGGTGGTGGCCTGAGATTAAAAGGTCCGCGAATCGACGAAAGGCTGCACAGTCAAACGGATACGGAGTCTCGTATTTGCTCGCAAATAGAATGAGAGTTCACGTGAAAAGCTTTTCTTGCTCGTTTTGCGCAAAATTTCATTCCTCCGGCAAGAAAGCTCGTCGCGCGATCGCGAAATCCCAAACGCGTTCTGTCAGCGTTGTAAAAGTCTCGCGATTAGTCCCTTCTGGACACCTTTTTCATTTAAAACAGTCGCTGAAATTACGCCTTTGAAACGGATTAAAAATGATCGTCGATTTATCGGGGGTTAATCTGATTTCTAAATACGATTTACACGACGAAGAGCTAGCCTTTTATTCATAAGCGCAATGTTTACTTTGCCCAATTGTTAACAACACCTGTTGAATGTGACGTTTAGGTAAACGTGCATTTCTCCAGCACTGCAGCGCGAAATGACGCGATTACCACTGTTGCACATTAATGTAACGCAGACGCGTGCGAACCGAGTTACGCCAATAGGAAACAGAAACACGCTGTTGCACTAGTTCATTGGAAAACTTAGACATTAACTAATCTGGTGATTCGAAAATTTGCTAAAATTAAAGTTTAACTCGAATCGTGAGGATTCTGATATGAGTCTTTTAAAATTCACTTATTGTTTCCCCAATTATTTCTATGGATTCTCTTGATTTTTCGATCCTCCACAATCTTTGTATTTTTATGTTATAGAACTCCCAAATGTTGAATTTAAATATTCTAGCGATACGAGTACATGCTCCAATTAAAAGAAAAATTTCATATCAACTGTCAACGCACGACAGGTTTTGATAAAAATATCCAGAGTGAAGGAGTTGTTTGAGGTAAAATTGACCCTCGCAGCGAGGGGTGGTGGTGAAGTAAATTCATCTTTGGCTAAGCTCTTGGATCGATGGCGAAACGAGGAAAGGATGGGATAGCATAGGCGTCGTTCGGAGCAGATAAATGCGCGTCGGGGTCTCCGGCGGGTCCTGAAGGAGAAGGTCGAGTGCCATTAGGACAGGGTTTACGCAACAGGTAAACGCTGGATTATTGACTCGTCGGTTCGACATGGAGTCGCAGGATCGGGAGTGTGCGTGTGGGAGGCCACAAAGTGCATGCACGTGCACCTTCCCCATCCACCGAAACGGCCAGTCTTCCTCGACCCATAGAGAGGGAACACGGGGCGTGTGTACACAGCATGGAATCAAATGTAACCGCAATGATTGCGATGTGTATTCTCATTTCCAGCGTATTCCCACATTCTGCTTGCACAGAAGTGCATTAATGCATGCAAAGGATTCCATTGAACCTGGCCGGGGGAGTCTAATTTCGCGGTGTCCTTTATAACCGGGGCCACCCCGGTACTTGTTGGTCGCTTTATTAGCGGAATAGAGACGTCGCGCAGAATTTATGGAATCCACGCCAATAATCGAACCGAGAAATTTACGACTTCCTACGTTCGACTACCTTTCTTTTTCTTATTGCTTTACTTTTCCTTCTATCGTAACGTCGATGTGCAGTTAATTCTGATTATCCGGCATACTCGGGACTAGGGTAATACCTGAAAACCAAATATGCTGGATAATTGGACTATACCTACATCTGAAGTGATAAAAACGAGGAATATCGTCACAGACGTGATATACGAGTAGAACTTACATACAATGTATTTTTTCGGCCCATTTTTATGGGACTTTAGAAACCCATTAACATTTTCGTGTCACTCGCACCATTACATTATGAAAATTGAATCACTTTTATGGGGTTTTTCTAACTTTACGGGGTTAAGGAATAACTTTTTGAATATTTTTTGAATTTCTACATATTCTTCATTAAAATACGCGTAGTTTGCTTTTTTAAACATTAAAATCCTCCAATCCGTTCAGAAGTTATGATATTTTAAAGATACGCATGAAATTTCAGGGATACATATCAATGATATAGTCAGACATTATATTTTCGGTAAGGAATTTTTTTCTCGAAAATGCGTAGGATTTCGGGGGTACGTGTAATGACCAAAAATGATTGTAATCGACCCCTGTAACTGAAAATAATTTTTCCAGAACGATTAGAAATTTTTCATTTTCGTCGAAAAATGTAGGCACCTATCCAGTGGATTTTTCTTAAAAATTCGTTTTTCATTTTTAATAAATTTGTTTGACGGCCTACAGAAAAGTTGTCTAATACTTTTTTGTAGGTACCCATGAGCTCTACTTCAGAAAAAAGTTTCATTGAAATATATACACAATTGTCGGAGTTATGGCTGTTTGAAAATTGGACCATTTTTATGGGGTTTTTCTAACTTTACGGGGTTAAGTAATAACTTTTTAATATTTTTGGAATTTCTACATATTCTTCATTAAAATACGCGTAGTTTGCTTTTTTAAACATTAAAATCCTCCAATCCGTTCAGAAGTTATGACGTTTTAAAGATTCGCGTGAAAATTCGGGCAAACATTTCTGGCCTCAAATTAGACTTTCGGTAAGGAATTTTTTTCTCGAATACGCGTAGGAATTCGGGGGTATGTCTATTCACCAAAAATGATTGTAATTGACCCCCGCAACCGAAAATAATTTTTCCAGAACGATTTGAAAAAATTTTTTTTCGTCGAAGAATTTGTCCACCTATCCTGTGGATTTTTCTTAAAAATTTGTTTTTGATTTTTATTAAACACAACGATGAGTAATATAATAATACAATTGATTAATAAAAACTAAAATATATAAAATTCCTACTTTTTATTCTTCAACTGTGTAGTATCGACGTCACTGCTGGATGAATGCGATTGTGGCTTCTTTGTTTATGTGGTGTATAATTCCTAACATTTACCGAAGAACAGTCTGCTGTAAAAATCCTACTGTACATGGAAAATATCCAAGCTGCACATATGGAAACTTTTTCTCCCGCGACCTTTTTGGTCGCCTCTGTGCGCCCCTCGAAGTTTGCACGTTAAAACTCGAAACACCCTGTGTATCGCGTAAAATTGTCGTAGCAACGCAGATATTATAACGTTATAAGGGGTATTTTATATGTCGCGAAATTAATACTCGATTTAAACGAAAGGCATAAAAGTCGGCCGACGAGTGCCAGTAAAAGCCCCCCCCCCCCCCCCCAATGCTGCGTCGAAACAAAGGAAATAATATGAAATTTTGCTCCCGTGGAGTTGCATTAACTTGACACGAGTCCCCCCGGTAAGTAGGACCAGCTCGCCATTCGCAGATGCAAATTTATTTCGACATTGTTGAGGATCCACGAGTGTGTTCGGTTTCATTGAATCCCCCTGACAAAAGCTCATAGAATACCGGGGTTTTAAATTTACGCAGATATGTATTAACCGTGAAAAAAAATGCTTGCCCAAATTGTGCCGATAACAAAGGCGAAAAACGAACGGGCATTTTTTGCTGTTCGAAAAGTTACAGAACAGGTCGCGGCGACGGGTATTCACGCTATTGGGCCGCGTTTAAACGAAAGCTAAAAATTTTCCGTTTTATGAAAGTCGTACACTTTAGTTAATCGTTGCATAAAAACTGGCGGACGTTAAATGAAAAACGTGTACGCGCATCGATACCGATAAATTGAAAATTGAATTTTTTTCTGACGAGCCGCGCTCACCATCACATGCCTGACATTTTCCTCCTGTGTGTGTTATTTTATTTTTTTTTATTTTAACTTTTTCCCAAACTACGATTATAAATGTATCGGCGATGTTCATTATTTTTCTACCCGTTTTTTTTTTTCCACGACGCGCGCAATTGAAGAATAAACGAACGACACGATAGCTCTCGCGTGGAACAAATTTTCGGATTATAAAAATGAAATCATAATTAGAGTAGATCTTGGTAAGTGGGAAAGTTTATGAAAATATTGCTATGCTAATTTATATTTTCGCTATTTTTCCTACTAGGAATCCAAATTATGAACGATCTTAATGCAATAGGCTGCTGATAAACACGAAATTGATCGATCTAAATATAATTTTGGGCAGCGTGGAGTTATTAGGATCCCAAAATAAAGATGTTCGCGCGACTAGAGTTTTATAAAACAATTTAATTGAAAAAAAAAAAAAATATATATCGAACTTGCGGCCTTTTTAGGAGGATTTTATTTGATCTGCGAATTATTATTGTGTCTTTGCCGCACACGTCGCATCCATTCGTTTCGGCTAATCATATTTTTCTCTCGCGTCGACACGGGTCGCGCGTAAAAGAGCTTTGCGACGATATTTGCACGGGTATTTTGTAATGTTTTTTCACGAATTACGTTTCGCGCAGCGGCGTTCGCTTTTATGGCCGCGTCACGAAATACGATATCGAAACAAACAATAGTGTTAAACAATGTCGCCCGCGTGATATATAGAAATCGGAGGAGAGTTTCGAAACGAAACATCGATAAAAATAAAAACTGTAAACAAAACACAAGTGGACGCGCGGACGTATTTTTTTTTTGTTTTTTTTTTGACAGGTTTTTTAAACACGTCTCGTCTGTCATGCGTATGTATAAATCGTGCCCCCAATCCGCGTTATCAATAAAATTATTCCTTTGCGAAAGGATCCGTCAATTTCTCGTCGGAGGCAGAGCCGGGGATTTTCTGTTTCATATCCGACAAAGCTTTTCGCGTGCACATAAATAACGCTGCCAGCCTCGTGTAAATGTAATTTAACTTTGTAGACTCCCCTTTGTACACAGAGTGTCCAACAAGATTTATTTGGAATATATTTTCGTATTTTACAAGATATTTCAAGAACATTGATATTATTCTTTTTGATGAAACGGTATATATTTGATCAGCTTAGGATACTTAGAAAAATCTCTTTGATGAAAGTGAAAATTTCAAGCCTTGCAACCCCTAAAAGTTTTTGAATGTAAAGTCATCGACGCTGGGAAATATTTTTGCTAATCGTGGCTCGAGTTCGTTGAACAATTTAAAAGTTGGAGAGCTTATTTCGTCGAGTACGATATTTTCAATGTATCCCAACAATATTTTGCCCCGTCGAGGGCAGAAATTCTTGCCGCCTGATCGACACGAGTCGACTTTCGAGCAATTCCCACCTCGCCACCCCTGGCTCTCCTAACTATCATCGCAATTTCTCCGAAAACCTCCGGGAAAAGCATCGCGTCCTGGCTTAGTCGACTGTTAAGTCCGCTCTCTCGGCCGATTTACAGGTCGGTACACGCGCGAAAGATGGATGAGCCGGTTTATAGACAGAATCGTGCCGCGGTTGAAGCTTACGTAAACGGCTGCGTTACGTAATCCGTATCCACGATGGAGTTAGAGGAGCGCACATACGGCGAGAGATCACTTCGTCGCTTTGTAACCCGACAGAGTGTCGCGAAACATTCCGACTACGCTTTTGGATGGCTCGACTCTCGTTCCCTCGAGACCTGTCATTGAAACCGTTCTGCGAATCGAAATATTTTTAGAGATTTACGTTAGATAATTCTTCCTTTCGCGATACTTATTCGTATCGAATAAGTATTTGTTAAAAAATGATTCGAAAACGTGGAATTTATTCTATTTACAAGTAATTGTACCTGCGTATGATTTACAAAATTCTGAATAAAATGGGTCGCGAAAGACCCGTGCTCCAACACTTTTGTGGTGGAGTATAGATAGTCACATACGCGTGATAAAGGTATTTAGTAACGATAATAAGAATTATGCTAACACATTTTACGGTCGTGAGCCTCGGCTCACCTCGCGGAGTATGAAATGAATAAAACATGCTAGCGATACAAAATTAAGCTGCCATGCGACGTATACTAATGGAAGCTTAAAAGATCTGTCCTGGAGGGAATTGCGAAGTGAATCCTTTCCGAGTAAACAGCGATTTTCTATTTCAATAACGCGATTTATATCTGTTAATTGCTTACGTAGGACGACGGGATGTTTTTTAAATAAAAAATAAAGTTCTGAGGCATTATTTATATTCTATAGAGAGAAGCAGACACGACTCAAAGGCTTGTTTCACGTTGGTCTTGTGAATTTATTCTCCGACTGCTCATCTTTAAGAGATTGTGTTAAGTAAGAAGCGGAGGATAGTGACTCGACGCTCTTCCAGTACGATTACGAAACTCTCGTTATGGGTTATGATTGGTCGCAAGCCAATTCTCTCGAAAGCAAACTAAAAGTCACGTTTCGTAACAATACTCGACTTGACCGTGCGTATAGTATGCAAAACTAGTTTTGAGAAAGAATTTAACGCGTCTAGTTCCACGTCATTCATGGGTGATTAATACTATGGCTATTGCAGCGTCATTTTTTAACGCTATTTAGGTCCGGTGAGCGTTTAAGAATGCTTTAAACTTTTATTGTGGAGGGCCAACTAGTGTGTACAGACATTTTCTATTAAAATCACAAGTTCACGTAGAGGGAAAGCGTTCCCACGACTTGCAACGAGCAGGATCACGATGCAAACATGACAAGCGACCGCGAAGTTCTCTATAATTCGAAGGAAAAGCAGTGACACAGTCGATTCTCATTTGCGTTAGGTCAGTCCCGTGTTCCCGGAGTCTTTCGAGGATGACGACGACGTCGTGTCTCCCTTTGGGAGTAACCGAGGCAACACGCCGGAGCATAGGAAAACAGTAATCACGGAGTAACTCGCAGGAAGCGCGGAGGACTCGAGAGAAGGTGTTGAATCGAGTTGGCTATACTGTAATACGGGCCGCAATGCATACAAATGTCATTTCCACCTCTCGAGGACTCTCTTCCTTTTCTCACCCTTCTCCTTCCTTCCTTCCTTCCTTCCTTCCTTCCTTCCTCTCTTCCATCAACCACTACGTTTCTCACCTGGTCCACGCGTATACACCGTGTTTCGGTAACTTCATTAGCAGGAATTCGAATTTATTTACTTTGATAAAAACAGCCGAACCAAGTATGATCTTTCGCTGTGATGGTGTTTCGTAAATGCGAATTAATTGGCCATCTTGTTTTTAATCTACGATCAAAAATACTGCGTCTCCAGTTGTCGTCACTTTATTCATTTTAACACCGAACGTGTAACGCAAAAACTAATGTGAAAATGTGGTGTGAAACAGTGTCTAGCGAATGATTATAAGCAACTAATTTAGAAAGTAAGTGTCGTAGCAGTCATGAATATTTTCGAACGGATTAAAATGCAAGCGATATCCCAAAGGAAACATTTTCGATTCGTTTGGAAAAGGCTGAAACAGGAAAGTTCTTCCGCGAAACAATTTCCCAGCGACGGGAAGAGGATGGTTGGGAGCTTCGCAGAAACACCTGTGCAAGCTACCCTGTATATATCTCCGTTCTCGTTCTCGTTCGGTTGTGTGCCGAAGCAAGCAACATCGCGCCTCGTATACGTGTCTATCGAATCCGCTAACAATGAGATCTAATATCGTCTACCGAATTATGCAGCTCCTTCCGTACACGATGGCTGTGGAGTCTCTTGGCGCAACGCGCGCCCTCCCCTTTCAGCCCCTTCCCGCTCCCGTATTATAGCTCTCGAGAGTAATCGAGCTCGCCGTTACCGCGAAATCGAAACCGGCGAATTTCTTCTGTCGACGGTTGGGCTACGTGAAACGCACGGTGCACCAGGATTCGAAACGACCCGGCCCGCGTATACGCTAAACGAGAACGTGGCTCTGGACAAAGGATATCGCGGGTGCCACCGACTAGACCAGTTCAATTTTCGAGAAACGTTTCGGTCCTATCGGGATAATAGGGGCCGAAGAAATCGCTGTAAAAGGTGGCTACTAACTGCTCGAGGTCGAATTTCTTCTTTCGGGGATCGGTGGATATTTGCACGTGATGTGCCAGGTAAATACCTGCTTCGTGGTCCATTCTTCCCCGGGGAACTAATAATTCTATGTTACGAATTTATTGGGGAACACAAAACCTAGATACTGAGTCCAAAATCACAAGGTATCGTATTGGAAATCGCTGTAAAAGGTGGCTGCTAACTGTTCGAGGTCGAATTTCTTCTTTTGGGGATATTCTTTCTTTGGTGGATATTTGCACGTGATGTGCCAAATAAATACCTGCTTCGTGGTCCATTCTTCCCCGGGGAACTAATAATTCTATGTTACGAATTTATTGGGGAACACAAAACCTAGATACTGAATCCAAAATCACAAGGTATCGTATTGGAAATCGCTGTAAAAGGTGGCTGCTAACTGTTCGAGGTCGAATTTCTTCTTTTGGGGATATTCTTTCTTTGGTGGATATTTGCACTTGATGTGCCAAGTAAATACCTGCTTCGTGGTCCACTCTTCCCCGGGGAACTAATAATTCTCTATCACGAATTTATTGGGGAACACAAAACCTAGACACTGAGTCCAAAATCACAAGGTATCGTATTGGAAATCGCTGTAAAAGGTGGCTGCTAACTGTTCGAGATCGAATTTCTTCTTTTGGGGATATTCGTTCTTTGGTGGTCTATTCTTCCCCGGGAAACTAATAATTCTCTATCACGAATTTATTGAGGAACACAAAATCTAGACACTGAGTCCAAAATCACAAGGTATCGTATAGGAATATTTGTGCATCTTTGTTGTGAACCCAGTCTTTGCAATTACTTAACCAGGAGATTCGTGGGGGATCACCTACGATAAATGACGAGTTTCACTCGCGACTTTCGACGCGAAACGAGTTTAACCGTTCGAGTCCCACGCAGCATGACCACGCTGTTCAGATTTCATGTCGCAAAGAGCCTGTACATTTGACCGCGATGTGCAACTGTCTTGTCCGTTCCCACATTCCCAAATCGAGCGAATAAAGAAAAATGTAAAACTTTGTTATTCTTTTAAAATCGTTCGAATTAAAATCACGAAACAGTATTTATCCAGTAACGTGTCCAATCGGTTTGCGATAGTTTGACGACGGCGTTCTGGAAATAAATAAGATAGGGTTTATATCGCTATGTCGGGCACCTTTCGACACGATTTTTCAAATACACCCGGGACTCGTACGGTTAATTGCACACGACGCTTAATTCTGCGCGCGCCGCGATGTGGATGTCTTCCATTTGCCGCGGGGATGTACGAGATCGATAGAAACTTCGTTGTAACTCATCGAGACGAGTGCACTTACAAAGGGCGTTACCCAACTGGAATCGATTCTGTTCTACTTGAAATATGTCGTTAAACACGGAAATCCGTCACACATGTGATTTCTTTTTTCATTATATAGAGTACGCCGGCGATCGTGGTACGATCGAAAGGAAAATGATCTTCTAGCAAAAATTGTTTTACGATTTGCTTGCGTATTGTATTACAATTATTAAAGTCCTCGAAAAGCAGTTCGTTTACTTAGAATGAATTACTAGACAATTTATTTAGTTTTTTGTCATATTTCGAGCCAGAATTCTCCGTATAATGGCTCCCTGTTAGTGGGCCGCGAACGAACGTGGCGGTTATGGAAGTCGTTGTAATTTTAGATATAAAAATCTGTAATTAGGGCCGCAGATGGGGATCACGCTAACGATAAGAGCTACTCGAAACGAATTCTATTCCCTGGAGGGGGATGGAAAATGCAACGATGGGAACACACGGGGCCTTCCATCGGAATAAACGCGGGCGGGCGTCGTGAAATTTTTGCACCGTCGACCACCGTCGTCGCTTTTCTTTCCCCGTCGTAAAAAGCACCGTATAACGCGGTTTAAAGACAAACGCGCATCGTAACAGAATCCCATTTAACCAGTTGGTTGCTTTCCTTTTTACGCGTGGAGACGGCATAACGGATGTTAGGAAAAGGTAATACGGTCGACGCTCTATCGCGAACGTGTCCCGTGGAAAAGGCCGCGCGCCCCGTTCTCGTATCAAAATTTCCCTGCGAGATACGTTGACGTTTCCTCCCCCGTAGACGCGGTATTTTGTATCGTCGACCGAGCACAAAGAACACGGAACACGCGTGGATAATACGATCGCGACGATACGAACGGAACAACTGAAATTTAAACGAAACGAATAACCCACGCGATGACGTCTATCGTGGCCACAACGAATCTAAAAACTGATTAAAAGAGCAGTTGTGGTTAAAATATGTCAACACTTCAGCGTAAATCATTTAATATTCCGATTTTCAGTTCTAAACATTATTTATGGTGCTTTCTATACCGGTGCCATTTTTACCATTTTCCACCCAGTGGAAACGTTTTAAAAAATTATGTGTTCCGTTTAATATTGCATTTATTCTAAGAGCAAAGTTACATGCTCGTGAAAAAAGAAGTTTTTACGAGTAAACGAAGTCACCTGAGATGGAGGGGATGGCCCTTTTCTTCTCGTAGCAATTGTCATGCCACGTAGGTGAAGTTTTTCCCCTCCCGGTGTGTTTCCGTACACGCGACTGGGCACGTGTGCTTCTTCGACATGACTGTTTCACGTACGTTGCATACTCATGGGCACTCTCGCGACTCTTTTTCCCGGGTGAACTCGAACAGTCTCAGACAGAAAGGAATTTTATTCCCGGGATCAAAGCCATGGCGCGATTATGTGCCCCGGGATTTTTACGTACCGCCATGGAATATAAATAGCGAAGTTACACTCGCTGAACGCCGTGAAATTACAGCCGACGGAAACGCGATTATACGACTGCACGCGGAGAACCCGATGATTCGTCTTCCTGTCTCTCGTTTGCCCCGAGACCGATCGATGAGATCTGTTTCGAACTCTCGAACTATGACCCTGCGTATTTTCCGCTTGTTTAACAAATTTATTAGCCACGTCGTTTTTTGTCGATTTTTGGAAGATCACGAAGCGTTCGATTCATATTTATATCATTGTACAAAATTTGTTTCTTCCTGGTCGGAGACATTATAGTAATCTCGAAGTAACGTTTCCATATTTATGTATTTTTATAATTGTTAAAATCGATGCTGGGGCTCGTTGGAATTTCGATAATGTCACGAGCATTTTTCCATTTAACAATTTACGCGCGTCAGTCGTCTGGGACAGCCTTCAGCGACACGTCTGAACAGACACGCACTTACAGAGCTGGGATAATCGATGTATCGAGTCAATTAAAATGCCACGACGGACAAAAAGATCATCAGCAGCAACAATCGCGCGATTGATTAACGCCGGCCGCATAATTATCGCCGCTATCATTCGCTAATAGGCGTTCGACCAGCGACGTTTTGGTCTACTGTAGATTAAACTGTTCAGACGCCTGGGTTGATTAATTTCCCAAAAATTCGACGGAAACGCTGTTACTTTTCTAAACGTTTATACGTTAATAGTCTCCGTCCCCTTTTTAATGTTATAATACGTTGCTGAACTCGCTCTTTGTAATAGAAATTTATCCTCTCTTTTTCCAAGCTCGTTACCTATCGTTACGTTCCAGGCAATCTTTCAGCGTTAGAATCTCGTTGCAAAACGATATTAAGATAATTACCGTAATATTTTGCGAATGAAACGCTAAGAAGGATAAATTATCCCGTGAACCAAACCCTCGGAGCGTCTCGAATTACATTCAAAACACACTCGTGCAACTCCAAAGTGTTTTTAAGTATGTTAATTTCGTGCAAAACTGGGATCGTTTTAACGAGAAATAAATTACATATCTTCTTTCACGAGGGATAAAGATAGTACGTAACCGATGATCGCAAGCTTCTTAACTACACTCTAGCAAAATTTGGCTGCAGATTGAAAAACTTAGTAGTTTACGAGGTACTTAGACTTTTCAGGTCTTACTTGTACGTTTCCTTCTTCGATACGGGAAGAAATTTAATTTAACATGCAAATTTTTCGTTTCTCTCGAGTTGAGAATCCACAACCTATTTCTTAATTTAAAAAATACCGTAGCCTTATAATTTTGTGACTCACTGTGCAACGTTTCTATCCGTATAATATATGCAAAGATCAAGCAAAAGGGGAGGGTCGAAAGATAACGGGTGGATTCGTAAGTAATAATTAATTTCTGAAAGAAGGGCAAGCTACACAAATACTCGAGACCATCGCGGTCATTATTGGCATTCATTCCCCTAAAACCAACCACCTGGGGTCGCGTTGAATCGCGTAGACGTTTAATAACGTTTCGTATTACTTGGGAAACGCATCCCGCGGACTTGTTTACTCAGGATTTGTTAGCGTTTCCTTGCAATTTCAACGCATACAAGGGTTTTTGCTGCACAGACGACGACGTGCTCGGCCAACCGCTGGCCCCGATACATGTTTTATCGCATTTCGGATCACTTTGGGATGTTCTGGCCGTTTTCTGGGCTCGGATAGCACGCGTTTAATGTTTAATGATTTATTCATTTGCCCGTTGAACGTGAAAGATTCAAGGGTATAGCGAGGAAGAACTTGTAACGGAAGCATCTGTATGCAAAGTCTTCTTCGTTCCATTAATATCCGCTTGAATATTTCATTATTTAATTTCATACTTTCCGTGCCTGATTTGGTGCCAGCTCCACGGCTCTTGGCAATGTTTTTTACGTATTCTACTTCATAGCTATTATTTATATCTCTAACGCGTTGGTTACAAGTTAATATGAATCGAGATATTTAGAGACAACGGATAATAAAGATCTGAGGTTACGTTAGGAGGTGCGAGACGAGAATAGTTCAAATTCCGGATTTCAATATGGATTTGCACTGTTCGACGTCGCTGGAACGTAAAGCCCGGGGAGAAAAGAAGCTGGTAAAATCGTAACTCCCCATTGGAAGCGATAAACAATTGGGGTAAATGATTCAACAGGACGTAGAAGCATCGTAGAACAGTCGATTGCGCTTCGAACGGTGGCATAACACGCATCGCGTGCAAACGTTGTGGCTTTGGCCAGGCTGGGCTTCGACTGGTTTCTCGCGTTAAAGCCATATTTATACTTTCCCAAGCGGGGAAAAGATTCCTCATAGGAAGCAACACTGGCACGGGCCGAAGGTGGAACACACGACGAAGGCTTTATCCGCGATAAGCGATGGAGTTTCTCTCGGTTTCTCGATTCTACGCGTGTTTTCAGCCTCGAGACGTCTTTCGTGGGATGGTTTACGTCTGTCAGCGATTGTTTTTCCCCCCGTTTGCGAGACAATTAAAGCTAACGGCCGCGATTAACCCTTCGTTCCGCGTCTCGAGGAAGCAATAGAGAACTTTTTTTCCCCCCCCCCCCTTGGCCGCGTTGCGTTTCAAGACGTTTCCCATTTATGGGCATTAAGGTCTAAATTAAACCGATCGAGACCGTTCTGGCTGGACGTATTGCAGCAATTATATAACATTCCGCAAAAACGTACCAAGCACGGTCGGTTTTATATTTTTCGACGCGCGAATTGTTTGTTTTCTGCTTAATTTCATCGACAGGGTCCTTTAATTCAAACACTACGTGTTCTTCCATCGAAGCCTTTGAACCTCAGCGGTGACGTAATAGTAGTTAATTCCGACCGATTGTTAATAGGAGGTCTTCCAGTAAAACGAGGAAGAGCGAACGCTGAAACAATGGCTCTCAATTAAATTCCACTCTTATCTGAAGTGTCTATCTGACGATACAAGTGCCGGAACTGAAACGTTCTTGAACTCCCTCTTCGTAGAGTTTTGCGTACTTTTGGGGCACCCCTTGCGCAATCGATCGCTTCTAACATCATTATGAATCCCAGGAAAAACTTCGAACCTTTTAATTCCTAATAAACCTGAATTTATACTCATTATAAATTATTTTAATGCTTCGTCGTAAATCACAAACCAAATAAAATTTTCAGAATATTTTACAGATGTTACGTGCTCGTTAGTGTAATATTAAATTACACCAATTTCTACGGTACGTTCAGAAATGTTTCATTCGAATCTTTCGAATGGTTTCCGTCGGAAGTAATCGAATTACTCCTATGCACTGAAAATGTAACGTTGGCCTCGTCGAGCGTAATCGATTACTTTGCCAATTATTAACCAGCCCCGTAACTTCCCCGGTCCATTAAGGAGTGTCAAACGTGGACAGTAAAGAATTTTATTGGTAATACGAACGCCAGCAAACCGAGAGCTTATTTGTCTTTATCGATTTTGCTCGACGTGAGTTATTATAGCGCTCCGAAGCATCTCTGCAGAAGTCGTTTCCGAACGAAAATTGTTCTGACGTGTTTTCTATACATTTTATACACCTTCGTCGCTGTTGTGTCTTCCGTTCTCCGTTAAGATACGTCCGAGATTTTAAGGTTCCGCGCACGTCGTGTCGTTAGTCTCGATACTGGACTTTTTAGCTATCCGAGCGTCAGCAAATCGCGAAACAAAATATTTGTCTCGCGCGTGTTTACAATTTTAAAAAGAAACAACGGTAAATCTACTTTAATTAATAACGAGTACTTTAGATTCAAATTGGAGTTCGTTGCAATTTAATTTAGGAAAGAATAATTTCCCTTGAATCGCCCTTGAATGGTCGCGATAAAATATAACCCAAAGGGGTTAAATTTGGCGCGCAGAAGCTGTACGTTTAATGCATTCTAACGAAACGAGGAAGATAGGAGCCACCGAATGGGACTCGCAAGGTTTCGTCAAACGATGCTGAGCAACATTACAATTGTCTGAGGAATCTCCTACAGTGTCGAGTGTCACTCGGTCATAATTCTTCGACTCCTCTGCGCCTTTCTTCGGGCAAGAAAGGGCAACAGAGAGAGAGACGAGGACACGACAGTGTCTGAAACGCCTTGCGATGTGCAGAAACGGAGTGTAAAAGAGAGACAGGGACGGGAACAGAGTCGTATAACAGAACTGTCGTTTTACTGTTGCGAAATTCCAAGACGGGCGTGTGTCGCCTTTGTTGGCAAGACTACGGGCGTTATTCCCGTAGCTTAATGAAATTTCTTTACAGCCGCGCAATTGTTTCGCAATCTCTCGCGATCGACTGCAGAAAAAGAAAGAAAACGCCTAACCCCGGGTGCCACAGCCAGCAGCGGGGGATTCGGCGTTTTCGTGCTCGCGAATCGACCGGGTTATTAAAGTTAGCGGTGTCCGCAAATTAGGTGCGTTCGCAATTTAATGTCGAAATTTCGAAACAACGGAGGAAACGCTTTCGACGCGAGCAATTTTACAGAGCGCATCAGGCATTGCTTTCGACCGTTTCCTGCGATTCCCAGCAAATCCGACCGACTTAATTCCCGATGATTAATCGCGTGACGCCGCGGAGAAAACGTTTCCAGAGGAGATTGCGGCGTTTCGCGCCGTCGAACAATCCCGAAGACAGTCGTATTTGCGAAACAATAGGATGTTTCCAGAGGAATGCTCGCGCGTCGCTGGAAATTTCGCGGAGTATCGATACCGATCGATTGAAATTATTCAATTGACGGGCTGCACCCGTCAAAAATAATTCAGTGATAATAGACGAGAAAATGTTTCTTAGCTGGCGACTTGGGGTATTTTGTAATCTTTAAAACCGCGTGGAAGGTTTGGGAAAATGTATGTTTCCGAAGTTCATTAACTTGTATCGAGTACAAAGATTATTTGAAAGTTGTCGTGAAAGTGATAGTGAATGCTCTGTTTTAGAAGAAAATAATGATAGTCGAACACAAAAGATTATCCTTTCGATTTTTCGATGAAAAGGCTATTGTATACTGCTTATACCAAAAGCAATCGAGAATTTAAACAAATTCGTTTGGTAATACGAGTAGTATCGTAAAAATTTTTGACGTACACGTTTCGAACTTTTATAATATCCTATTAATAAATATAATTCGAAGGCCTGGGAGAACTGAAATACACAGAATCTCTGGTTGCCCAATTTCGGGAACAAATGGAAGTTAGTTTAACCGTGCGTATTTTTTATTCCACGACCGAGACAAATGAACAGAATTTTTAGAATTCTTGGAACAATTATGAATACAGCGCAGGTATTAAATTCATTTAATGCTCTTTTGGGGGGGGGGGGGGGGGGGGGGTTAAAAAGAATGCAATGGTATTGCACTTCGTCCACTTGAACGCGAACCGGTTGAAAATAGCTGGAATTTGCATTTGCGCCGAATAATTATTTGAACGAGTTTTAATGCAATAATTATCTGAAATAATATGTAGAACAAACGTTGGAAATAATGAAGGATACCTGTATCGAATCGTTTATAAGTGATGGCTGTGTATCGAGTCGTTTATAAATGATGGTATTGAATTACATAAATTTTGCACGCGCTCGAATTCGTTTCCGATTAAACGATGGTCTATGGATTTTCATAAATAATGCGCAATGCCTCATTGTTAAACGGAACTGTTTTGTATACCTGTAAATATCCCGACATTATGAAATAATATCGCTTTTGACGGAAGAAGAACTCCAAGATCTGTTTAATCTCGTTTGTTCTCCAAAATACGTTATTGTTGCCTTCTGAAACCCCAACTAATTTCTTCGCTTCGTACGAATAAAAGGGTTGCCTAATTCAAGATTTATACGATTTGAAAAATCGAACACTAGCTTCGTTTCGCCTCTATTATTTCAAATCGTGACCCTAAATTTAATTTTACACGACGACTTTTGGTGTCGAATCGAACGGAGGATAATTTGTCAACGATATTTCCAAATATTTCCAAACTTACAGACCGTTTGCAACCGATGGATTTATTTTGTGCGTTTAATTCTTCGACGTGAAAAGAGTTAATGCCTGAACAAAACGTTATATTAATGACTCGAACGAAATTTACTACCCACAGATTCAATAAAATAGGCGAAAAATCTGCTGCAAACTCGTGGACAAAAAATCAAAAATAATCGAACGGTTCGTCCAGTTGGACTCAGGGCACAAATCATGCACTGTAATATCGTCGAATATCTCTGCATTTAAACCACCGAAAGAAGCTACTCGAGACTAGCAAATTAAAAATGACCGAGTTGATCTCGACTCGATGGAC
Source organism: Colletes latitarsis (assembly GCF_051014445.1). Classification (NCBI taxonomy): domain Eukaryota; kingdom Metazoa; phylum Arthropoda; class Insecta; order Hymenoptera; family Colletidae; genus Colletes; species Colletes latitarsis. The sequence continues at coordinate 30,790,394 of NC_135138.1, forward strand.
TAAAATTCTTTTTCTGTACTTAATCGACTATCCTTAGAAACGTTAAAAATTTTCGTACGTTTCTGGTCGAACCGATTAACTGAATTTTCAGCGTGCAACAATGCGAGTCTCGAGAATTCGCGCGATAGAAGGGTCGAATGACGTCGTTTCTGAATCGTTTATATATTTCTTGATGCAAAACAAATTAGAAATGACCGAGTTGATCTCGACTCGATGGACTAAAATTCTTTTTCTGTACTTGATTGACTATCCTTAGAAACGTTAAAAATTTTCGTACGTCTCTGGTCGAACCGATAAACTGAATTTTCAGCGTGCAACAATGCGAGTCTCGAGAATTCGCGCGATAGAAGGGTCGAATGACGTCGTTTCTGAATCGTTTATATATTTCTTGATGCAAAACAAATTAGAAATGACCGAGTTGATCTCGACTCGATGGACTAAAATTCTTTTTCTGTACTTGATTGACTATCCTTAGAAACGTTAAAAATTTTCGTACGTTTCTGATCGAACCGATAAACTGAATTTTCAGCGTGCAACAATGCGAGTCTCGAGAATTCGCTCGACAGAAGGGTCGAATGACGTCGTTTCTGAATCGTTCATATATTTCTCGGTGCATGAATGAGAAAGCAGGCGACGTCGCAATCCTTTCTCTCTGTTTCCATTATGTCGGCCTCCCAGGAACGAAGGTCGGGCTATAGCGCAGTACAGAAAACAAATATGGTGGGACGATGTCGACGTCGACGTCGACGAAAACAACTATGACTGCTAGTAGGAGTAAGAGTACATGTAGGATGGGCGTTTCTCTCCGCAGAAGCGGCTGTGTAACCTGTTGCTCCATTCTTGAATTTGTCTAGGTTAAGCCTCTTTACCGTCCCCGTCGGCCCAGCCCCGACGTATAAGTTTATTACTAATTCATGCCCGCGAATTTGGAAATCACGGACCGGGTGAAATCCGATTAAGCGACACTATTGCACCCCCGTCTTCGTTCTTCTTCCGTTCCGTTCACGCTTTTTGCGACCCCGTCCTCGTCCTCGCCGCCATTAGAGATTTATTTTGTTTGTAAGGTTTTCTCCCGAAGACTCAATCCTCCCGTTAAGACTCCTGAACTTCGATGTTAGGAATTTAATATTCGCGGCGCGAGTTTCTTTCTGTTTTTCACGTTCTGGGATAAGTGCTCTGTCTCTCGCTGAAAGGTATTAATTTTTCCGCTCCTTGGGCTTCCGTGCTTCATCTTGATCCTTGTCCCGGGGTCCCGACAACGTGGCGTTGGCTCCTCTGTCACCCAGATTATATTAATTTCAGGGGATAGTCTCGAGCTCTTCGTAGAGCCGTTTTTACGATTTTTCAGCTTCAATTTTTCTGGGTATTTTTTGAGCTTCGATTCGTTAAAAATATTCAGAAACACTGGGTAGATGTTAGATCGTAACGTGACGAATTTTAAAATTGGAGAATTGAGTCGTTTAAAAATTCATCACGTCCACAAATGAAAACATAACACCTTCTACTGTAGAAACTTAATTTTATCGGTGATTGTTCTATTAGAATCCTAATCCCAGGATTAAATTTGGAACCGGAATCCAAGTTTGTGTGCAAGAATTTACCAAAAACCGAACCTAACGGCGAGTTTGACCCACGATTCGAGAGAGGTTTGCACGTGTGTGCACGTGTCGCGTTGTCAGTCGCACATGCGAAAGTGAAAGTTCGAGGCTGATGTACGATATACATTCTATCGTTCCCATAATATCGAAGAGAGCGTCGAACGAGCCAGAATGTCGAGTCGAGTGTTTTCTGCGCGGATACACCCACGACTAGATATCTGTTTAATTGATCGATCGTGTGGTTGGTTACGTTTTCTCATTTGCATGATCTCCTAACGAGGACTCGTGGCTTCGCTGAGAAAAATGGGGAACAAGAGGAGTATTCTATATTAAATTAATTTCCCTGACTAAAGAGTAACACGTAATCGAAACAAACATGCTAGATGTCGACAAATTCGTGCATTTAAATGAAGCGTATCGAGTATATGGTTTGTAGAAAATGAAAAATAGATTGTAGAGCCCCTCTAATGATGGGAGAGGTTCAGGCTAACGGGGACTTTTCTATAAAAATGTGCATTTGCATGAACATCCGCAGTCTGGTTATAAGGGTTAATCCAATTAGAGGAGATTTTAGTTTTACATGCTCAGCCACCGTTACAATCACTCCGAACGTATCCGTTGTTTCGTGTCCGTCGGTTCCTGCTTTAATCGACCACGTAAGATCATCGAGCCGTTAAATACAATAGAATTTAGCGTACAAAGAGCCGGACGGCACGCGGAAAAGCGTGAAAAACGCGGATTTATCGAGCTCCACGTACTCGAAGCCGACGAGTATGGGTCACTGGCTCGAGTTCGAGTTTGTCTCTGGCCAGCTGGCTTCTATTATACGGGCGCATTATACGGCTGAGCACCGTAGTTGCATAATGGCCCCCGTGTCGGCTGAAAGAACGAGAAAACACTCGCACGACATTGACCTCGTTGCCGAATACTTCGTAATCGAGATCGCCACGCTATCGTAACGCATGACATTTGCTCGTTTCGATTCATCATTCTACCCCTTCACCTAGCAATCTGTCTAAACAAGAATTCCGTGTGTTTGCTAACGATCGTGGGAAAGTTAAATAATATCCTTATTAATCGCCTACAAAGGTTGGCTGGGCTCAACAGTACGTAAACACCGAGCAACTTAATTACTCGCGTAATTAAATATCGTTTCTCGTAGATGGACATTGCGTAGGTCGATAATAGTTTAACGCACGAGTATGTTTCGGGAATATCCCGAGGAATATTGGACTCAACGTTACGAAGTTCAGCGTTACACTAACGATAGCGAAAACAGCAGCAGAAGTGTCCTGATAACAACCTTTAAAACTCCAAAACCTGTCGATAGCGTGTTACGTAAAACGTTCTAATTTTACTGGGGTTTTCGGTGCAATTAGTCGCGGTTTGTCCCGGAAGTTCTTCGACGTTCCTGTTTCAATTCAATTTCCACATTTCCAGGGTGCCCCGACCAGTGTTACACGAGTTTCCCTATCCCGTACGAGCGATAACATCCGCGATAAACGATCGGAGAAACTGTTAGACATTAAGAGTAGTTTCTTGTGGAAAAATTAACCGAACGCGTAGAATAGAATTTTTCGCTCGAGGCTTCGTTCTCGAGAAAATCAATTCTAACGCTAAATCTATCACGACAGGTCAAATGACCGGTTGGACGATTTATATTTTTTAATAAAAAATATATGAAGAGATGAAAGGAGAAAATCTAAAGTTTCCACTGTCTTTGAACAGTCTACCAATGCGTATTAAAAGTACAAAAACTTTAGATGCGTGCAGTTCCGAAACTATTAGTATTTTATTAATTATTAAGGCATTGTTAGCGGCGGCAAAGCTTCCTCTTTGAAATGGTTTTTGGTTTTTGACGATCGGACTTTCCGTTTTCGAGATATCGTAATTTATGTAAAAGGTAATTTTTTTTAATTCGACTGCCTCGCTGTCCGGCTCGCGTATAATAGCCTATTCACGCGTATTAAAAATACTAAAACTTTAGACGCGTGCAGTTCCGAAACTACTAGTGTTTTATTAATTATTAAGGCATTGTTAGCGGCGGCAAAGCTTCCTCTTTGAAATGGTTTTTGGTTTTTGACGATCGGACTTTCCGTTTTCGAGATATCGTAATTTATGTAAAGGGGCATTTTTCTTAATTTGACTATCTCTGTCTCCGTCTGACGCGTCGCGCCGGACCTCTCTTTTTCGTACGTGACTCGAGGCCGAGCGACCTTGTCTCGGGCGTAGTATTTCCAAGAATTTACTACGCACTGCTTACTATCTACGCGCGCGGGGGATGAATGAACTCGCGCGAGCGCATCAAAAACGTAAACAAACTTCGGACCCTTATATCTCCGTAACTAGCCACCGCATCGACTTGAAACTAAAATCGCTATATCTCCGGAACTAATAAAGCTATCGACTCGTACAAACGCTCATTTTAAAGGGCTTTTCATCCCCTATCTGACGAATGTAAAAACTATTATTATTTATGCTGTCTTCCATGTTTATTTTGACATTTACTTTGACGCTCCACTTGAAACAAAAAATATCATATCTCCGGAACTAATTATGCTATCGACTCGTACAAACGCTCGTTTTAAAGGGTATTTCATCCCCTATCTGACGAATGTAAAAACTATCATTATTTATGCTGTCTTCCATGTTTATTTTGACATTTACTTTGACGCTCCACTTGAAACAAAAAATATCATATCTCCGGAACTAATTATGCTATCGACTCGTACAAACGCTCGTTTTAAAGGGTATTTCATCCCCTATCTGACGAATGTAAAAACTATTATTATTTATGCTATCTTCCACGTTTATTTTGACATTTACTTTGACGCTCCACTTGAAACAAAAAATATCGTATCTCCGGAACTAATTAAGCTATCGACTCGTACAAACGCTCATTTTAAAGGGCTTTTCATCCCCTATCTGATGAATATAAAAACTATTATTATTTATGCTATCTTCCATGTCTATTTTGACATTTACTTTGACGCTCCACTTGAAACAAAAAATATCATATCTCCGGAACTAATTAAGCTATCGACTCGTACAAACGCTCGTTTTAAAGGGTATTTCATCCCCTATCTGACGAATGTAAAAACTATTATTATTTATGCTATCTTCCATGTTTATTTTGACATTTACTTTGACGCTCCACTTGAAACAAAAAATATCATATCTCGGGAACTAATTAAGCTATCGACTCATACAAACGCTCATTTTAAAGGGTATTTCATCCCCTATCTGACGAATGTAAAAACTATTATTATTTATGCTATCTTCCACGTTTATTTTGAAATTTACTTTGACTCTACGCACCCAAAGAAGTTTAAGCAATTGCTATTGATCATACGACTGGTGTGCGATAAAATTGAATTATAAATCGTTTATTTAATTGAAAACGGTCCCATCAGTAATTTTGACTATCTGGAAAATAGCAAAATCAACGAAAAACAATATCAGAGCTGTTCCTTCTTGGAAACTTTCCTTCCGCGACACACCATGTCAATGTCCAAAATACATGCGCAAGTAGGAACGATACATAATTCTACACTTCTCATAATTTTTAAGAGTTTCACAGGGACCCTATTTAAGAAATGAAACAAAAATATAAACGCTCCAAAAAATCCTTTAAATCTCGCATTTTCGTTTCTTCCATGAGTAATCTACTGCGCTCATTCTTCGTTCGACCATCCACCTTGGCCAGTTCTTGTTACTCTTTATTAACCCCCGCGAGATCGTTTTAAGATTCCGGGGCAGTAGCATTGAAATTTCTCGACGATAAATCCCCGGTTATAAAGCGGAACGGCGCGGCTACAGCGTCATCAAAAGTTGTAAAAATTAAACGAACGCGCCGCCCGATCGATCGATCCTCCGAGGTCTCCTTTCATCGAAACTCCCTGATTGAATTCTATAAGTCCGCGCTGGGTGGTGGTACTTATTACTCGCGAAGCGGAAGAAAAGGGCGGCCGCGCAAGGGTGAAACTGGGAACGGTACGGGGTCTCTCTACGACTGGGAAACCGGTCGACGAAGGCGACACGGGATCCTGGGGAACGGACGGCGGGTGAGCGGGACGGGCCGACGGCAGTAACCCAGGGCTCTAAAACTAAAGCGGCAGCTCTGACAATTTCGATTTTACTGTCGCGCGTCCCCCTGATCCCTCTCGTCACTGGAAAAAGCCCGGCTGCTCGCCGACGTCAGGGATACTCACGTTCCGGCTGGCCCATTCGCATTCAATCGCTCGCCCAGATACAACTAAATGTACAGGGTGATTCTAGAAACTGGCACGATCCGTTGGGGAACGTTTCCCTCCCCCGACGTACGGATAGAACGATCGATGGGGCTCTGTTTCGACGGCGATTAGACCCTGTCTCGTTGTACTCCGGGAATAAGGGTGCTTTAAAAAAATAATTTCTCGAAATTGTATTTTCGGAAAAATCTGTGAACGAAGGACACATTCTACTGCGATTTATGGCTTCGTAGCGCCGCGTACCGCGGTTCACCTTTTCCCCTTAATCGAGATTCGCTATCTTCGAATATATTTTTTACGTCCCTCCGCTTCCATTCAGTCGCAATTTTTACTACCAAAAGTCGCAATTTCGTTCTGAGCGTTATCGTTTCCTACGACCCGGTAAAATAAAAACGTACATTAACGTAATAAACGGTACATTATAAATTGTCGCGAAAATGTAATCTGTTCCCCTCGAGATTAATCGTCTTCCAATGAATTTTATCAGCTTTCTGATGTTTACTGTCTCGAACGGTCGCTGTATCTTCCGATGGTGAAATTGAAAAGAAAAATCAGAGAACCGTCGAGACGAACGAAATTTCTCCGGCAATAAACGCGTTTGAGAATTCTTCCATCCTCGTTTCCGATCGGGGAACGCACGAGTTTTTAATTGCACGATCGACTAAAAAATACGGTCAGGGCGAAATCCCGAAGCTGGTCGTTAATCCGAAAAAGTCGTAGAGAGCAAACGACCAAGTCAGATTCAGGAATATTATCCTAAGACGGTTACAGACGTCGGCGAGTCGAGATAAAGCCATAAAGTTAACCGGCCTCGACGGAAAAGTACGGAAGAAGGTGGTTTTCAGCCGCGCCACCCTGTAGGTACATCGTGGGTGTACCTACTAAAGCTCTGTAGTTTACGGGGACTCTTGCAATTTCAGTTAATACTATAAAACCTTCGGCACACGTACGACGCTACCATCGTCTGTGAGCAGGGGAGTTAGGTGCACAGCTTCGTACTTGCCCGACCTCCACACCCCTGGACTCATTCCGAACTTGTCGATGGAAAGCTTCACTTTATAGCCTTCCGTTCATAGTGACGCGACGCCGCTACTGTTAACGCTAAAACTGCCAATGTTTAACGTGCACCCATTTCTATCCAACCGTTAAAAATTTCTGGCATACGAAAAAATAAATAGCTAAAAGGGTAGTCTCGGAGTTTAATGTTTAATTCAACCTCGAAAACATACGTTCGATGCGAAGCAATTCAGCAAATACATCTGGACTCAGAGTCTTTACTGAACTAATGTGGAATAAATAAATAAATGTTCCATGCTAAGTAATTCAATAAATACATTTAATCTTGAAGATTGTAATAGTGTAACGATCTTGAAATAGATGCAGAGATGAGTAGTTAAATAGATTTGTCTGATTTACAAACCCAGGGAAGGAGATTATAAATAATCAGACTGAGACTTCAAATCTGCACAGTGTAAGAAAAAGTTAAAATATCTTGTCAAAATGAACATTAAATTGACCAGAGCAATAATAATACTTTCCATTGAATTAAATATAGGAAAAGTAATGTAACTGTAAAGGGATTTTTTATTTTTCTATCTTCAGCATTCGTACGATAATGTTAGCATATTTGCATTGCTCGTAGTAATTGCTATTTTCTATTCTGCATTTAATCCAACACGTACTATGTTCCTACGTGTTGTGCAGTCTAAGTGCAATTACAAAATAAGACACGACTGTACATCGTGGGATTTTTCTGGTAGATTTGGTGATTTTCTGTAAACTATACCGAGGGCAAAATAGAGGAATAATAGGGGGAATCGGAGAGGAGAAAGGTTTCGAGGCGCATGAAAGGAGGAAAACCGCAGGAAAAATAAGAGATAAATGGAAAAAGACACACGAATGAATATGACTTTGTACCTATACGTCCCATTCTCAGTATGCATTGCTATGCACCTGCAAATAGAATACAGAGATGCACATACGCTTTTATTCGCTGATACTCGTAGTCTGAAATGTCACCGTTATATTTTTAACGCTCGATTCGAATACTCCGCCACGATTATTTGTAACGATTACTGTGGACGATAGTTGGACGTTTAGCACAGTAATACTTATTTGTGCCAGTTTGTAGTAGCATTCTTTTTTAATAGAAATTTCTCGACCAATCTAGTTACCAATATTTCCTATCGAACGTGTCTCGAATAAAATTCAGGAACTTCTTAATATAATTTTTATTATCTATATTTCCCCGTTTATAGCGTCCACTTCTGAAGAACGTGTTTCCTAAAATTTAGTGATCTCGATTACCAAGAAAAATATTTTCTTTTAAAAAAGTAAAAATAAGGGCACTGTTATTTTGTTTACCAAGTTCGTCAGTTTTCTCCTGTCAGAAACGGAAAAATCGTTTTCGACAACCAGGAAAGTGCCCTGTAGCGACGTCAAAATGTGATACAATTATAATTTTCAATCGAGAATGAACGAAAAATTGAAAAGCAAGGTAAGACGAGGATGAAACTAGTATCGATATCGCGAAACTCGATCGTGTTGATACCATTCCTATAAACAACGAATAAAAACCGTCTAGTTGCACCGGTGGAAAAGTAATTCAGCATTCCCGGCGCGTTCATTATTGTTCTTTTTACGGTCTGATCCTGTATCGACGCGTCGCACAATGACATTTTGCGTTTACTAGTCAAAATGCGACGGTTTTATTTACTGGAACGCGATTTTTCCGCGCTGGGATGCGCGACATTCAACCCGCACGCTGGCCAACGCCTCTAATATTGTATCAGGAGAGGCCGATTGTATTTAAAATTCTACTCTTCTCTCGTCGAGCTCGCCTCTTTTTCATCGAGGCTGCGGCATCGAATGGTATTGTAACTCGCGGATGAAAGGATTTTATAATTTGCATTCCATAATGCGTTCATTTCTTATACGTGCTTGCGTACATCGATGAATCGAAGGAGCGGCGATAAATCTTTCTTTGTTCGTAATGTGATTCATTTTTAATTCCGCTCTTTTAAATAAGTTTCCCTTTGAACGCGTGATTTCATTTCGTTCTCGCTGAATTTTAAATCGTCGAGCATTACAGAATTTCTTCAACTTCACGGTGCCCTTCGAAACTGATAATTTCTCCTTTTTATCGAAGGAAAGAATCGTAATCAAACGACGCTTGTAATAAAATTAACGTTTTGCAGAATTTTTTTTCTCCTCGATCATTTACGAGTTTCTCGCTTAAATTGTTTCCAGCCCGGACCGTTTATCGCCAGCACCCTCGACTCTGATTTTGTTTGTCGGTGATCCAATTAAGTTCTCGCAGCTAGTTGCCGCGGATGATGTTCTTATTAATCCTATAAAAGTGAAGTACGTGTAACGAGCGTTCGCGCGAACTACGCGGAATTAATATTACTGACGACGGGCCGCGATAAATCAACTTTTACGACAGAACTCAAATAAACGTCGAGCGCGAACTTTAAATTAAAAGTTGCACGACACCATGCACTCTTGATTCTACTCCCGGTTTTGCCTGTCGTTTCAACGACGAATCGAATTCCTCGAAATTAATATTCGAGCCGTATCATCTCACTCACAATAATTATCTGCGCTAAGAACAGCTTTCACAGTAAAGCAGCTTGTAAAAGAAAAACTTGTCGAAGACTGTTGAAAACTGAATTTTCGAAACGGACAAAAATTCTAAAATTGTATTAATTTAATTCAACTATCCTATAAATTGTTCGTGTAAGTCTAAATCGTCTAAAAATGTGATTTTATTTACTTAGATTCTGTTTGAGCCTTGCGATTTCTATTCTTGGAGAAAAATATCGTCGATTCCCAATCGCGTGTGCCAAGGACCTCGAGTCCTTTGACATTTTATCGTGGAAAGGTTTTACGAAAACGAATGTAACGAAATTGGCTCGAATAACGTCGAAGCATCGTGAACGCGTGTCTCCCGTCTGGTGGTCGCGATTATACCGTATAATCGTATTGTTCGAGATAACACGGCTTTCCACAACCACCATACAATCCGTAGCTTCAAATTCGAGCGTACGAATAAACGTAGCCCGGGGATGCTTACCGTCACTTACCTCCTCAAGGGAATGTAAACATGTGAAAGCAGTTGAATCGAGAGCCAATGTTCCGCGTACATCTCGTGAAATCGGCGATTCGAAAGCCGAAAAATTGTTTCCCAGAAACTGGAGACCACCCCTCGATCTCGTTACAAACTTATCTCTTTTTCTAGCTATTTAATTCCACGATTTTTCAAACGAAATTATTTTTTTCTGCCAATTCAATTTTAAGCCTGTTTCGAAATTATTATTTTTAGTGACGTTTCAATGACATCTTTCTACCCGTAAATAAATAAAAAATGTTGCTGTCAACTTGTACACATCATTGTCCCAAACAATTACGTAATCGCTCGATCAAAACTTCGACGAATTTTGCTTTGAGCAAGATTTCGCAATGATCAATCTTGATCGTGAAAAGAAGGGTTAACATCTCCCATAGGTCTTCTATTATAAGATATCGTGTTCAAGATAATTGCAATACGTTCGAAAATGAGTTAGTAATTCTCAAGGCCCTCGTTTTCGTCACATTTTGATCATCGCGATGTTGCAACAACACCCGAGGGTCTCGATTAAAAAGGTCAGCACGATGACTATCATCCTTCATTTTTTTAAACTATTTTACTCCGGTCAAGTAAGACGAAACGTTCTAGGAAATAAATAAGAGAATAGAAGTACGTTTTATCATCGGGAAGGAAAACTGAATCAGATTGTTTGTTTAATTGTGGATCTATTTGCTCGTCGTGTGGCCGTTTCCTCCCGTCCTTATTTCGTAGTTTCGACTTTTCATCTCTCCGTATCTTCGCTGTTGGCCGGCTCAGTACACAAACTATAACTGGGAATTGAATTAACGTTCGTTATCAGAATTTGTACGTATAAGCGCCTAAAGACAGAAACTAATACATTGCGTTGTTAGTAGCCAATTATCGAGTTCGGGTGTCGTACGATAATACCCTTCGTATCGCGAACTCCGAGCACAGGGGAGTATTGTGCACCTATAACGCACACTAACTTGTAAGTAGCTACTGTCGAAGTTGGAGCTACAAAATTACAATTCCTCCGGTAACTAAAGGTCGACTCCGACGAACGAACGTTCCCCAATTTCCTAATGTTCCATTACGTTTATGGAAACTCGCGTTCACGGAACGAGGCTATCGTTTAATTTTTCGAAAGTTCAATTTTCTAATGAAATTTTCACGAGAGATATTTACGATTGCTTTTAAATAAAAATCAAAGTACTAACTGTTTTATTTCCGGCGATAGTAGCAAATATTTCAGACGTAATTTGAATGACTTCAAAGAGTAAATAATAAAAAAATTTTTCCCCCCAAGTTTCAAAATCATTAAAGTCTTTTTATGCGAATACATATATAATTTCGAGCTTGAAAATTCATCCGTGCTGTTTTCAATAAAATTTCATCACGGCTGCTCGGTATTAAAAATCAGGAAACATGAACATCGTGTATGTTTTATTCTTATCTGCACGGACAAATGATGTAATAGAAAATTTTCCCTGAATGTTCCATTTTATAGTTCTGTTAAATTTTGCAGATTAATTAGGAAAACTGACGGGTAAATTGAGTCGAATCGCTGTTAATGCATAACACGAATATATTGGTTTACAATTGATAATTGTGAGAACTTCCTTTAAACGATTCGCACCGACATATGTTACTTAATAGATCAATTAGAGGCGACTAATTAATACACTTTATATAATCGATAGCTGTTTCATTTCGTTCAAATTGAAACGTTCCATCACTTAGAATTACGTTCGAAGTCTTTTATTTATTTCTAAATTCTGTAATGTGAAATAATATACGATGCTTCCTAATATTTTCTTTTTCACTGGAAATAAACAATTATGTAACACGTACAGAGAGATTAAATTCTCTGTCAGAGGTCCGAGCGGAGCTAGAAATTTTATACAACCTTTTTACACAACGATAACTCCGTTCGTTTGCGAGTATTTACCGGCTCGAATTTGTCCCAGCGCTGTCAAATGTCATTAACTATCAATTTGAATAAAACGAGTTAAATAGTTCACCGAGATTCCCTGAAAGCACCTTTCATGCCGCGCACATTTCATTTACTGCAATTTACTACGAAATCCATACGAAAATAATTTTCAAACGTTGTTAAATGCAGTTTATGATAATACCCGCGCTCGACAAAAGTTATCAAACAGCATTAACATCCTCCGTACGGATTTGATATTTTGACAGAATGTGTGAACGAAAATTTCAGTATTTCCAGAGCGTTGTAAAAAACAGTGTACGAGTACTAAACACTCGTTACTCGAAAATGTGAAAAAATTGCCAGCATCGATAATAGATTTATTATTCACTCTTGTCGTGTTTTCGAAAGTGCAAACTGTTTCGCGAAATATAGATTATTAACGAAGAAATGTACCAAATTACGAGTTTTTGATATGGTCTAAGAGATTAAATAAAACTAGAAAACGGACGTGGCTTATTTTACGCTTGAAGTATTATCGTCGGGTGATTAGTTGATAAAAATTTCACAAGGAAAATGTAGACTTCGGAGTCTGTGTTCGTCAGGATATTCGAAACGAAGTTAGAGATCCTGCGCGGATAGGAACGTCCATTCGTCGATCATCAATTTCGGTTGTTCCACGTGCGATACACACTTGTCTGTATCGCCGGCGCGTGACTTTGTTCCTAAGCAAGATCTGCACTCCGCGGGAGGCACAATATAAAGGACGATGCTTCGGGACGATAAAAACAAATAGTCGGTCCAAGCAGAGCGGACCATGCGTTCCGCAAAATAACGTTAACTCCGACACCGTCTACCAGTCACGTAGGCCATGGAAACCTTTAAAATTCGACGTTTCTCTCGCTTCGCGACACGACGGAATCGTGCAAACACCTTCCCTCGCCTTCAAACAATTTTCGTCTTTCTTTTCTGACGGTGCAAGCTCGCCAACATCCCACGATTCCGGGTCGTACCTTCGTATTTAAACTCGAGCTCGATTATGGCGGTCGTGCGGATTCGGAAAATGGATTCTGGCCTTGCACGGATCGCGTTCGAGCAAATACGTGTCTAACCGGACGAATTACTCCGAAATCGGTCGCGATTTGCAAACGTTTAATTTAGAATTTATTGATGTCGCTGAAATAAAATATTTATTAATTCTATCTTTTCGTTTCGAGTAAGAATGCCCATGAATGCTAAATCGCTCCATAAAATTAATTGTACGGGCGTGCTTATTTATTAAAAGCCCATATCGCGCACCCTTTTCTAATAACACATATATAAAGCGAACATGAAAGGCGAAAACATGAATAGTGAAGCGTGGCGCAGAAGGCGAGAGGCGCTGTTTTCAAACCTAACCTCCACTTCGCGAGAGCCTGAATACATTTCATCGAGGAAGTAATTAAATTAAAAAATTAGCAGATAAACACACGCTTTGGTACCGAGCATGTTCCTCCCTGGCAGTCTTTGCAGTCCACATTGAACACCATTTTCCGTCCCGTGTTCCGCGCGGGCGTTTCTTTCTCCGACTCCTTCTCGTCGACAATTTAATCGGCGCCGCGGCGACTGACGAATTTCTGAAGGGGCGAGGATCAACGAGATTATCTACCGTCTAGAACGTGCACGGGGAAAAATCGTACGACGGACATGCACGTTTCGCGAAATCCACGCGTCCGTCAGAATCGTACGTCTTTGGGAAACCATTGTGCTCGCGATTGCCTAAATTCGATCACTTTCCGCGACAGACGCCTTTTTCACGTGAACAATGCTAGCCAATACTTCACCGAAAATCAAGAAATAGTTATGGAAGATTCTAGAGGCCAAAATAAGACGAAAATCAAGGATACTAATTTGTTAATTGAGGCTTCGTTAAAAAATTATAGAAACATCTCCAGCCACACAGTATATTTTCGGCAAAGAATTTTTTTCTCGAAAGTACGTAGGATTTCGAGGGTATGTGTCTTCACCAAAAATTATTGTATTTGACCCCCGCAACCGAAAATAATTTTTCCAGAACGATTTGAAAATTTTTTTTTCGCTGAAAAATTTCAGCAGCTATCCCCTACCGATTTTTTCTTAAGAATTCGTTTTTCATTTTTAGTAATTTTGTTTGACGCCCTACAGAAAAGTTGTCTAATACTTTTTTGTAGGTACCCATGGGCTCTGCTTCAGAAAAAAATTTCATTGAAATATATTCACTATTGTAAAAGTTATTGCTGTTTGAAAATTGGACCACTTCTATGGGGTTTTTCTCATTTTACGGGGTTAAGGAACAACTTTTCGAATATTTTTGGAATTTCTACATATTCTTTATTAAAATACGCGTTGTTTGCCGCGTGAAACAGTAAAATCCGTCAATCCGTTCAGAAGTTATGATGTTTTAAACATACGCCTGAAATTTCAGTGAAACATATCAATGCTATGGTCAGACATGAAATTTTCGGAAATGAATTTTTTTCTCAAAACTGCGTAGGATTTCGGGGGTGGGTCTATTCACCAAAAATTCTTGTAATTATCCCCCGCAATCGAAAATAATTTTTTTGGAACGATTTGAAATTTTTTAATTTCGTCAAAAAATTTCACAGCTTCTCGAATTTTTTTTCTCGAAAATGCGTAGGATTTCGGGGGTGTGTGTATTTACCAAAAATGACTGTAATTGACCCCAGAACCTAGAAATAATTTTTTTAGAACGATCTGAAAAATTTTTTTTTCGTCGAAAAAATTAGGCACCTACCCCCTGTCGATTTTCCTTAAAAATTCGTTTTTCATTTTTAATAAATTTGTTTGACGCCCTACAGAAAAGTTGTCTAATACTTTTTTATAGGTACCCATGAGGTCTACTTCAGAAAAAAGTTTCATTGAAATATATTCACTATTGTAGGAGTTATGGCTGTTTGAAAATTGGACCATTTTTATGGGGTTTTTCTCATTTTAGGGGGTCAAGGAATAACTTTTCGAATATTTTTAAAATTTCTACATATTCTACACTAAAATACGCGTCGATTGCTTTTTTAAACATTAAAATCGTCCAATCCGTTCAGAAGTTATGACGTTTTAAAGATTCGCATGAAAATTCGGGCAAACATTTCTAGCTTCAAATTAGATTTTCGGTAAGGAATTTTTTTTTCGAAAATGCGTAGGATTTCGGGGGTATGTGTATTGACAAAAAATAATTGTAATTGATCCCCGCAACTAAAAATAATTTTTCTATAACGATTTAAAAAAATTTTTTTTCACCGAAAAATTTCAACACCTACTCGAATTTTTTTCTCGAAAATGCATAGGATTTCGGGGGTATGTCTACTCACCAAAAATGATTGTAATTGACCCCCGCAACCGAAAATAATTTTTTCAAATTGATTTGAAATTTTTTAATTTAATTTTTTAATAACTTTTTAACGAAGCCTCAATCATCAAATTGATATTCTTGCTTTTCGTCTTATTTTGACCTCTAGAATCTCACATTAAAATTTTTTCCAGGATTGGCCGAACACCCTGTATACTAGCACTATCATCGAAGAAACGAAACACAATTTGAATAAATCGCCTTGTATCCGTGCATAGAACATTTCACATCCTACTGTTCGTTTGTTATCGAAATTAAATTATGAAATGAATTTTATTTCTTCACGTTCGAGTCTGAAATTAATAATTTTACTATTTTCACGAAATGTTTGTGATAGAAATAGATTTCAATTAAAAGACACGACTGTGCTCTTTGTAACGTGTGAGGAAGGATGTCCAGTCGATACAAGTTTAAGGGATGAAATAAATCTGTTCGTGTGTAGCTTCATTTCCAAAGAAAACGACCGTGAATCGATCTAGCAACAGTATGTAGAGGCTTGTAGTAAATTGTGAGCGGAAACTACTAAAAACTTTTCCAATTAAGGAAAAAATCGTAGCCTTTGAGGAGCTGGTAACTTAGTCTATGCTGGCGAGAGTCCGTGTACCTTTGATTCGATGAGTAAAAATTTGCATGCAACGACGCAACGGTTCAGACTAAGAAACAAATTAAGCGTTTACAGCTCCTCTAAGCTGCATTGTTTGCGAGTATTATACGACATCCGTATTTTCTATAAAAAAGAAACTTATACAAGGACCGTTGGTCAAAGACTCGTTTCCTTCGATCTCTATTAAAATTAGAAAAATACGTCAAATTTTCCTAACGTCTTTTATTTAGAACGATTTCAGGAGGAGAAAGAATGATTATTTGAACGAGAATGGGTAAGAGGAAATAACCTGCGTGCATGCATGTCTCGTTTCTGACGTTTTCTCTAGCCGGAAACACGCGCGCGAAAAGACAGCGTTACATTCTTTTTCCAAGCGACCCACGAGTCAACTAATGACTCGCTCTCAGTAGTCATTGTTCATTGTTCGACGATGTACGTACACGTTGCGATAATCTACGCAACTTCCCTTTCAACTATTTTTACCTTGTCGACTGCTGCCATTGCAGACGCCGAAAGGTGTTCGCGTATATTAAACGGCGAACTTGTTGCGTTGCTGACGTCTCCGAACGTCCAACGATTGTGTTTTGCGTGCTACGCGTTTCTTTTTATTGCAAAAGCACGCCAACACCGCGATAGGCAGTCGAAAAAATTCTATTTCGAGCTTCGAAGCACATTTTATTACCGAAACACTTTTAAAACAAATATATGCAGAAAAAAGTAATGGTACAGGGGAATTAAGTGTACCTGCAGCACACAGGTAACTGGTGAAATTATTTGTCATAAGTAGACTGTGGATTTTATGCGTTTATAGCGTATGCAAATACGAAAAACATATGCTAAATGTACAGGGAAATATTCGCCTATGTAAACTGAAATATTAATATTATTATATTAATTTATGAAATACATTCTGCATACGTATTGTATATGTTTTCCATATTTGCATACGTCATAAATGCATAAAATCCCCGGTATAAGTATAGACAAATAAAGTACGATGATACGTGAAATAATGTATGATTATGCTTTATGTTGATTACAGTGAAGAATTAACGATACTTGGACGAATTCTCAAGAGACACTGAATATTGATGTGGCTCGATATTATAAGGGGGTTAAATAAATTTTACTCGTAATATCTGGCAACTATGTCGTAAGAATTGCGAACAAAAAGGTAATAAGGCTATCTCAAAGGCACCAGTTCGCGAAATATTGCTCATTATTCGAATGTTAGGTAACGTTCCTCCTTCAGTTCCGTTTCTGCGTGCTCGGGGGAAAAAGATAAATTAAGAAGCGATCGCCTCAAAGAAATTCAGTTAGCCAGAACAGCCACGAACGAAGATTGAAATACAATCTCGTAGATTCATTTAGTTCAGCACCTAGTAATTCGCAATCTGCCTTTCGCCTGTTAGACCACTAGTCTGAGATAAACTTTCAATGAGGGAAAACGCCTGGCCGCAACCTCGTTCTACAGGGTGTCTCCGTAATTCGATCACCGAAGATGCCATTGATCTGTGCGTCTCTCGGTTCATTTAGCACTTCCATTGAGCATCGGTCGCGTTCGAAATAACGTACTATCGATTAATTGATCGACGTACAGACGGCTGCTCGTCTCTCCATAATGTTCGATGCATTATCGCGCGAAGAAAGCCGTTTCAATCTCGAAATTCGTGCGCGATTTCGAAAACGAGGGGATCCGGAGGACGGTGGAAAATGTTTGAATCGTTGAAAAATATATTAGACTTCGTTGTCAAAGGGTCACGTTTTAAATTACTTCGCTTGTCCCAAAGGGCTGATCCAGAGTGTCGTCGTGTACCTGATGCTCGAGAAACGAACATTTCTAAAGCTCCTTTGATGAGAAGGTATAATTTTGTAATATACAGAACGAGTATACAAACTCCTTTTTAAACGTAAATTACAGTTTCAGTTATGCTGGAGCAATTATTTTTAGATTAACTTTTGTGTCAATAGATCGAAACGTATGTAAATTTGTCATTATGGAAATATATCTTTCAAACTGATTCGATCAACACCCTGTAGATTCCGAGTATGAAGTAACGTTGGAGAGAGTCCAACATGAATTTCTAAGATTTACATCATATAAATTGCATAATAGTATTTCTTATTTCGACTACGACTATATTGCAGTAATAAACTTATTCGTTCCTTCTAAGATTATTCATCTTTATCGAGTCTGTCGTTAAACGTCACTTGTCACTTAGACAATTTATGAGGAATTCTATATTAAAGAAATTATTCGAATACTCGTAAAATTTTACCTTAATCCATCCTAACTCTGAATTACATATTTAACGCCAGACTTTTTGATGTCCGGACTCCAGTTGCAGTTAATTACCGCCGTTATTAAATTGCGTCAGGACCAGGTTGTTTTGATTAAATATCTAAAGGCTGAAACGTCGATGCTTTTAACAGCATTCTTCGTGTCTTTGATGCCGAAGGTACGATTAAAACGCGATCTTTGAGCACGCATTCCTCCTTCGTCGGACGCGGGGATTCGCTAATGAATCCTTCGGATTCTTGACAAAAAACTTGTCGCGATATTGTTACCGTGGATCGTCTTGAGCGAGTTCGTTCGAGGAACATTCCTCCAGTCGACGTACTCTTTGTCGTCACGTTTGGACGCGTAAAATAACATTCCCTCGACAGTTCATCGGTGAGTATTTTCAAAGGAATCGCGCTCGATGACGAGACGGAGACATCGTTAACCAGACAGAGGAGGGCGGATGTCTCCGTGCAAACAATAATTTCGTCCAAAATCACATTACGCACATTGTGTATTATGTCAAAACTTTCGGAAGTTTTCGTCGTGGCGCGGAAACTTGCCATCTACGCGGCAAACTAAGATATTCATCCCAACGTAACGAAGTTTCTAAGACGACGAACGACCCGTGCCTGGCCCGTGAAACACATCCACGAGATCGACTTTAAATTACGTTCATTACAAGTCCCCTGTGACATTGTTCCATTCGTCAAGCGAAGGTATGACGCGACTACCAGTGCAGGAACATGGTGGAAAAGATGGGCGAAGGAGTACTGTTGTGACTCCATTTCTAGAAGTTCCTATCTCTACTGAACCTCGACTAATACTATTTCTTCTATTCAATATTCTAATAGATATTACGTACGTGAAACTATCTCACAGGAATAGATGACGTGACTCTGTCAGTGTATCAAAATATTGTCAACGAATCATGCTTGTAATTTTTATGATTATCTCCACGAGTATCATCATATTAGATATCATGACATTCCAAAAATATGTACTGACTAAATATGATACTCAGATTCGACTGACACGATAGTCAACTGTATGTCAACGCACTCACCAACTTGTCTTTCGATTGTCCTTGACCCGGTGCTGCGACAATTTGAGAAACAGTGCTCGATACCCACTGACACGGATTCGTTCCACGCGTAGGGGCAAGTGGCTCAGTTCACGGTACCCCTTCTCCTTCTCGTCACGCTTCTCGATCATGCGCACTGAGGCATTTGACAACTGCGCGACGTAGATGCGCGAGAGTCATTATCACAGAACGGAGCGACTTTAACCTTCCGAAATCCCTAACCTAGAAGCTGACCTATGCGCGACCGATCACTTTCAAGTAACAATGATCTGTTAGCTGTTCCACGACAGTTTAAAATAGGTTAAAATACTCGATTCAATTGTCAAGCTATGCTAGGTTTCTAAATTAATTGTACAAACGATATAAACCTCTGTATTTTTAATAATTCAATTGTACTATCTTTTGCTCATTCTTCCTGTTCGACAATACGAAGTCCATTTGCATCGTAAACGCGCGCGAACCAGATTTTCGTTGACGGACGGGAAGCTAAGTGTCTTTCGATGCAAATTTCCGTCGCGGAAAGCCGTTTGGCAAGGCCATTGGCGAAACCGTTTCCTCGATCGAGTCAAGGTTATGCGATCATAAGTCCGGATCGATGGATACCCAACAGGGATTTCCAGTTTCTGAAAGCGGTAGCGGTCACGGGATAGAAACTTTCGACTCTCTTTATTTCCTGGATCTCGTTTTCCTAGCGCAACGTTGGATCCTTCTGGATTTGGAAAGCTTCTCGAGAACTGGAAGTTAAACTTTGACGTGACCAGAGAGAGGATACAAGACGGTCCCGAGATTGTGATCTCCTCTGGCTAAAAGTACCGATGTTGAACCCATCAGACGCGATAAGGCAATCGCTTCTAAATTCTCTTTCAACTTCCAGTCTTTAAAGAAACAAAGACTCGATTGAAATTGCCTCTCAGATTCAGCCCTGACTGATTCCTTTAGATATACCTGAGATTATCAGACTAGGTCACGTCTAAAAATGACGTAAAAGTCACGAGATCGTAAGAATGTCAAAGTACCTAGTCAGAGAAAGGATAAAAAGGGAGTTGCACCTACAGGTCCTAGCGTCCTAGCGTAAACACGCGAGGTTTCAAGCTTTTACAAACGACTAGCAGCGGAATTCCAGTAACTGGAGCTGACTACCTTGCAACCATATAAGAAGCGCATACCGAAACTATCGCAACGAGTGATCTTTGCGGGAAGATTGACCATCAAAGCGTTTCAGCGTGTCGATGCGACGAGGAGGATCGCCATCGATTCGACGAGATCGAACAGCGTTGTCGCGTAATCGCGAAATTAGCATCGTGCGTAACTAGTCCCAGATAACAGAAACGAGAAGCGCAACCTTCTGCGCGCCTCGTTTATCCAGATCTCACCTACTCGCCACGGATGAACGCATTTTCGCGTCGTTGGAATTCCCACCTCCATTCAGAATGGACGTTTACACGCACGGTGAAAGGAAAAATACGCTGGATGACGCGTATTTCCGACCGCGTGAACGAGACGATGCCAGACCGTTACAATGTTCAGAGTAATATAGCTTTCGTATGAATAGCATTGACAAATTGGATCGGCTCTTCCACCAGCGCGAACAAAGATGGCGAAGGACAATGAACGGTTGCAGCAACGCGCAAGAATGCGAGAAACGAAATAACTTCATCGTAACTGAGGCTGTATATCGGGATTCTTGGAGCTCGTGATGGATCTTTCGACTAATTACTCGCCAAAGAATCTCGGGAGCACGCGATGGAATAACCAGTTACCTATTCTGTACTTCGATTAACAAATTGGCTGCACATAAAGTTCACCAGACGTCTCGATAAACCTATCTATAAATTTTTTTATTTTATCATTATTTTATACTGTCTTCAAGAATTGGAAAATTGGGAAATTGGAATCTCACCAATGCGAGATATAATAGTGTAAGGGTATATGCTTTTTTTAAATGAACCGTTACTCTTTCGCTTTCGATATTCCTAATGATATTTGCTCGAAAGTGAATCCTATCGTGCCGCAAGGATTATCCCAGTCGACTGTTTAGAGGAGAAAAATGGAAGAAGGAAAACGGAGAACGCATATTCTCTGTGCTAGAGTTGCACAAGCAATGAGTCACGCGGTCTTCGCACGAGCATTAACGTTGCAACGTATTTTTTTTGCGAAATTTTAATTGGAACACTGGATACGCGATACGATTAATTGGATTCGACGGGGATCCTACGTTTCGCGTTATAACGCGCGATTTATTAAAATAATTTATGCGCCCGTACCGAGGGGGAGGGGGCAACAGAGAAGATTTAATACCCCCCGTCTCCGTACGAATTTGTCTTCTATCGCGGCCGATTAATACCGTTTCGAAGGTAATTCCCGCCATCCGCGCGATCCAGTTTCGAGTCTCGTCGAGATACTTTCCATCGTTTATAGAGATTTGCTGGATCCTCATCGCGCGTATAAAAACATCTGTAACGCGATACCTTTTCTCATATTTTTAACGATTTTGCTTTCACTCTTTCTCTGCTATTTCACTTTTTTCTCCACACCGATCCCCCTCCGGCAAAAAATCATTAAATGTGAACACTTTATTACATTAATGAGAGCGTTCGGATACGAATTTAAAATTGTCCTTTTTGCAAAATTTTTAGCAAAGAATTACGAAGAATAAGTTGTATGTTTTATTGTTGCATGGACAGTCTTTGTCAGAAAATTTGTTAAAATTCACCGTTTCGATCTTGCATGTCCATTTATTATATTTTTACTTGTTTCCCCGAAGAGTTTACGTACTAATAAAATATAGTGAACAATATGAGGACTACTTTCGATTTGCCTGTTCGACGGGCAATAACGGGGGACAATGAATTCGTTTATAGATTAAAAAACGATAATTATGAATTCTGAATGAATTATTGGCGGTAATAATTAAAAGGAGCATTGCCAATTATAATTAAAGATTAATTATCGGTAATAATTGTCGTGAATATTCTCTGCTCCCGATCGATTCGCAACTCGCTCCGAAACAGACGACTCGCCTAAAACATGTTTATTGCAAAGACTAGTACCCGAATGAATAATAACAGACTTTTGGCATAACGCGTTGGAAAATTACGCGAGCACTTTGTACGCTCGACCGAAATACCATGAATTATCCTATAATTTGACAAATATTTTAATATCTTCGATGCCAAGTTCCCGAAAACGTATGAAATTCTTCAAATATTAACGTTTGTAGTAGGCGCGATGATCCCGTTTAAACCTTCTATATAACATCGAAACGCTGAATTTATAATTTTACTTTGAAACTGCAACGCGCAGACCGTTAAAGTTGGTTAATTAATATCGTTGTTTCCGGTCACTCTGAATCGTATTGTTTTCACAAAGATTAATTATTCACGCGCAACATATTGGTTTACTAATAAATTTACATTCGAAAGAGGAGTAAAATAAATCGCCTCAAAAGCGCGTTATGGACATGATTATTAGAACGTATTAAAGAATTTACATTCGAACCATCTCGTTACCCATGCAAACTGCCCGATAATTCCTCGTTTTCGCAATATATAAAAGTTACGTACCAGTAACTTTTAAATGGAGAAAAAAAATATCCAACTCTCCTTTACTCTCACTTTTCTTTCATAATGGAATAATAGTTTCTAATAGCTCTAGCTTTAATGTTATTATTATTTAGAGAGTTATTTAAAAATCGAGACCCAAAATGTGAGTCGATTGAAGGAGTATATTAAATAATATTAATTTCGAAACTTGACTGGGTCGTTGATTTCGGAAGAAATTCGATGGATACTGTTAACGGGGACACCCTGTATAGGATGCAACGTGCAGTTGCGTGGTAGCATCGGTTCGTTCGCACGATGTATGTACAAAAGTATCGGCGGGATCGGTGCATTCACGCGGCGCGTAGGAGTCGCGGATTATGCACCTATGCATTATTGTCACCGTTGGTTTACCCGCGTGACGTCGAAATGGAATTTATCGTGGCAAGCTTCGAACGACGACGAGTCACGCGTCACTCTCTCCAGCAGATTTATTTGCACGAACTGAGCAACGGGTAACATCGAAAATAAA
Source organism: Colletes latitarsis (assembly GCF_051014445.1). Taxonomy (NCBI): domain Eukaryota; kingdom Metazoa; phylum Arthropoda; class Insecta; order Hymenoptera; family Colletidae; genus Colletes; species Colletes latitarsis. The sequence continues at coordinate 30,813,687 of NC_135138.1, forward strand.
TTCCGCAATATAAAAATAAACCGACGTTCCGCGCTATCCCCGGCGGTCCATTTCTCGTTTAATTTCGTTCTCCCGGTCTGAGAACAGTAAATGTCTAACAATGTAATTAACTCACCGGTATTTTGAGTATCGAAAATTAGGACGAAGAATACAATTTCAATAATCGAGACTCCAAAGTTTCAAACGCTGCTCTTAAAAACTATCGATCGTACGAAGAAATTTTTCACATCCAAACGAAGCGCTGAAGAAATGCACGTAGAAATTTTCTTGAAATCGCATCTTCGATCAAAGAGATCGGGAATGACGACGAGGAGGGATTATAAAGCATTGAAACGGATGTTCACGCGAAATATACGTCGCGGAAAGTCTGTTTCCGGTCTGTCAGATTGTCCGTTTCGCGGTCAACATTTGATCCAGCGAGCGTATAATGTCTTTGATTCCAATGAAAAGGTTAGAACCATCGATTTCTCCCAGAAGAAATTGCGGTTCACGCACGACAAAAATATTACGCCCGTGCACGCTGTCGCTCAGTATTTTGCACAAAAGAAGCCCCTCCCCCCCCCCCCCCCCAATCTTCGATCGATCGTTTTTGCTTCGACAGAAACGTACGCGGACACGGTTTTCTCTATTTTCCCTCCCTTTGGTGCTTCTTTCTTTCCTTCGACGACGCATCACGACGAAAACATTTCGACGTCGAGAAAACAATAACTAAACGGAAAAATGGAATGGAGAACAGGCGTTTCTTTCGCTTTGTCGCACGCTGTCGGAAGAGTCGGGCAAAGATTCGAGAAATATTTATCATTCTCACGAGAGAATTCTTTATTCTTTAGCCATTAATTCATCTAACTGCAATTAATATTGCAAACTTAATTACATCTTCAGGAAAAATTTATACGTTCCGAAATGGCTAATTTATTTGAAAAGACAGGGAATAAAAACCAAGATGATGGCGAAGAAAACTCAGAATATGAAGATATTTTACTGTATGGAACTATTCTACATATTATTTTCGTTTTATCTGTTTTGAACTACGTTTCCCCCGCTAAATAATTTAGGAATAACCCAGACAAAGAGCCACCTATCAAACATGAACCAAGCAAAAGCAGTATTATCGTTCTAATTGTTAGTGTCGGTTGTTATCGCAGTTGTTTCAGAAAATCGATGAAATCGTGCTTGGGGTATAGCGTGCTGATAATGCACCTTATCGAATGCTCCCTAACAATAAGTAATACAGGCTGGTTCCCTAACTGTTGCCAACTTAATGTCTCCAACACTATCTGCAATTTAACTAATAAAAGATGCACTATATTCTGAACAGAATATTTATGCGCGTTTTATATTCGCGTGAAAAAATATTCGCCGTTGGATTTTTGTTTATGCGAGATACGACACGTTCGAGCCTTCATTTCTAAATATCATTTCATAGTTTGCTTCCAAATAAAATCTAATACGATAATCTGAAAAATTGATGAATAAGAAGATGGACGATCGTCAAAATTTAACAACCACTTGTTTGAGTCACAGGATTTTTCTTTTTCTTTAAGAGGAACACCTTCAAAAAAATTTGGATTGAATTAATATATTGAATAATTTATTTCTACGAGACAACCTGTACCTGTACAATGGTGCACGTCCCCACGAGAAACGCAGTTTTACAAATTTGATGCGCCGCCGACAGTAATTGCTCGTAAATATTAGGTACGAATGTTTCAACTTTCGAATCCGACGTTCTAAAAACGAAACACGATGGACTGCGTCTCCTAATTGCCTCGCTCCAGTACGAGAGCGCATGAAATTCAGAAAAACAGAAGTCTTCTTAACCGTGGTTCCGCCGTTGTAAAGAGAAAAAAAAAAAAGAAAAATTACGGGGAAAGCTTGTATAGAAAAACCGTTCACGATTCAAAATACAGTTGCCTTAATTTCCCAGCCGACGTCATTAGCAAGTAGACTTGTCTTCCAGTATTACATATCCACGGCTTTGCACACGCGTATAATAACTTCTAATTATATCTCGAACACGCGCGCGCACTCGACGACATTTATATAATTCATAATGAGGCGTATTAAACGAGCATGATTTTAACGCGTGTTGGATTTACTTGAACCCTAGCCGCGCGCGTGTGTCTCAATTTTGCGACATCATTAATTTTAATGAAGAAATCGTTACACGCACGGTGTCTTTGAATACCTGTAAACGATCGACACCGATTCGCGAAATATCGCTTGAACCCGAAAAGAAATTTAGTGCACGAACGATAAGTTAAAATTAATACCTCCATCGTATTCGGAGCCTTTTGGGCGCGTAATTAACGACGACGATGAAGAAACATTTTGACGCCCGAACCGGTTGAAAGTAACAGTCGTAATTTATTCCATAACGGGTGCGTTTCGAACGCAATGCAAGTCTTCATCGGCGCAGAACAAAATAAACAAATAGCCTCTGTGAATGGGGAAAATAAAGACTCTTTTATGAAAGTTTAAATGAAAACAATTGCGATGGTATAAAAATTGGGGGATAGGTTTTAATGAGATTAAAATCAAAATTTTAAGATGATATTTTAAGATACAATAAATAACAATGCAATTTATCGTGCTATCTACGCGACTGTATCATTTACATTTTAATAGCGAGAAAGTTTTAAAATCCTTTCGCGATACGTACTTTTTTATTTATGTTACTTAAAATTGGACACTTTCGAAATAATTTCACTCGAGACATTATTCCAAATTGATCGCTGTTCTGAGAAAAATAATTACAATTTCGTTCGTCTTTAAAAGAAGATGCCTCTGTCATTATTGTTTCAGTAATAAATTGCTATTGGAAATAAAATAACACGGCATATTTTCGTAATTTGAATCGAGATAAATTTCCTCGTTAACGATCCTCATCCCCTTTGTCAACCATTTGTTTTCATTTTTCCAATAAACATCGCAAATGAATAAATTGCATCCAAAGAAGCAATTATCAATTGAAGGTTAAAAATATATTATTTATTAATTCGTTATTTCGTGTACGAGTAGAAAGTTGCGGTATTGTGCGTTCGTAAAAAAACAGACAATATTTAATTGCATTCGACGTTGGAGATCTATCACGTATGGATTAACAATTAATTGAAAATAAAGATGTCGAATTTTATTAACAGAGATATTAAACTTATTTTTCACTAAAAATTCATACTTTGAATTTCTCCTGTAATAATAATTACGAGTCTTTATTGTATCAAGATTATGTACAAAAAAGAAAAGTAAAAAGAGAAAATTAAGTATATGTTACGGTACAAAGGCCAAGTACAACTATAAGCTGCTATTAACCCAATCATATGCCTTGATAAAAAAAAACAGCTGTCACCTAACGATTACACGTCCATTAATGAGATCGTTCACTTTGCTTGATATTTGATATATGATTGTTATGAAACTTATCGCACAAATAGAGCATTAAGGAACATTGGATACTCGCGGTTAGGGGTTGAAAACTGCCTTGAAAGTTGTGAACGAAAGACAAAGTTTGGCTCGTAGCTGTTTAATCAATCATCTTAAACACTTATTAAGGACTTTCAACCTTGATTTATGATGCAGTCGACTGGTAAGCTATTTTCGAAGGACAGCTGCAATCAATATCCATGAATTCGATTAGCTACGAAGAATTAAGGCCCTAGGAGATGCACCATTATCAGTAACCTTTCACATTTCTAGCTAACACGTGCGTTTCTACAGTCTTGCTTCCTCGCCCTCAATAGCGATTGAGGTAACATAGATACGCGAGGACACTCGTAATCGTTGCCAAATCTGCAACCCTGGGCCCAATCTAAGCCCCTCCACGACACGATTCGACTACGCACTTGCCACAGTAAAATTCTCATCTAGATGAAAATTAAAACTTCGACCCTGGAGATAAATATTCCACGAGGAAGAAATACAAATTTAACTGTTTAATCGAACATACGATACAGCATGTACGAATATAATATTTTCAGGGCACATTCTCGAGACTTGATCCGCAAGAAACAAAGAAAAGAAATTTTTTTACGATCATTCCAAAGACAAGAGCCCCCTTAAACCCCGAATGCTCGTTCATGCTCGAGCGGGGAAACCTCGACAAACGTGGAGCACATTTCAAACGAGCTCGAAGGAAAGGCTGGCCATGGAAATCGCGGACGAGCAAGTAACCGGGCATAAAACGATCTCGAGGAAACGCTCCTCCCGCGAGCAAACGGCGGATAGCGCTAAGTATTTATCTACCGACCGGGCCACATTCGAAATGCAAATTAGACAAGGCGTTGCTTGAGTGACGGCTCTGCGAAAGTGCCGCTCGTCTTAGGCTTTATCGGGTTTTCAGAGTCACGCTTTGCCCCCCCGCGAACAGAAGCTGAGAACAAACGAGATATTTTCTGTCCCCCCCCACCCACCCTTTCTCCCACTTACCCTCTGTCGATCGACGATTCGAAAGGCGTTCCACTTCCAGCCGGTTGCTCGGTCTAGATCGAGAAATAATTTTCATTCAAGGATCGCTCTCTCAGCCTCGCTCTCTTTACGCTGGACGTTTGAACCTCCGCAAACCATCCGCGGCCATCGTTTTATCGCAAAAACCATCGCGAGCCTCGTTACGAGGATTCAAATTAACCGGTAATACAATCTAAAACCTCCATTAATCGTATCAACCTTCGAATGGGCTGTCTTGAACGCCTGGGGTCCATTCCGACCCGATTCAGGATCTTCTTATTTTACATTCCAGTATAAAGTTTCTAAATTAAATTTTTGAAGGGTGAAACTATTCGACTTATTCTACCCTGTCGACTCAAACCCTTGCAATTTGGAGCAAAGTTAATAAAATCGTTGGATCGTAAACGGCTAATATCCGAGAATCCGTTTCTTCGCGTCGCGCCTCGCGTTCTCCCGGGTTCCTCGCGGGAAAATTAAATTCGTTCGTGCCTTCCTGTCTGCGACTCCGCGTTTCGAAAGGCCGTTCGTAAAACGTTTCGGTTACGTCATCATATTCCTGTCGATCGACTCGTCTCATCGCTATTCACCGAGCGGCGAGCGAATGAACTCGCAATAATACCGTGCACGTTTCGCGAAGCGAGCGATACGCGTTTCCACGACCGAGCCCGGCGTTTACACAGGCGGAATTAATGAGACAGGAACCGCGCGTTGGCCAGGCAAATCAGTGTAAACGGAACAAACCGTTCAGGGGCGTCGATTACGATCGGTTCTCCGCGATCGAGCGCGCGCGATAAGCGCGAGGAATAAATTCAGAATTCACGGTTAATCCGAGGGAGCTTGTCCGCGAATTCTCGATCGATCCCACTAATTAAATCCCGACGACCCCGGGTTTCACAGCGATCGCTGGCAAGGTAATCCACGTTATCGATCCCGATCCCGTGAGACTTGTTCCCAGCCACTCCGTGCTTCGACTCCCATCCGCGGATGAACTTAATTTCGCAGCCGCGGCAAGGTCTTTCAGCGACTTCCACTCGTTTCGCTTCCTTCGGGGCCTCCCTTTGACTGTTTACGCAGTATAATTAACGCTGTGCACCGCGAAGACGTTAAAGTGGATTCACTGCGGCTGATTTAACAGGGTAAACAAGATTGCACTTGCGAAAGACGTTCCGGCTGGACGAAGACGATGATAACGCGTGGCGAGAGATTCCTGTTGGGTCTCTGCACGCGACCATTATTTTTTATGCAATCTCTATATGCACGATGGACGAACAACGTCACGATTTACTACCAAAAATTCAGCTATTTTATAAATACATGCTAGTAGCGTGCGAAAAACTTATAAACACTGAGCTATCGTTATTGAGAAGCGATGCATGCAAATTAGTGTATTCTCACTTTCGAAACAGAAACTTTAAAATGCTGATCGAGGTGAGAACAAAATTCGTACAAGAACAGTATTTATGATACATGAAAAACTTTTCGACGAAATCAAAAAATTTTAGATCGTTCTGGAAAAATTATTTTCGGTTGCGGGGGTTAATTACAATCATTTTTGGTCGATAGACATACCCCCGAAATCCTACTCGGTTTCGAAAAAAAAATTCATTACCGAAAATATAATATAATATAATGTATACAGACTGATCCAGCCATAAGTGTTGCAGTATTTATATCTTTTGCTCGGACGAAAGGCATCTATCTGAGCAATTGCTCACAGTAGTTATTCAGTAAACGAGAGATTACTAATCCATTAAACCGCGTAACCAGTTCTTTTTCTCTTTAGAAGACTTTCTTTGGCCTAGTTTTGTAAGATGGTCACGATAGTAGCTTCTTTGCAAAGGCAAGAAACTAACTCAACGAATACGTGTGAAAATTGAACTGAAAAGGGAAGAATATTACAGGCACATGGTGTTAATGAAATATAAATGCTTCTGTCAACGTCGAATGTCAAAGCCTTTCTTCATTAAAAGATCGAGATATACAACAAATAAGAGACGAAGCGACCAAATAAAAGAAACACAGACAGATAATTGTCGGAATTAGGTGTGCTCGCCTTGCCCAACGTCTGGTCGACTGCTTTGAAAACGTTGATCGTCTACGCGTCGTCCCTCGTTAAGGAGAGGGAGAGAGTCTATAATTGATTTCTCGCGGTTTACGTGTCTGGGAAACGGTAACGCGATCGTAATAATTGTTATCGTGGAATTAATTGAGGGCTCGCTGCCGGCCGAGTACCGGGACTTCGACGGAGAAAGCGTTGTATTAGGTATCCGTATTAGGTCTCTATGGCGTTCGTGAGAATTTGTTATATATCGTTCGTTCAGAAAATAGGTCTATGTACTCTTGACTCGCGAAGGAAAAGGTAATCAGAATGCCGGGCCGGAGAGACAATGGCTTGCATCACTAATATTTCGCGGTACTTTCCTTTCTCGAAGCGCAACTCCGGGACGCGCAATTTCAGGCCATCCACCGTCGAAGCGAATAAAACTTATCCCAACGAATCCCAATCCTCGACCATCAATTTTTCGTACCTCTCAATCTTAATATGCTCCGTGAGCCTGTCGATTGTATCGAGCTACTTCATAAATCAAATTTATCATTGTCCATTTTTGCAACGCGCTTCGTCGATTCTAGGGTATCTAAATCGTTGGGTGCACCCTGTCTAAACCAATTATTTTTACCATTGCCTCATCGTTTTCGCCGTTTAACTGTCGCGTTTAGGATGACTCGGTCTGCGGTTTCTTCATTGAAATACAGTTAATAACAGCGTAATAAACGTCTTTTAATGGAGAAACATCACCGTAGACTATTAATTATCCTCGAGCACTGTGACCTCCTACGTCGATTATAATCTTCACTGTAACTGACTACCTATATCAATAACTAATAAAAAATTGTTCGAATTGAGATCGAGTGTTCCAAAAGGCCCCAAACAATTTTGACCAAACACGCACGTGCCCTCCGCGACAACATCGTGACGTGTTCCGTGTTCCCCACTCGTGGACACGAATTTCGAGTCCGTTCGCGCTCGTGATCCGCCAGGGATGTCCAGGAAGCCTCCCACGCTCCCTGTCATCGCAACCTTTCGTCGTAAAAGTGAAAACGGAACGCGGATCGCAGAACGCTGTCTCGACAAACGGTTCTCCAGGACCGTTCGTAAGGATTAAAAACGACGGATGCACTCACCAGCGAGCGACAAGAGAAACGCGACGCAGCCGAGTACGCAGAAGCTGTCGTGCAATCGCATGGTCCTCCTCTTCCTGCCCCTTTATCCTCGCGTTCCTTGGTAAAACGATTGTTTGCGCCAGCTGAGAGCTGAAGCTAGGATCGCGAGGTTTGGCGAACCAACGTCATCCTCGATGCTCGTTGGTTTTACGGTGTTGGAGAACGGTTGACGAACGTCGAACGGTGTTTAACGCGGAACAGAACGTACGACAGCGGCGATGGTAACCGGTCCTCGGGACGTGAAAGACTGAGGAAAGGCGCGTTTGTTCGGTCGTTGGTCCGCTCGCCGATGTTGAGCATCTACCCACCTCTTGTTCCCTTGCTCCCGACCATTCCAATCTTTGCCACTCTCCCTTCGGCGGAATAAACACTTCTCCCTTCGCGGAGAATCCTCTTTCCGATGGAAAGCTGTTACGAGACCGACCTTCTGGTTCACGGCGAGACCGCGTCGATCGTATCGCGTTGTTGATATTCTGGACTCGCGCGCCAAGGCGTTTCGACGCCGAAGGATAACGCGTGATCGCTCGATCCTTGAGATCAACCAATAAACGCCCAAAGGTCCCGTTTATGCATCGACGAGCCCAACGTTCGGGCCACTTGCACCGATATAATAACCCACGGGCGAAACGATCTCTTTGTAAATTGGTAAAACTTTAAATTGATCTTTTCTGTGAAATTACTAAAAGTATTTTGAACTACGGAGACTGGGAAATGCGTTCGCGAAATTTTTGCAGAATCTCCGGGCTCCACGAATCTTTGTTTTGCAAACATTCGTGGATCGATTGTCAGTGGATTGGTAAACCTGATTGTATTTGAAATCTTTACATTGTACCTGGTGGTTGGTATGTTGACAAGTTCTGGCCGAGTAGCAGGCATCTCAGATATGTCGATACACGGAATTCGACGTACCCCCGATTCAGCTAAACCACTGTCACTGGACCATAAACGGGGCAAAGAATTCAATAAAACGTCATGTTCCTGGACTCCATCGCGGCGTCAGAGAAGACCCGATAAGCACGCTGCGAATCTGTTGACAGTTATACGAAAATGGACAAGTTCATTCTTTTTTTTTTAAATACACAAATATATATGTTAAGGGCAGTTTGTAAAGAGGGTGAATCTAGAATTACTCGAGTGATCTTTAAAGTTGAATGTTTAATTTAAATAATACTTCAAACTTCATTCGTTAAAAAATGATTGCACCCTCCTAAACACGTAGTATCGTCTCTTAAAAAATTCCCCACCCCTGATAAAGCACCTTGTATAAGAGTTATGAGACACACAGTATGACCTAATACTTGCGTCATAGAATATTTCAATTGATATTCGACCAGTCGTTCGAAGTACTCGTTAAGAAATCAAAGCGATGATATATCGTGATCTGACTTCTGAGAAATATCGACGACGTATTTTGGCAGAGAACTTTGATAACGTAGGACTTGGAATAACTAAAAAATTCTTACACGAAAGTGATTGGAACTGTTTAATTTTCGACGATCTCAGGACGTTCGAATAACTGTACCGACTTTTGTGAAAATAAAAAGTTCGTTAGAGCATTCGGTTAGCGAAGCAACGTGAAATTTTACACGGCGGGCGCGTTAAATGTTAAAACTACTTTAAATACGTCTCTTGGGTTTTCCTTGAATTTCGTGTCTGTCACTTGTTGACCTTTCCTTGCGTTTTCGACGTTCTAGCCGCGGAACTCGCGAAGGAATCGAGTTGTTGATTTAATCCTGAATCGAGAAGTGCCCGTTTAATAATTTCGGGAATAACTTTATGAAAGATAACAAGGATTTCGTAGCTCTGCCTCATGTTAGACGTTATGATGATCCAACATCATAGTTGCGTGATTATATCGTTCTTACAATAAGAAACCTTAACTTGTATTGTTCGTTTCATTGCTACGTTAAATATAATTCGTATACTTTGTTATTATTTTACGAATAACGATGAAAATTTCAAACGTTTTTAATTCGAAATATTAAAGTTGCTTCTTTTTGTTTACGTTTCAGAAATTGAAACAAGCAGTTATGCAGCCGACAGAAGTACTGAACACTGACAGCATAGAAGCAACTATCACGCAACATTTTGCTTACTTGCACGGTGTACTTCAAAATATGGAAACAAAGCTAATCGACTCGCTGCATCAGCGACGTGACTCAAAGAATAAAGATATCGACGAGATTGCACTGCAACTGAAGGAACACGAAGAACGACTGCAATCTGCACACGTTGTAAGAATATTTATAATTTTTCCTCATCTACTCTACTGGTCTTAATCTGCTCTATACGTTAGTCGAATAGTCCAAATCTTTGCGTCAGAGCACATAGAATGCACAAACAAATGACTATTAGTAATTAATAATATATCTGTCGCAGAATACAGTTACAATGAAATATTTGAACGCGTGAATTCTGTAATAATATTTATAATTATTTTCATTATTACCATAGATTCAATTATTAAAATGAATTTCTACAATTTTTCATTAAAGTATAAGCCATTGTTTCGATCGTGAGTAAACACGTATAAATTTTTCATTAAAGTTCGAACATACTACTGCTGAAAATACTCCAGCTAAAATTAGATGACATTGCCAATTTTCCATGTGTCATAAAATGTTTAAAATTTTAAATCTTCCCCTGTGAGCTACAGGGGTGTGTACATGACAGGAGAAATACAAATTTTCATAATGAAATTATTATGGACGGCCAACAGTCATCGAAATGAGCTGTCACGGCGAGAAAGTATTGTCTTCTGTTGACGATTAATTTTAATACGTTTTTTTTTTGTTATAATAAAAATATATATATATATATTTTTTTTGTTGCGTAGATAAGCGCTTCGATCACCGAAAATCTGGACAAAATAGACATGAAGAAGTTGATACAAAAATTGGAAAAATTAACCAATACTCCGTGCCATTTGATAATAAATTCCGTGCCAGAAAATCAGGAAATCGAGTAAGTAATATTTTACTCCTATACCAAATAATATTATTTATATTATTTATAAATAAACCTGCTTTGTATAATATTCATTTGCTTCGTTAAAAATTTTAAGAGAATAAGAGTGGCTTCTCGGATTGTTAATTAAAAGTAATACTTTCCAAAATAATTACTACAGTAGGAAAGTACTTTTATAAGCAGGGAAATCTAGAAACACTGTTCACTGTACAAGATACAGAAAATTGACATTAATTTCACTTTCTTCGCTTATTTCAAATTGTATTTCTTTCTCTACTCGTTCAAAATATTAAAACTCCTTGATCCGGGTCTTACAAACAACGAGATACAGTTTCGTTTACTTCGTTTTTCTATATTTTTGTAGTTTATTTCCAGTTAAATTTATTAGTTCGAATATCGTTTTCGAACATTATTACCAGTGTGTTGTTCTATTCGTCGCGATTTAAAAAAAAAAAAGAGAAAAATCAAATCCCTTAACTAGTCTTGAAACATACGGAACAGTGTTTCCCGACGCAGTAAAAACTAAAGCTTTTGATAAATCAAAATCTCCAGTACGTATTGAACAATTTATTTTCCTCGCTACCGACGATGGTGCAGAGTCGGACAAATCCTCTGTCGTTTATATCCGTAAGCAGCTTACAGATGTCCAAACGAAAAGTGAATAAGCGCGAGAGAGAAAGGTATAAGAGTAATTAATTAAAGTGAAATGCACCTATGGTTGCGTTATAAAGCCGCTTCAAAAATTTTTTTCCCCCAACCGCGAAAACAAGTGTCGTTCCGCCTTTGTTTCAAACCAGAGCAAACAGAATCCTCCTTGATCAACGACAATTTTTAAAGAAGCTTGCAGTTTCTTCTCATTTTGCAAACGATTTGATATACTCACACAAAATATAATTCATCATTAAACATAGTGCACTCTACTAGCGTTATATTTATGAAGCAACCGACGCCATAGAAAAATAAAACTTGTCGTACCGTTTAGCTTTTCCCTTCGCCACTTTCTTCTATCTTCGACCAAAACAGGAAGAACGACACGTTCCAATTGCGTGACGCACCCTATATAGTGCAGTTTTCTTTCTCCGTGTTCCTTCTTGCGAAATGATCAGCGATTGTAGCAGCTTAGCTTACGGAGTATCCATACTGAAACAAATTACAAGGGTCCAATTATGATTAAAATAGAGGAAAATTATTCTCTTGACGAATCAGTGCTGGGAAAGTTTTGCAAGAGCAACTCAACTAGTTTCTTTTCGCGATCGAGAAACTCTTGTTTGTCGCTTGGCCACTTTGGTGCTTTTCTGTCGCACGAATCCGTCTATCGTCATCGTGCGTGGCGATGAGTATCGCAAAATCATCAGCGTGTTCCATTTACATTTCCATCCCGTTGAATTGCAGTTTCATTTCTGAGAGTTCCATGTCCGTGCCACTCTAGTTCGGTTAAAGTTCCATTTACGTTCCATTTACGTTTCGAGTTTGACTTCGAAAGTTCCCGCTTACGACGCGAGTTTGCGTTCGAGTGCGACCTCGTCGTTTCATCTAGTATTTTATTGTTCGAACGACCATTGTAATATGCAGAGTCTGAAGCAGCGTTGCGCGGAGGGTGCAACGAGGATAGTCAGCTTTTGCACCTCTCGTACACTCGACGTACCAGTCACTCTGCAATGTTACAAGTACCATTATGATTCTGACCGCGAAAACTCACTATAATTGCTTCTGTTTCTTACAAACGTTTTTAAAAATTAAACGGACGCTGGAAATGTTTACGAAAGAAATTCCAAACAACGCAAATATTTCATACCTGCGTTGCTTTCAATTAAAGTATAATTTATTAATTATTGAGAGGGGAAACGTTTGTTTCGCAGGTTTCACGTCGACGAAAGCATCACCGATGCTATCAAAAACCATTGCACATTGGACATACCTCCAGTGACAAGTTTCAGTTTGCTTCGAACGGAATTGCTACCGGACGGTTATGAAATAGAATCGCTGACCGAGGAAAACAGCTTTCCAAGTAAAAATAATTTTCTTCCCGCCCGTTACGAACCGAGTGAATTTATTTGTTTTGCGTTTACGTTGGAAAAAAAAAGTGGTAAATTTAATTTATGGAGACGACGAAAATCTTAATTCGTGCCGAATTTCGTTTTCACAGTTGTTAAAGGCAAGCCGTTTTTGCAATTGCAACCTCCGCCCGTTACGTCGGTCGTGGACATAGTGCCTCGAAAGATTGATAACCACCTTGCCATCGGTACGTTTTCGCATTTTATAATTCACGAACAATCTCTATAAAATGTATCTTAGTTGTGGTTATCGCTAAAAATCGTTAAGATTATCCCAGTTTCGAATAATGGGCAATTTTCGTTCAATTTAAAGGGTCTTCAGAAATGATCCGTATCACGCACATCGTGGATCCCTCGCTGTTTTACGTTCATTTGGTACAGAACCAAAGTAAAATAGCGAAACTTACCAAAGGGCTAGCAACGCTAGTTAACACTACCGGAGTTATACCCACGCAGATCACGTTAAGTATGTACTATTCTCAAGAAAACGATTTTTTGAGACGAACGCGTTGGATGGTCCATCTTATTTGCGAGATTTGCTATGTTTCGCTCGTTTTGTAGACGCATTGTACATCGTGCAATGTAGCAGAGATAGAAGTTGGTATCGCGGACGCGTTACGAGCAGGAAAATAAATGCCAACAACGATGAAACGTACAGTGTTATGTTCATCGATTACGGAATGAAAGAAGACAACGTGCCATTGACGAGAATAAGAAATATTATACCGCAATTCGCAATAATGCCGCCGCAAGCTCTTAGGTGCGCATTATTCGATATCGTTCCTAATAATGGCCAATGGAACGCCGACGCCACTCAGGCTTTTAAAAAACTTGTATGCACGTAAGTTTCTCTAAAAACTTAACAAGATATTGGGGTTCGGGAAAAATTATATGCGAGATTCAAGAGGCCAAAATAAGACGAAAATCAAGGATACTAATTTTTTGATTGAGGCTTCGTTAAAAAGTTATAGAAACGTTTCCGGTCACACGGTATACTTTCGATTAGGAATTTTTTTCTCGAAAGCACGTAGGATTTCGGAGATATGTGTAATAACAAAAAATGATTGTAATTGACCCTTACAACAGAAAATAATTTTTTTAGAACAATTTGAAATTTTTTTTTTCGTCAAAAAATTTCACACCTACTTGAATTTTTTTCTCGAAAGTGGGTAGGATTTCGAGGGTATGTCTAATGACCAAAAATGATTGTAATTGATCCCAAAACCTAGAAATAATTTTTTTAGAACGATCTGAAAAATTTTTTTTTCGTCGAAAAAATAAGGCAGCTACCCCCTGTCGATTTTTCTTGAAAATTCGTTTTTCATTTTTAGTAATTTTGTTTAATGCCCTACAGAAAAGTTGTCTAATTTGTAGGTGCCCATGAGCTCTACTTCAGAAAAAAGTTTCATTGAAATATATTCACAATTGTAGGAGTTATGGCTGTTTGAAAATTGGACCATTTTTGTGGGGTTTTTCTCATTTTACGGGGTCAAGGACCAACTTTTCGAATATTTTTGCGATTTGTACATATTCTCCATCAAAATACGCGTAGTTTACTTTTTTAAACATTAAAATCGTCCAATCCGTTCAGAAGTTATGACGTTTTAAAGATTCGCATGAAAATTCGAGCAGAGATTTCTGGCCAGAAATTATATTTTCTGTAAGGAATTTTTTTCTCGAAAATGCGTAGGAATTCGGTGGTATGTCTATTCACCAAAAATGATTATGATTGACCCCCGCATCCGAAAATAATTTTTTTAAAACAATTTGAAAAAATTTTTTTTCGACGAAAAGTGTCAGTAGAATGTTCCTGGTCAGACATTATATTTTCGGTAATGAATTTTTTTCTCGAAACTGAGTAGGATTTCGGGAGTATGTCTGTTGACCAAAAATGATTGTAATTAACCCCCGCAACCGGAAATAATTTTTCCAAAATGATTTTAAATTTTTTACTTCAATTTTTTAATGACTTTTTAACGAAGCCTCAATCAAGAAATTGATATTCTTGATTATCGTCTTATTTTGACCTCTGGAATCTCCCATTAAAATTTTTCCATGGGTGGCCGAATACCCTGTATATCATTCTAAAAATTCTAACGAATGGATCGTTCTCACAGTAATTCCATGATTTCGATGTTCATCCTGATGATAACTGGTGACACTTACTATGTCGATATCTGTGGCATTTCGTCGAAAGACTCGGGTCTAATATCGGTAAAAGACTCGTTGACGTATATGAAATACGCCACTTGCGTTTCGCAGCACAAATTAGTGGTAATTGTATGCTTTTTATAATTGTTTTCGTTTCGATTGCAAGCTTTACCATCGATTGTTTATTCGCAGAGGACGAATCCAATGTGTGCGCAAACGTATTTTAAAGAGCATTTGGAACTTGAAAAGGAGACGGGGGTTCAGGTTCTATTTGTTGAATCTCCTAGTTCTATATACGTCCAAAAAGTAAGATACGTCAACTCATTCTCATTTGTTGCAATGTTGTGTTGTGTACAGGGGTAAACTACATATTTGGATCAGCTCGACACCGACACGATGAATGCCATTTTTTAAATAAAATAACGTTTGAATGTTTTCTGAAATGTCTAT
Source organism: Colletes latitarsis (assembly GCF_051014445.1). Lineage (NCBI taxonomy): Eukaryota > Metazoa > Arthropoda > Insecta > Hymenoptera > Colletidae > Colletes > Colletes latitarsis. The sequence goes on from NC_135138.1 coordinate 30,828,974, forward strand.
TCGTATATCTGTATACACATAACATGCATATGTAATTGTATCTAACGTGGATATATACAAATACATATAAACGTATATTTATGTTACGCAGTTATACGCGAATAGGACGTATTTTCACAAGTTGATCCGCGAAATGACGGAAAATTACGAGCAGAACACGCACGATACTGATTTTATACCAGTACCATGTAAAGGTAATTTATCCAACGCATACATTTCCTAACTTCCGTTTCATTTTCGAAGGTAAATGTATTACAATTATGTTAATTTTCCCCCAAAGAATTACCGTGCGCGGCACGCGGATCCGATGGACTTTGGCACAGGGGTTTGGTATGCGGCGTTACAGAAAATACTGTCAGAGTTTTCTACGTCGATTTAGGGTACACATTAACGTTAAGCTACGATGCTATAAAACCCCTTCCGAGAAAATATATGAGTTGCAAGACTCAGGTGAGTCCCCTTGAGAATTTAATCGTGGCAGAGAAAGGGATATGCTAACAAAAAATCACAAGAAACCTCTAACGATTATAAATAGAAATAGAAATATTAAAGATCAACGTTCGAAGGATCCACGTGAAAAGGGTGGAATGCGCAAGGTGTTACAGATAATGTGGAACTTATTTCCGGTATTCCGCGTGCTGATATAAATAAAAAATCCTTACCTACGTTGTTGAATTATGAGGGCTTAAAATTTACCGCTACATTTTTATTCACTTATTGTGGGAATCAGAGAGTTCTGCGCGTGTCCACTGCCGAGATATTACTGACTGCCGGAAGTTCCGTTTTACTTTAGAGTGGGGATGTGCAGGTAGCCTGAAATTCGGAATCGACGAATTAGGATAGGGCCTGATACGTCTCGACCCGAATTACGTCGAATGATCCACGAAACAGTACGACTCACAGTGTGTCGCGTAAATGGGAATTCGGAATAGAAATCATAGCTTCTAAGTAAATTTTCGACTTAAGATCTCTTACACTTTTTTAAAAAGAATACAAAAATGCATCAAACTTGATAAACATTTAACATAAAAAATTGGGACCAATTGTTAATGTTGTAAAAAGATTGTTTAGCAGTTTGGAAGGTACTATAATACTGTACATAACTTGCAAAAATCAAATTAAAAACACAAACTTTCGGTAAATGGCACATGTTTGAGAAAATGCACCGGAAATTGCAATGAATTTCTAGCATGATTTTCAACAACAAATTCGTGAATTCAGTAAAAGTTATGGATAGTGTTAAAATCTACGTTCCTTCATTAACATTTTGGGATATAAGGATTTATAAAACATAGACTTTAGTTTTTTTACTTTTGTCCATTGCTTGGACACACTGTGCGACTGTTCGAAATATACTCACGCGTCCCTACTTTAAAAGAATATTCGTACTATCTCAAAAGGTCTACTTTTTTTGTGTATCTTACATTGACTGTATTAAAAATTTCGATTTATACCGATACGATGAATCGATCCTGAAAACAGACCCCACATTCTCGGTAACACCTTGCATACAATGAACAAATTAAAAATAACTTTTTCCTACCCATTAGGCTATAAAAGTTTCTTTAAAAAACGTGAAACCATTCCGTGGCAGTAACAATGAGTGGGAACCAGAGACGAATGAGTATCTGAAGAAACTGTTGATGAACTCGAAACCTTTCAACCTTTTTGCTTTTGAACAAATCAATGATACGTACAGCGTGCTTATGTACACGAATAACAGAGAGAGCGTCACTCATTTATTAGTAAAGAATAATCTCGCGATGAGTACAAAAACAAGGTAAATATTCCGATATCTACGACTGTCGTCTACCATTCCTCAGTTTCTACTTTCGAATCAGTATATTAAAAGCAATTTCTCTATTTTATAATAGCCCTTTCGGTCCGATCGCGACTACAAAAAGACAAAAGAAAAAATCTAATGCCAGAAAACAAAACTTTAACGCAGAAATACCTGCGCAACCATACGGTGCACCGAATACAAATGTAGCGAATAAAACTGAGTCAAGGGAAGAGGATCCTTTTAAAATAAACGTTCTGATACAGCAAGTTCACTCCCCGGACTGTATTTACGTATCCGACCCAACGTATCAAGCTGATATAGAAAAAATGATGAAAGAAATGCAAAACTTTTATAGAGAGTATTACTCCACGGCAGAAATTTGGAGCGAGGATGCAGTTTGCGCAGTGTATTTATCAAAAACCGGGTATTATCGCGCTCAAATTGTTAAAATAGAGTCTAAGGATAAAGTCGTCGTGTTTTTATTCGACGTGGGTATCGAGAAAACTGTCACGATAAAAGACATACAAGCACTGTGCCCGGTATTCCAGAAAATACGAGCAAATGTATTTAAAATTAAGTTGACCGGTATATTACCTTGCGGAGGGTCTGACAACTGGCCATCATTATCCTGCGAAGAATTGCGCGCGATTTTAAACATCCCTAACTGCAAGTTCTACATATCGAAACTCGTAAACATTTTATATTCTATGACGATTAATTTTCATAAATTCGTTTATTTTGTTCCTACTTAAAGAATATAACAATTTTCTACGATACGCAGGAAAACGAAGATATAGAAAATTCTGCGATCCCCGTTGAATTGTGGATAAAACAAACAAAGATAATTGGACCATTGGCGCCCACGAAAGTAGAGATTAATTCTGTGAATAGAATGTTGGTTGAAAAGGGCGTTGCCTTGCCTATAAAAGAGTATGTAACATTTTGCAAAATATTTAAAACTTAATACACTGTTATTTGTTCGTGTTTGTTTTTAATCAATTTTATCGCATCTGAAACTTAACAGGTATGCAAAGAAGCGGGATAAGATTCTAGCGATCGAGTTAAGACGGCATTTAATGAAAAGAATGGAAAGGTTGACGCAATGCAAATCAAACGCAAAATGGTTTAAAATCAACAACGAACCGGATAATTCTATCGAAATGAACTTTAGTACAAATACAGCCCAAAAAGTATTACGATTCTCAAACTCAAGCTCAGACTCAGACTCAGATAATCCAAATTGCAATTTGAAAGAAATATTCGACAACATTCCATCGCTACCTGTATTTTCTACTTGGTTACCCGTAGAACCTATATTAGAAAAATCATTTATTGCCAAACCTACATACTTGGATCACAATGGATTCCTATATTTACATTCTGTAGAACAAAGTATGTACTCTCGATATAATTCAGTTATCCAATATATATGTATATTAATAAATAATAAATAATAATTAATAATTTAATAAATTTGAATAATTTAAATAGCTGAAATAAAAAGTATTCATATTTTTATAAAATTTATAATGAAGATAAAAAATTCTTTCAATGTTATACTTAAAATTTTTATAATTTAAAAAAAAATATTAAATTGCAAATGTATACAGAGATGTGCACCTATTTCGGAACGTAAATAGACATAAAAGCTTACTCGTTTATACAGTTTCACAATTGTTATTTGTATAGTAACGTTACTAATTTATTTACACGATATCTTAATTCTTTTATACTCTATTTTCCCAGGTCAAGAAACATTACAGACAATAGAAACAACGTTAGAAAAACTGTATAAAAATTGTACACTAGAGTCATGCGATACTTTGTGGTCTGCAGGAGACTTATGCATTGCGCAATATCATGCAAACAAAAAATGGTATCGTGGAAAAGTGATGAAAATTTTGGAGGATTACTCGATCGATGTAAAAAATGGATTGTCTATTTAGTTATATGGCAACCTTTGTGTAATACTTTATAACAATGCAAAGTTTATCTATTATAGGTGCAGTTTGTAGATTACGGTAACGTCGAGGAATGTTCGATCGGTACTCTGAAGAAGAAAATTGTTTTACAAAACATTCCCATCCAATGTACGAAATGTCAAATCGATGGATTTCATCCGGTAAACATTTAAAATAATTTCAATGTATCATTTGATTATGCTGTTGATGTCAAATTTTAATTTAAATCTTTTTTTTCTGGTAGATAAATAAAGCTGAAAAGTGGGGAACAGAAGTTTTAGATAAAGTACATGCTCTTCTAATTGACCAAGAATGCGAAGTAACTGTTCTAAACACAACCGACACACATCTAATTGTAAGTAATCACTTAAAATACGAAGTTTACTCGTCAACAACATAAACAACAAAGTACAAATAAAATATTATATACACAGATGCACACGTACACACACAATCACATTTTATCATAATACATACAAGCAATTTTATTATTAATAATCATTATGTTTGTTCAATGAATTTATGCTACTGTAAATCCTTTGATAAAATACATTACACTTTGTTTTATTTAATTTGTACTAAATCAGCGATTTCTTAAGCATACATAACAAAATACTTTTAGATTCGCGTAACGTTATTACCAAACGAATATTGCAAAAGAAAATGCAATTTAATTACATTTCTAATTGATGAGTGGAAAATCGGTATTAATCCCAATGATAAAAATAGTATATTTGAAGAGGATGACGTCATAATTATAGAAAACTCAATTTCATCTTGTTCGGAAACTGAACTAATAAAAGACACAGTTCTCAGTGGATGTTCTTTATTACTTCCAAACACGAATATAATAAACATGGATGAAAGTTGTACTACAACCGATATTGAGAACTTATGGTGCGAAGAAAAAGACATAGTTTCTTCAACACCTCGCGTCGTATCTGATGAGAATCTCTCGATCAATAATAAATTGATCAAAGATCTACAAAATGAAGAATTCTTTGAAATAGAACTGTGTTGTAGTATTAATGAAATTGAATTCCATGCCCAATTAAAGGAAAACACACAATCAACGGTATACGATAAATTTTAATAGATTATACTTCACCTTTACATACTTTATGTTTAATATTTTCTTCGTTTTAGGTTTTAAGTACTTATTATACGCAATATCTGCTTTTAATGAACGATTTGCAAGAAAATGCATCCAAACAGCCAATGATTACGAATATTGTTCCCAGTGAGTATTACTCGTTAACAAATACATTAAACTATTTCTAATAAAAAATAACTTTCATTAATTATTCAAAGCTAAATTGTATTATTTTAAATAAAAGAAAAAGTCCATAAAGTAATTTTAAAGAAAGAAAAAATGAAGTAAAATTAACTCTATTTCACAGACACGCCATGTTGTGCGAAATTCAATGACAATCTATGGTATAGATGTCTGATAGTAGAAACTGAACCTAATAAAGATACAGATAATATTGAAATTAAATTATTATATATTGACTTCGGTAACGATGAATATAAAACGGTAAATTCTCAAAAGTAAGTGTTTACTTTCATATAATTTTCCGAAAGATCTACTGATACTAAAACTCGTTCCTTAATTCCATTCCAATAATTAACACTAATCTTATTTAAAAATCTTTAATTTAAAACAAAAATAATTTACAAATAAATGGAATCTTACGTTGCATTGTTAAACAACAACGTTACTTCATTGCATATTTTTTTTCTTTTGTTTATATATAGGTGCGAATTATATACCATGAAGAAGGAGTGGACAGATCTGCCAGCTATGTCGATTAAGTGTAAATTATGGAATGTAAAAGTCATTGCCCCTCCTAATTCACTTGATATACTTGCATCTGAATTAGAGAAAATGTATAGTAAACGTGTTATAGCTACAGTAAAAGTAAGTAAATATGTATTCTACTACCTCAATCTTCAATAGTGCGTATTTATTAATAAGTTGTAACTATTTAAACTGGATATTTTAGGAATATGACGAAGATTTAATATGTATTGAACTGTACGAAAACAAAAATTGCGACACACTTCTGTACCAAACACTTATCGACAAAGGTTTGTTTCAAATTAAATTAAAAAATAATTAACTAACTACATTGTCTCTAAATTAAGTAGTAAACATTTATTTTTATGAGATTTTTGAAAGGGACACTCGTACTAAAAGTATAAAATTACTCAATTCCAAATAGCAGCCTAAGTTTCTATATTTATCACCGTGATACTATTGTATTTAGTTTATTTCATATCATTGACACAAAAAAAGTTTCATACATTTATTTATCATACCAGAATAAGCTTATACATTATAATTATATAACTTTTATGTAAGTTTAAAGATATAAAAAAGATCATTATACGTTAACGTTGTGTACTTTTCGCGATTTGTTCTTTAAGTACTAAAATACTTTGTCTTTGTTCGGGCGGTAACATAGCAATTTGTTCATCTGACAATTGTAATACTTGCATTATCAATGCAGCCTGTAACAACATTAGTAATTACTTTCATATTCTTTTTTATATTGTACTCACATATCTATGTAATATTTAATATATTTTTATATAAATTCATGTGATATATATAATATACCTTCTCCTGATCCGATGCCCCACTGGGTATATTTCCTGCTGATGACATACCTGCCATCAGTCTCGAAGTTGCAGATGTTGTAGATACTGGAAGTGTAGTAACGGGAACTGTAACACTAGCAGCGACAACGTTTGTAGGTTGAACAATAGGCGCAGCAACGGGTCTCGGCACCACTGGTGGTGCAACTGGCACTGGTGCTAAAAAATTAAAAATTACGAATATATTAAAATTACACTACTGTAGAAAAATAAGGTGACTTATAACAACTTATATAGTAATTCCGTTATTTTGAAATCTTACGATTAGCTTTTGTAATTCTCGGATCAATAGGCATCCTTGGATCTCTAGGATCTCTTGGATCTCTGCCAAATCTATCTGTTCTTGGATCACGACAAAAGCTGGAAAAGATATATTTTTAAAAGAAACCTTAAATATAGCTATTCATTAGGTTATCTAAAGTAATTATGGAACCTCTCAACTCCTTCAACAGGAAGAGCGCTGTAAAAAACGGTGTACTTTTTAATTATGATATTAATTCAAAGAGTTAGTATAATATGAGGATAATACTAACTTATCTGCAATACTAAACGTGCTCAATCCCCTGGGATCAGTGTTAGTAGATACGACTGGAGGCGCGCTAACAGGTGTTGGTTGTACTTGTTGTGGTCCTCTTAGATCTTGATCCATTCTAGCTAAACGCGGATCCATTTGTCTATCTAATGTACGTAGATCAACATCTTGTCCTGTTATAAAATTATGTTACTTCAAAGCTATGAATGTAGTTTCTTTTACATTCATTTTATGGTTATAACATAACTTTGTCAATGTTTACAAATATAAAAATAAACAGAAGTAGTACAATTACTTACTTGAATGTACGTATATTTGACAAAAGTTCAAAATTAACTTTTTTCAAAAATGAAGCCTTAAGTAAACAAATTTTATTTTACACTTTCACTTCACTTCGCGGCTCGTAAAAATATCTTAATATTAATTATATTAGGATATAATATTAAACATTAAATTTTATTCCAAAAAATTCTATCAAAAAGAAACAATGCCTTTAAAAATGGATTTTTTGTTTGTATTTTGTTACAATTTAACATTTTAAGTATAGAAAAAATATAAAAATGTGCATACAGTTTTAATCTTACCAGCAAAGATGGGTGCTGGAGGATTGGTAACTGGTGCTGGTCGTGCAGGAGCCCATGGTTCTTCAATTCGTGGTACAATTGGATGTACAGGTGGTTTATCGGTAGGTGTCAATACACTTGGGATTGGATTTGCTTTATGTAACATATTAACTGCTGTGTGTGGATCTACTATTCGCATCACTACCTGTGCTTGCAGCAAGGCATATGCCAGCTGAGGATTTTGGAGCAGCATTTGACGTGCCTCGTTTGGATTATTTTGTACACAGAGTTTCATTTGCTTCATTAGTTCGAACATTTGCTCAGGTGGCAGCGATGCAACAGCTTTACTTATAGCCTCTGGTGCTTTATCAGCTTGTACTGCCTCGCCATAAGGATTTTCAGTATTTTGTCCTTGCAAAAGGCTTTGCATTTCCATCCGACTTTTTTCTGTACAAGCATTGTCAACACGTAATGTTCTTCCACCAATTTCATAACCATTCAAATTTCTCATAGCACTAAGAGCCGTTTCTTGATCTTTGTATTCACAAAAGCCATAGCCCTTGGGCTTGCCCGTTTCTCGGTCAAACACTAATCTTTTTAAAACAATTTAAAATCTATTAATTATATCTTAATTTTAATAGATTCAGAACATATTTAACTTATAATAAGTATTTCATGACGCATGTACAACCGCAGACTACAAAAATTAAACAAAAAATAATTTTGGTAAATAGAAATGTATATATTTAAAATAAACCAACTTGAAAGAAAGTACTGGTCCAACTTCGCTGAAAATATCCTTTAAATTCTCTTCTGTAGCTTCATACGGGATATTCCCGACTGTTAAAAAAGATTAGATGCATTTGAAGGTTATACGACACAGTTATTAATGAAAAATAATTAATCATCAATGTTTTCTTACCGAAAACACTTCGCATGGACTTATCCATGAGCGATTGATCCGAAATAGTTGAATTACTCATTTTTGCAATTTATTCGCTTTTGTTTACTATTCGAAATTTAAACACACTACTCGTCGGAGAAAAACACGAACGAGACCCGACTTACATCGGTGCATATTATGATAGAATACAGCATATGCTATGACTTAATTTAATTTGCAAATGAAATTTATATTCTTCATTTCTTTAAAATAAAATTAGTTAAAATTAATTGTGCCTTTCTTAAAATGAATTTTTACTTAATGAATTGTAAAATAATTGTAAATGTGCATGCCAATTGGCGATAGGTGCCCGATGGCGGTAAAAATCTGTTTTCCGTCATGGCGTCCTAGTAACGGTTCACCGCCAAATTCATGTTACTGAGTTGTCGATAAGTATTAGCAACAAAATTTCAGCGACAGAGTCATAATCAAAAGTAAAAACAGATGGTTATGGATCTATCACCTAACGCCACTTCATCTGCCGCTAATCGTATGTCAACAAATTACTTGTTAGACGTGTAATTTTATTCGTACTATATTATCATTGCTTTTCCGAAGCTGTTAGATTTAATTGTTATTGTTAATAGCGGTATAACCTTATTTCATTCTAAAACGATGAAATTGAACTTAACATGCAAATAATAAAAGAACTTTAGATCCTTCCCAAGTTGTGATACGTTATTTCATTATCTAAGTATATTTGATATCTCGAATTATTCCGGATATATACGGATTATTCCGCATTCGATGATATTGCTAAATAAATATATTCCAGTTCCTGATGCAAATGAATTAACATGCATTTAAATGTATAAATCTATATTTAAAAAATAAATTCTTAATATTTTACATAAAAATGTATTTTATGTTTTGTAGTTTATATTTTAATAGGTGTTGGTAACTTCATAAATTTTTGCGACGAAACAATTTCGCAATAAAATGAAGGTACTGTAATTGCAAGATCATAAAACAAGAATCCAATTAATGTTGTTTGACAAATCATACTCTTTCCTCATTCAATGATGGAACAATCGTAGATTAGTGTGAACTAACACAACTTCATGCTCATCACAGGCTTGTATCACTGCCTCATCATTTGTAGAACCCGAAGGACTAGTAATATATTTAACACCACTCTGTAATTAAATAATATTTTTACATGATGTCCTATAAAAAAGAAGTAAAGTAATATAAAAGTAACTACATACCAGTCTAGCTCTATCCACATTATCTCTGAATGGAAAGAAAGCATCACTGCTTACAACAACGTTATCTGCCTTTTTGATCCATTCTAATCTATCGTTTTCTGAGAGTTTTTGTGGAACTTCTTCGTACATAGCAGTCCACGCAGACTCATCCATGTCTTTTCCTACGGATCCGTTTACATAATTATCGATTGCATTTGATATTTCTGCTCTCTTTACACCCTTTTTAAACTTCATACTAGTAACTTTAGGATGCTGACGGAGCCACCTAAAACATGTTCAATATTAAATTTCAAGAACAAGTTACAACATTTACCTCTGTATGTAAATTATGAAACATAATGTACCAATTGTCAGCTTTATCACCAGCAAGTCTTGTACAATGAATCCTTGATTGTTGTCCCGCACCGATTCCAATCACTTGCCCATCTTTTGCATAGCATACTGAATTGCTTTGCGTGTATTTTACTGCTATAGTAGCTACAATCAAATCTCTCATAGCAGAGTCAGAGATAACTGTCGAATGTTTTGTAACAATATTGGCGAATGTATCCTTATTAATAACTGCATCATTACGCTTTTGCTCCATAGTTAAACCAAATAAAACTTTACGTTCCATTGAAGATGGTACATAAGTGGGATCAATCTGAAGAATACAATATGCACCATTCTTCTTTTTTTTCAAAATTTGAAGTGCAATTTCTGAGTAACCTGGTGCAATAATACCATCAGAGACCTCTCTAAAATTATGTGTATATTTAGATTACTATAATAAATATAATTCATTTTTTGATATCTAAGAAATTGTACCAATTTTTTATTACCTAGATATGATCTTAGCTGTAACTGCATCACATGGATCAGATAATGCTATAAAATCCCCGAAACTTGACATTCTGTCTGCTCCTCTCGCGCGTGCATAAGCAGTTGCTAATGGTGTAAGTTGATTCAGTAAGTCATCTACTTGACATAATTTTGCTTGTATGGTATCTAATGGTACACCAACTGCTGCACCAGCTGGGCTGACATGTTTAAAGGATGTTGCAGCCGGCAAATTTAAAGCTGCTTGTAATTCCTTCACCAATTGATACCCATTTAATGCATCACAAAGATTAATGAAACCTGGAGAGCCATTCAATACAGTTAGAGGTAACTTTTCCAAAGTAGTAAAAATTTGGGCTGGTTTTTGATGTGGATTCATTCCATATCGCAATGTCAGCTGAGAAACACCAGCACTATATTGTTTACGAAAATAGTCTGAGATAGCATTATCATATTCTGCTGTATGAGTAAATGCTTTGAGTGCTAATACTTGTCTAAAAAATAAAAAGAATAATGTTAAAGCCAATTGATAGAACTTGAAACATTTATTTTTCAAATTTGATTTCAATAAACGATATACCTAGTTTCCAAAGAAGTATCTTTATCAACAGATAATTCCATCTCTTTTCCAACTTTATCATAATCACTAGGATCACAAACAACAGTTACCCTACTATGATTCTTAGCTGCAGCTCTTAATAAAGTTACTCCACCAATATCAATATTTTCAACAGCATCCTCCACTAATACATTTGATTTTGAAATTGTATTTACAAATGGATATAAATTGCACACTACAAGCCGAATGAGTTCATAACCTTGCTTAGAAAGATCTTCTAGATCAGACTTTGTAAGTCTGGCTAATATACCTGCAATATAAAGGAATGTATTGTATAATATTTATAACATAAACAAACACCAGTAATATATTTAAATACATTAATTGTTTACCAGCATGTACAGCAGGATGAAGAGTTTTGACACGTCCATTAAGCATCTCAGGTGCACCAGTAATATTGGAAACATCTTTTACTGGAAGCCCAGCATTTCTTAAAGATTTTGCAGTTCCACCAGATGCAACTAAGATCAAGCCTAACTCATGTAATTTTTTAGCAAATGGCAACAGGTTTGTCTTATCAGAAACGCTCAAAAGTGCTGAAATAATGTAAAGTTTTAATGTAAATCGTCTGTAAAACTTATAAATTATAGGAAGAAAACAATTATGAATAAAATACCATTACAATATTGGGCAATTCTATATCGATTTCTATATCGATTCTATATAGATTTTATCTAATAAATATAAATATAATTTACCTAAATTTCCTGCAGACATTGTGCTGTTCTTCCAAAAATGATACTGTTCTGGGAATCGAAATAACTTTGTACGAAATCAGTGTTTTATTAACCAATACCAAGATTTACACGCGACTTGCAAAAACCGGACTCAACAAGTGTTCGACTCTAAACTAATCTCCATTCCAATTATAGTTCATACACTGCCCCATGCTGAGCTTGTAAATATGTGTGTGAATAGCTATAGTACCATTTATTACTTACGGAACGCACTATTCATGTGTTTCGCGAATATATGTACAGAAAATTAAAATTATCTCGCAACTTGCGGGGGTCTTGCAAGTCAAATGTTATCTCGTTGAAATTATATAAGATGTTTCACGGTAAACAGTACAAAAACATGTTATAAACAACGTTGCGTACTACCCTAATTTCGCAATTACGATTTTGATAAAAAACGATGTAATTCAGTGGAAAGCTATTGACTAGAACAGGTAAAACCTTTTATTTGTTTAGGATATAAAGGACAGGATACAGGAATATTTGTTGACAAAGTTTATGTACAGATCTCATGTAATGAAAGTAACTAATTTCACAAAATATTTATTATGCACATCTTTCAATGTTCTTTTTTATGCAATAAATTAATTATTGTTAATAACAACATTCTCTACTATTGTTGATAAAATAGTTTTGTCATTTTTTGTTAAATTAATGCATGCTTTAAATTAAAACGACTTAAATGCATTAGTACAAACAAGGCACTTGACTCTAATTTATACTTTAACATAGTATTGACCAGTGTTATTTTTAAAAGAAACTAAGAGAAAATATACCTGTATGTGTTGGTAATGAATATTAAATAATATCAACAGACTATTTCTGTTTAAAAAACGTACTGTAGGTTACAAAACAAAAATGTATTGTATACAATTATTTTGCAATAACAATACAGTTTAAGGTGTACTATAGTCATAAACTGCATTGAAAAATTTATATAGTTTTCTATTTATGAAGAATTATTTATAAAAACAGAAAACGATGTAAAAGGATTATTAAAATAATTATCACCTAAGTATTTCAAAGATAAAAACTTCATTGATGTGTATTCTGTAACTTTCTTGATCAAGCATTTTTATAAATAACAATTTTCATATATTTTTCCATTCAACAGAAAGGAAAATATAGTAATATTTCAAAATAATATTTGAAATTGAAAACTATACAATGATTAAATACAAATTTAAACAGATGCATTACATTATAGCCTTGAAAAGTATTGCATTAAAAACAGCTGTATTGTAATATGAACACATTTACCTGTGCTTATTTTGTAATTATTTTTTGTGAAATACGCTATAATACATACATATATAGTCATCTTTAAAATGGATTTCACCAATAACAAGCAGTTTGCAAACGTTATTTATTGTCAAAGCAAATAAAAAAATATTCCAAAATTTTTGAGTACTTCAGTAATTGCACATGATACATCATATTAGAAATTGGCACAAATATGACTATAAGAAACCTTATCAAAAATATTTTTTAATTAAACAAAATGTGTTTTTGTATAAATTTACATAAGTGTACATTATATAAAACAGTGATTTTAATGCAGCACTTTATGTAAAGAACAAAAATTTTCTTGCGTATAACGCAATTATATCATTTTACCTTGATAGAAATTGCACTAAAAAGTAATAAAACTTTTTTAACACTAGGATCAGAATATTTCATCATTTATACTGTCTTACAGAACAATATTAGTGTTTTAATCCTGAGTAGTAACATAGATTACTCGAAGAAATTTAATTCATCAATTATTCTTGTTAGTAATGAAATATTGTTTTGTAACTGCATATTACTATGTAATTGATTAATTCTTTCTTATACCCTTGTAAAGAAAGGTAATCTTCTATTAAAAAGTAAACATTTTACAATACTGCATTTTTTTTATAAGAAGCAGATTCTTCCTAAATTCTGATTACTATAGCATCAGATTTGGAAAAATATACGTATCTAGAGTTAAAGTTTAGTTGATTGTTGTAATTAAATATTACAATTTTGTCAAATTACATAAAATAGATCAATTTTTAACTACTTCTTTTTTTTTCGTCACCCACTCGTCTTTTCATAAAAAAATGTAGTAATGGCAACTTCGTTTCTACCACTTGCACAGCAGGTATGACATCTACTTTTTTGGCGAATTCATTAAATCTATATGTTCTTTTTCTTCCTCCGTGAGAAATATTTTGGTAATTACTATATCACCAGTACTATACGTTTGGCAAGCCACGCTATTTCCGATTTTACGAACCGTTCGTGGACTCTTTATATCTCGACACGAACACGCACATTTTGTTGGAGATGCGTCTACACTACTTGAAGAAAATTGATCGGTTGCAGTGCCAGTAACAGCTGAAAGAATTGCTTCCAATTTTTCAATTTTTTCAAATCGGTCCATCCGTTCATCAGAAAGTATCTCATCGACCATTTGCATCGATTCTGTGAGGCTAGGGGTATCGGAGTTTCTTGGTGACAGTATACCACCTAGAATCACAAACATTAAATACTTTGAAGTCAATGTTTCTCAAACTTCACCTATCGCAATGCTGGTATGCAACTTTTGAAAAATCTATCATCATTTGCGTTTGAGCAAAAAATTCATCTTAGTAATTCATCTAAGTAAAAAGACCTCCCCCCCCCCCCCCCAAATAGAAATAAAATATTACAGGAAGCATTTTTCGGAGAGAGGATTATGAGATTATTGATTGTAAAAGGATGTACCAGAATGTGAATTTTCCGAAGTGTAACTTTCCATGCTATGGTATTCTGTATCGTCAACTTTATCGTCATCATCATCGTCGCTGCTATCTCCTTTATCTTGACCCATATTCTCCAGTTTTTCCAATTTCCTTGCAACTTTGTAACTGCCTTTCAATTTTTCCTTTTCATCTTCAGTAAGATCTAAGTAACGCAAAAGACGTATTTCACGATTACTTAGCACAATATTTTTAGTAGTTGTCTCTTCCATTCTCTTCTTCAAATCTGCAACCTCCGTTTCCACTTTTCGTTGCTTCTTACGTGTTTTTACTTCTGCAGGTTTAATGTGCATTTGAATTTGCTCTTCGCACAACTCAGCAAATAGAGCTTGTACTTCTGGTTTTATAAGTCTAATGGCATTAAAAGCAAACAAAAAATAATTATAAGATGACTTTAGGCTCTCACGACCCGAGTTCTAAAATTTGATACTAGTTTTCGGATATAAGCCGTGTCCTTCAACTGTTGGCGATGTTTCGAAATAATTTCTTGCAAAAACACGGCTTACACCCAGAAAACGATTGTCACATAATAGAATAAATACGACAATAAACTTATTTAGTAAATAGTATATAAGTAAATCATACTTAGCCATAGAAACATATATTTGTGGAACGAGGCACAGAACATCACTGCAAGCATAAATGAGCATGTCTCGTGTTAATGGACGCCGACACCAGTACCTTTGATTATTACGATAGATATTTTTTAATTGTTCCTTTAATGGATTATATGGAGCACCATATTGATCACATAATGTATTCAGATTAACATTCTTAACTTTATATACAGGTTTACCAGTTTCTTGAAACTGAAGTACAGCATGAGCTGCCTATAAATGTAAACATAGTTTGTTCTTCTAATAATACATATTTTTGTTATTTTATAGTCTAAAGTATATTTGAAAAATATTTAATAATTCCAAATCAAATACCTGTGTATCAAAAACATTGTTTAACGTAATCTTGAACTGTCTATACAAATTGACACTGTCGTTTCTACAATCATGAATTACCTGAAATAATATATGTAACACTCAAAATATGAATTCTAAACATTAAATCATAAAAGCTAAACGAAGTACGAAAGATGCGAATATAATAAATATTCAGCATTATCATTCCTTACTTTAATAACATTTTTATGTTCTATAAGTTTTTGAAGTCCTCCAGCTTGAACAAGATTAGGACACGTAAATAGGTCAAATACATATGCTTGTCCAAACATAGTACCTATTTGTATGAGTGTTAGTTGCCCTTTAACCCCTAAATTTATGCCTTCACAATCAAATGAAACAGCAATTTTGCCATCAGGAGGAGGCTTACGAGGATTTATTATATCCTCAATAATTTGAAGACTTTCCCTCGGATTTACGATTACTCTAGTTTGTTGTAGTACTTTTAATTTCCATGCATCTCCCATTTGCACAATTTGTAAACTACGATCTTTCTCCGTATTATCTGCCAAAGTCTTCATTACAAGTGTATTTATTCTTTGCTTTAAAGTTTGCTGCTGTAAGCTTACTGGAGGAGAGTTGTTGTTGCTTTCATTCACTTGAGAATAAGAACTCTGTACAGAATTAACTTGATTAATTACATTAGTACTAATACATTCTGAATTAGTTGTTGGCTGTGGTGTTTGAGTATTACTTGATTCACATTTATTCGACTGAACAGGTAGACTTGCAATGGTTTGACTTGCAGTACTATTTTGATTTCTTACAGAATTTGCAAGTTTTGTTTTTGTCTTCCCTTCTACTGTAGAAGATTTTGGTCTTCCAATTAGTGTTACCAAATTGCTTTGAACATGAAATGCGTCGGGGAATATTTTGACAAATGTACATAAATCCTGGGGTGTCTTAAATATGGAGGTCCAGTTTTCATAAAAAAATTTATCATTAACTATGTTGAATAGTTGATCTATAAGAATTGGACCCTTTTGTTCAATACAATCGCAAAGAAAATCTAATAATTTTGCTGTAACATCTGGATCTATAGGTATATCAGGTTCTAATTTTAACATGGGCTCTGGTTTCATGCCTTCATATTGCTTTAATATTACATTGTCTTCAGTAACTACAAAAGCATCAGGATACTTTAAAAGAAAATCTCTAAATTCTTTGTAGTGTTGGCCAGAAATGTGTCTAACTTCTGGAGAGGCCTGAGATCGATGTCCCAAAAGGCTTTTAATTGGTACTTCTGTACCTACACCATATTGCAGTAACTTATTTGTAAAATATTCTACAGCCTCTCGTGCATAATCACGTTTACCACTTAATTTACATCCATTTTCTTCTTCTACAACTTGTTGAAATGTATTCACAGATACATAATCACCATTAATAACAAAAAGCATTGGATATTGAGCTAAAAATTTTTTAAGGCCACTTTGAGAACCACCAGCTATTTGTCGCATTTCTTTTGTAAAACCTTTAGCTCCAAATTGGCAACTTAAATCGTGGAGTGTACGTGGCCCACCTTTCTCCACAAGAAGTTCAAAAAAGAATAAAAGTGTCATATTTCGTACAGTCTCATATTCTGAACTATCCATCTTTCTACTTTGTATTTTGCTTCCAATATATTTATAATTTTATTATTTACAATTCCTGAAGAATGATGTCATGATACATCCTAAACATAATATTGTAAAAATTAATCATATTATAAATGTTTTATTTTATCTAAAATATTAACTGTATTTATTTCTTAATAAAGTAATTTGTTTAAATAATACTAATAGCGTGTACAAATATGCACAATAAATGTATATAGGGTGGTTCTAATAAATGAATCAGATTGTAGCTTTGTCCTGAGTATAATATAAAAAAAGTTGTATTATAGAATATTACAGATAATTGAAACCTATACTCTCTTTTGATTTTCTTCTATTTTTGCTTAGAACAAATATATAGCCTGGCCCAATTATTAGAATCATCCTCCATATATTTAACTATACATTAAATCATTCTAATTTTATTATTTTTCATAAATATATAGCCAAACAATGTATATTTACCATCATAATAACCATCAAATAGAAAGGATAAAAGCAGAGAAGTTAATTATTGCCATCCTTTATTGTGTACTCTTACAAATACTTCATTAGTAATACTTTCATGGAAAAGAGACACAAATTTTGGTATCAATTAATTAAATTCCAATGAATAAACAATTGCACAGCCACCATAACAAAGGATAAGCTAAATCTAAAATTTATTAAAATTATGCAATTAAATATAAAAAATTATAATCAATTAGCTTCTACATTTCTTTACTAATTCTTAACACATACCTTGTTAATAGCTATACTTCTTTAAGATGCAAGGTTTTCTTTACCAATATCATACACTTTGTATAAAATACAAACATTATAAAATCTTCCTTCTGCCTTTTTGTAGAATACTTTAATTAATGGAGATTAATAATAAAAGGTTTATCTAAGGCATAGTGTAGTATAGTATCATGATCATCATAACCTAAAAAAAACATAAAATATTGACATTAATATAAATATTTACTGGTTATTCATTCAATATTGATAATTAATAATAGAAACTTAAAATGATAAAATATCTTCATACATTAATCAGACTTTAATGAATCGAAATAGCTATGTCTCGAAATATCTGACGAACACAAGTAGTGAGAAACTTGTGCACCTCTAATATACACGAATATTTTATAAATTCATACTTTTATGTTATGAAATTGAATATTAATCAATGAACTTCACGATTTATTAAAACATCACAATTACATATCGCGTATAAGACATATGTCCCAATATTAATTTTCTACATTAGAGTACTGTTGTATAATTTGGCATTGAGCAGTGTGAACATTACCTACGACAAATAAAATTTCATCTAACTACAGTGCATATTGGATATAAATTTAAGAATCGACGATATCTGAATTCTAAGATATTACAGGTCAAACAACTCTGACATAGATTTAAAATACCATACCACAAACACAAATGAACTCAATATATATCCATATAATATCCGTTAAACTAGACTATCTCTAAAAAAAACAATGCTAATAAGGTGCAATGCTTTATCAAGGGCTTGCTAATACCTTGCCTAATATGTATGTAGTAAAATTTCAGTTATCCGCCAATGTGGTGCACTGTGCAATATATCATTCTATACATACTGATACATGCATATCCAATTAATTCTCACCTGGTAAAACAGACACGAGAGGGAGTATTGAAAGAGGAGAATAGCTTTCTCAAAAAGTGATAACAATTACAGCGGCTGACCTTCATTTATATTTTAAATGAATTTAGAATTAATGCCCCAACCATGGTCTCAATGCAAGCTTTGCTTTTATTTGCGTTTATTAGTTAACAAATTTAGTTATACAAAATGAAGTATATATTCGCTTAATAAACACTTTAACAAACATTTATAATACAATACATATTTATAACATGTAAATAGAAGATTATACATATGTTATATAATATGACTATGTAGTAACATATATTCTAAATAATGCAGTAAACAATGATGGGATATGATAAAATCTGTAATTAGAATAAATTCAAGACAGTCAAACTCAGTAATAATACTTGTAATACTATTAGACTACTTTGTTTGAATACATTGTAATATGCTTACTATTTTACTTAGTAAATTCTGACAAATAATAATTCTTTTAGATTTATTCCAAATTCAAAATACCTATTTAGAATAACACATGATGATCTAAATTTACTAGAATTTGTTTCGTTAAGTTGGCTATACCTTTATTTCGAATAAGGTATATGTCAACATTGTCAACTATATAAATTTGTTTGAAATTAGTTTTTAGTGAAACGAAAATACAAGAAGTGAAAATTATCGTTAAAAATAATAGATGTTGAAGAACATGTAGTAAAGTATTATGAATTTAGAAAACTTCTATGTGTATAGAATTTTTGTACTTACAAGTATTCCAATATATGCGCGAAATTGAATAATATGTATTATTATTAAACATATAAAACAATTCTATACTTCAAAATTTAATTTAATTTAAAATATGTATCGAACTTGTAATGATGAAGATGAATTCGAACCAAGAACTACCCCAAAGCCTGCTACCAAGTTGGATGTAAGTTTTTTTTTAAACAAAACGTATATTAATAACATACTTAATTACAGAATATTAAAGTTTTTACTTTGTTGCGGTTTTAGATGATTTTTAAAATAGTTATAAAATTCTGACCTTTTACAGTATTATACTTAAATAAAAATAAAAATATTAATTTTTTGTTTGCATATTTCAATATTTCATGTTCAATATTGAATTGTCTGCAAAAAAATTGTATTTTGGTAAAGAGAGTAGTTACATTACAAAAATAATATGTTTTATTGTTGATAATTTTAGTGCTTTACAGTACCATCAGTTCCTGAGGTTTCTTTAGTATTTGATAAACCCTTAAATCGTAAGACTATAGATTACAAGGGTTTTCATTCACCACCTGTAGAACCAAAAAATTTAATGCATAAGAATGTTTCATCACCTTTAAATAGCAATGGATCATATGCAGCATGGAAGGAACAGAATTATTCATGGAGACCACCAATTTCTAAAATTAATGATCATGCTACTCCTCAGAAAATGCATTGTAATCAAAGTTATACTTCAGAACCTTATCTTTCACAAAATGTTTCAAAAGAATCTAAAGAGAGAAATTATACTTTGAAGAAAGATTGTTATATTAGTCCAAAGTATAAAGTACAAACACATAGGAGAAATGATGATAAATCTTGCATGCATTCCTATGAAATGTGCAAAGATAATGCACCATATACTGAAGAAAATCAGAATATGAAAATTCAATCTAATAACACAATGAAACAAATTGACCCTGTTTCTACTGTGCCACATGCTGTTAAAGCATGCATAAATATTGATAATTATGATGCCAATGAAAAGGAATATTCTCCATTATTATATGAAAGAAAATTAGTAACTCATAATTCTGAACAACAAAAAGTACAATTTAATGATTCAATTGATGGACCAACTGTACAAAATTTAACTATTAATCCAAATACTTTGAAAAGAAATGAAATTCAGTTACCACATTACTTAGGGCATCAATATCCTTGCTTTAATAGAAATGCATACACTTTTCCACAACTTCATCCATGTTCTACTCACAACACAGATAATCAAGAAACGGTCAAGAATTTATTACAAATTATAAATAGTCAAAATGAGCAAATTAAATCTTTACAAACACAAGTTGATAGATTATTGAAAATGCAAGAAGAGAATTTTAAGGAAAGAAAAAATTATTTTTGTTCATCTCAATTACAGCAACAGAGTGATCAGTTATTTGTACATTCTAATGATAATTCTGTAAGTGCTTCCAATTACATTGAAGCACCACAAAATGTAAAAAAATGTAAAGATAAAGAAAAAGAAAATTGTAATGAGAGTGAAAGTGTAAACCAGGCTGAATTAATATTAACAGAAGCACAATCAAGAAAGACTTTTATGGAACAAAAAGTTTCTATTGGAGTAATGACAAGCTTTGAATTCACTGTGCAAAATAGTCCTTTTACAGTAGACATTGATGATTATGAAAGAAAAGATAGTCAACAAGAGAAAGCTAATTTAAAAATGTGCAACAATGGTGGTCTCCATGATGCTAGTGAATCTTTGAGAAGATATAAAAATTCCTTTACTCGAATGCCTAGTGCACAATTGGAAAATATAGTTGAGGACTCTGAGAGTTATATGTCATCTAGTCAACAACAAAGTAGTAATTTAAATGCAAGCGTTTCGTTGAAAGATTTAGAAAAACAACCTCATATAGATATTCGAAAAGAAGCGGATATTCGTAGATCTGGATCTCCTAAATTGTGCAAAGACACAATTACAAAATCAAATCAGACTGAGGCTGTGCAAAAGTATTTAGAAAAAATTAATACAAAAGGAACAAGTTACGAAATTGTTAAAACACCATTGATACAAAAAAACTCTCCAGAATACAGCGATTTTGGAAATAACAATCATATTCTTGGAAAAACAAATATTCCTACTAGTGTAGATCAATGTACAAAGTTAAATATGCAAAAAATTAATGATTCTGTGAAAACTAGTAATTCTGTAAATAGCTCAACTGATTATTATAAAGATTATCGAAAAAAAGGGCAGGCTACTGTTGCTAAACGAGCAAGTTGCATTGAAGACAGTATGATTTTAAATGGTGGTGATTTAAGAATAAATGAAAGGCCACCCCCTACTCCAGAACCTAGTATTCATGTTGAAATGCAGGAGTATTCTAGTGATGATGATAGTGAAAAAGTTAAACGCAGTTCCAAAGTGGGTTGGACTTTTTATAATAACGTCCTTGGACAAGTAAATCAATTATTACAAAATTCTAGTGTTATAGATGATCAGCAACAAGATCAAAAGAAAGTAAATCAGAATGAAAAAGATGAGAGTGAAAATAGAGCATTAGATACTGTGAAAGTTGCTACATTAGAACAACTTAAGAAACTTGGAATTAGTTTAAGCGAAAATCCAGAACACAAAGAAGTAAATAATAGCAATAAGTATGTTTTGCATTCATAAATATATTATATTATCTATATTGAGTTTATATTGTATTTATCAAATAAGTTTGTTAATTTGTTTGAAAGGATGGCATTTGACTTATCATTCTACCCACGTTTGGATTATCAAGCAAATGTGGCACACACAAGTACTGTAAATGAAACAAATACAAGTATGCATATGAAGGCATTAGCTTTAAAGTATTTATCCGACGAACAACTTGCTGAATTAGCAGTACAAAGGCAGGGTTCAGCATCTGTAAAACATCTTATGGTCAGCAATGTACAAGGCACAAACATGTCTTTTGCTACAATGCGTTATTTAGAAAGATATCAGTTACTTCCAGGAAAGAATACTGTTCAAACAGAAGGTAAAAGAATAAATTAAAGTATATATGCAACATATTTTTAAACTAATAAATGTTTGTAAAATATCATAGAGATATGGAGGAGCTACATTTTTCGTTTTACAGATAATAGCAAAGTTCACGTTGAAGTGCCTCCGAAGGTTGATTTAAAATTTGCTAATTCAAAAAGTAGTCCTGTAACACAACGTTATCCATTTAGTCAAACACCTAGAACGACTTGTCCTAGTAAGATTCTAGATATTTCAACTTTAAAGCAACAACCTAAACTGCTATAACAATCGGTAATATTAATATATGAAATAGAAATTTAAAAATTTTATAATTTTAGAAACTCTTAATTCTTTCGACACTAAAGTTTATATAATGATTTTTATACTGCAAAAATCTGTTATTTTACTTACTAATTATTATGTTTACCAATCTTTTATAGGTGTTCATCACATACACTACACAGAATCATCCATCTGTCTTTATAAATATTCAACGGCTTAAGAACATATTTATATTACTTAAGATATTTCCACAATGTACTTTATTATATTTATATTATATATACTGAATAGAAATCATTCTTAAAGTGGAGTATTTAAAAAAATAATTAATAATGAAAAAGTGTTATATACAATGTTCATACAAATAATTTATACAATAGTGTACATTATTATTTTATACTCGGAAAGTCCATAACTCGGAAGAATGATATTATTTGTAACTAATATAAAATATTGTGTTCCTATAAAATTAGTTGAAGACAATATACAAAAAAGATTTAAAAATGTGTGTATTTAAATAATTCTAATAAAATGTAGTTATAAAACTTTGTTACCAGAAATTTGTAATCAATAAGAAATGTTTCTACAAGAACTCCTCTTATAAGTTTTGTTTTTTAATGACTGAAGTGCTTTTTACTTTTGATAAAATAATATGCGAGTACACTTATACTGAATGTTTATATATACAGTAATGGCTATAATTTACTAAAATTTAATACATAAAAATGTATATGAAAATGTAAATTAGAACCCATTTAATTATTTAAACTTTCATGGTAAAATAACAATCTTTATTTAGACAACTCGATAATGATAGAATTCTATAACTAAATGACTAATATTAATACCTGCGCATAATGTCATAATATATATTAGTAATATTATTGGTAATGCTGATAATATTACATCTGTCTTATGAAGTATTTCAATACCTAAAACAAATATGAATGGTTTAGTAATTCTTGTTCTATACAATAAGAAATTATCTTTGCACTCACTTGTGTAACCCAAAAATGTAATATTAATATAATAAGCAACAGCTATTAACCATATTGTGTTTCCAATTAATCGTGATGAAAATGTATCATAATTTATAAAACCTGGAAACAATTAGTTTTCAAAATGAGCAAATAATACATTTTTTTAATATACATTAATAGTAACAAAAAAATAGTGACTCACCATACAAAAAAAGTTGAACAATATGAAGTATAATTAAAGGTGGAAAGAATGCATTCAAATGAATGTCAAATGCATAACCCCATTCTACATTTTGAGTTTTATCGAATCTTAAATAACGATTTGTTAAAAACCTGCAAATAAAAGAAATTTTATTATATTATTATTACATTTTATATATAATGTAGTGAAATTTTTCAGATTACAGTTATAAAGTATTTATTATATGATACATGTTATTTATAGTAATATCTTATAAATTTTACCAAAATATTGTAGCTACTATCAGACCAGCTGCAAGGTAATCAATAAATATCATATAAAATAGTAGTTTTATAAATTGGAAAAATCCTAATCCCAGGACAATAGTAAAACCAATAGAAGATATACACAGACAACACATTAATAATACCAAAAATGCAGGATCGTCTCTTGCAAATTGTGATTTTGTTTCTAAAAATAAAACATTAACTGCTGATTTTTTATGTTAATAGAATATTAGAAAATTTTATCATTATAGATAGAATAACATACGTTTTCTACTTTGAAAATTTCTGTATACTTTCTGTGGTGAAATGAACAAAAAAATCATCTGCCACAAGGCAAATTCAAAATCCATTTGTTCAAATTTTAATAATTTCCTCAAGTATTTGTAACACTTTGTTGCAGCCCCCATACAATCTTGTCTAAAATACATTAATTTTGTTAGAAGTAGTTATAATAATGTTATAAACCAATGCATAATTTCTTACCTGTAAGTTACTGGCATCGGTAAATTTGAACTTAATTCAGATGAACCACTAGAGTTACGCCTACTTACCCGTGGCGACGTGGAATATTTCATTCTAGAATCTGTTTTAAAAAGAATAATCAGTTTTTGTAAACTGCAAGTACTGTCAAAAGGAAAACAGACATTTACAGTGATAAGCACAAATCTATTTTAAATACATTCTACGACGATCAGTTTTGTTTCTAAAGTATTATAATTGTATATCGTGTTTTTATCACGACTATTGGTAGTATTTACTTATTTTTTCTTCAATTATAGACAACTTGTAATGCTATCAATCTAACGTATCGTTCATTATTATAGGTTATGTTTATGTACTTTTTGATCATTGGACCATGTAGAATACGGTCTACAATAAATTTCGTTGATCGATGACTGCGTTAATGATAAATAATTTTTTACGTAGGTGACAATGAAACACGTGTGTATAAAATATCACCCTGTACTTTTAAGATCAAAATTATTTAAACTATGAAGGCTATTGGCTTCATTCCAGTCAATCTGATTCTGATTCAATAGCATATTCCGCTTCATTTTATTCTGTCACTAATAAACATCCATATTTTTTTTTATTACCGATTTTAATGTACTTTGTAACTAAATTGAAAGTATTGCATAAAATAAAAAATCTAAATTATTGTACAATATGTTACTGTCTTTTTAATTCTGTTAGTTATTTTGTATTTTATGTTTTATATTTTATTCTACTCTATTCGATTTTAATAACGAATGAAAATCCGAAATGACACTAATTATAGTATATATTTATGCTATTGATAAATTTATATTCTTTATGTATTAATTGTTAAATTATTATATTATCAAATGATAAAGGAATGATAGATACTGAATTGTAAGCGGTGATACACTTATATATATATATTTATTTATTCATTCATTCATTGTGTATTTATATTATGTACAAAGTAGTCTCTAACCACATAATGGACGCAACAAACGAACCTGTATATACAAATATATGATTACAGATACATCGAAAATGTTCACACATCAGACGTAAAAGTATGCGTGTAATTGAATTACGACTTATCACTGTACCACAAATTAATATGTATAGCTAATACATATAGCTTTGTGTCTTTTTTCTTTCCATATTTTTATAGGATACAGCTATGTATGTATATATCATTTGTCTCAAATCGCATATCGTTCTTACGCATTTTTTATACATGTTGTATATGTGTGTATATGTATATAAATATATATATATATACATATACACGCATATATACATGTACATACATAATGAGCCATTTATGACTGAAATTGTAAATAGTTTTATTGTTTGTCGTGATATGAAAAAAAGTTTAAAAAGATATTTTATTCGAAGATAAAAATTACATTTTCTAGTTAACAATTTTCAAGACATAATCACTTAATCTTTTGTTAATGGAACTCACACTTTTCCAAAGTTTAAAAAGTGCAATAATAAGATTAGCTCAATGGTAACAATGTGTGATATCATATTAATAAAAACTTTATAAACAAAACACATTTAAAATTACGTTGAATAGACGAAGAGAGAGAGTAGAGCACCCATTTTCGTGTTATATACTTTCCCTCTCTATCAGGGTCGTGTGCAATCCAAGAATTGCAACAAGAAAACATTTTGTTTTGTAAAACATGTGACTTTGTTGCAATGTTTAGCTTGCCTATGACTTTGTACGGGAGAAAAATATGTTTGCTCTTTCTGTTACTGAATTCCGAATTAAATTCATTTTATTATATCGTTTCTATTGATATAACAAAAATATATGTTCCATTTAAACATTTCAGTGACTAAATTCTGAGAAACTGTAATCTTACGAAAAAGTGATTTTTATCGTATTACGTGTTACTTATAACAAGACGCCTCTTTCTAAAACTTTCTTCATATTATTGAAAATAATAGAAATTTTTGCAATTTCAGTCTTATAGGACTCAACCTGCATACAGTAAACCATCGTATCAATACCGACATTTATAAAAATATGCGTGTACCTTTAAAAGTTATGCACTTTAAAACGAGCACACTAATGCTATATATATATATATATATATATATATATGTATGTATGTATGTATGTATGCATGTATGTATGTATGTATGTATGTATGTATGTATGTATGTATGCATGTATGTATGCATGTATGTATATGTAAATACCCTTGATTCAATATTGGTTTACTCTATGTATTTATAATTACAAACAATAAGCCAACATTTGATCAAGTTTATTGTTTAACATTCTCTGTTTTAATCTGTAGGGAATACAAGAGCTTTTTGACAGATTATTTTAAATCGTGCGTACTTCTTTCAGCGAAAATTGGGACATATCGATAGATACAAAAGCATTCATTGATTTTTACATACATAGAAATACATATGTCAAAAGGCACTGAACATACAACGAGTTCGTCCGCAATGTAACTGATATATGACACGTTACAGGTATTACAAGAGCAACATTGTAATCAACAAGACCATTTTTCATGTCTTAACTTTGTTTCTAACGTAACGGATATTAGTATCTTAACTAATTAAAAAATTTGTTGTAGCTTTTGATATTGTCACTAAATAATTTCAATTCTTTATACTCTCTTAGAGATATAGGTGATAATATTGTTGATCAAATATTTAAATGAATGTTCGTTTATAATTATTATATTAAATCGTTGATTTTTTTTTTTATTAAGAAAAAAATTTCAAAATAAAAATTTGTTAATGTAACGAAAGATCACGAAATTGTCAATATTTAAGTGAAACCGGTTAAATTATATAAAGTGATCATATTTTTATAAGCAACGGCAGGAACGTTGTAAGTGGTTTTCCTTGGACCCAAATATAGATATTGGTTTTATAACGATGGAATATATAGCGTGCATGTAACGTTCTTGTTGGTAATTCATGTCACATTTGACACAATCTTTTATGCAACGTAGTTCCTACGTTTGAATTCTGAGCTTTTTATATATACATTATAAGTTATGCATTTTATTACTTAAAAGTATTGCATGCGTATATTTGTTACTTGGAATTGTACAGAACATATCAGACTTTATGACCATCATGACTGGCAGCTTTAAACTCATCTAACTGTTACTGAATGTTAACTGACAGATAGCAATTGGTGTATTAGATTTAAATATTCAAAAGATAATTATTACCGCTTGCATTTAACAGTACTGTATTTTTACATTTGCAAGATTTCATCTCAATCATTTCAATCAAGGACGTTCTTTTGCATATAATTTTCCATTTAACATCATGCGTGACATGACTTGTTTTAAATAATTAATCTCTTCATTTGAACGCAATATATTACATTTGTTGCGGTACTTTTTCTTTAAACAAAATAAATAAATTTTAAATTAGGAGTTAATATGCCAGTACACATGACACAGTCTATGACAATTGTAACATTGTTTTATATAAATATTTTTGTGACGCAAAAATTCTACCATGTAGAAGACGAAGTAAATGTTTACGACGTGCGTCGTAAAACATATTAGCATAAAGTTTTTGTTTATTTTCGGAAATATTTAGGTAAGACATTGTAGTCCAGTGCCCACTATGATAAACAAATATTTACAAATTATAATTTTCCATCGAACGTACATGACATGACGTTAGTGCGTCGCATATGTTGCATACGAAAACCGCAGAACAATTATAAATAATGTTTTAATTAGGAATGTTCGATTTCTAAATTAATTTATAAGTATACATAATTATATTTATCGTCGTTGAATAGTGGCTTATTCTTCTGCACAAATATCCCAAATAATAAATTTTTAATTACGTTACTTCATTAATGTTTAGTTATAATTTATTATATGTTCATCTGTAATAATGGTCAGTGTAGTAGTTACAACTATAGTAGTGCATTTGAAAGTTTGTACGAATCCGTTGGGAAAGTCATTAACAAAATGAGCTATCACCATTGTATACAAGTAATAAAAGATGAAATTTTCAAAAGTTTCTAATGCTTAAATAGAAATAATATATAATTGATGCTTGAAATACGTGATGATTTGAGGAATAACACCAAACTTATAGTCTCAACAAAATTGTAAGTTAAATACTTGTAAATATTTAAAAATTTTTATTCGTAAATAATTTAAGTTTTTTATTTATTTATTTTCTATAAAGCACTATGAACAACTTCTATTAGAATTATGAAAAAAAATTCAAGTCTACAGAAATTTGTTTAAATAAAACAAAATTATTAATTGCAGTGGAGTGTACAGTATAAAACATGTAAATTAAAATAACAAATATACTTTCTGGTTTACTACAAATACGTTTTTTTTTTTGTTGACAAAATAAGAACAAAATGTTTGGTAATTGATGTTAACCCCTATTAACGATTCGTTATTATTTTATATACAAAGTATATCTTTTAACTAAATAAAGATATTATAATGCAAGACAATGAAGGAAGACAAAAAAGCATGATTGTATATCATCGATGTCATATTTCGTAAAATAATATTAATCGTATAACTTTGTTCTATAATTAATGTTAACAATGTGCAATACTCATTCCTTATAACTTGTTTACATTGAATTGTACTCTAAATAACGTATTTACCAATCTTCGAAGTTCATAAGATTGACTAGAAAGTATGTAACTACTACTTGTTCGATTTTAAAGTAATGTTGTAGCAAGGTAATGTTTGACATTTGCGAATCATTTGATTGATAAACGATATTAAATATATATAATTTAATTTGATTCTTTGTAACACACAAAGTCTTTGTTTCCAGCTTCATATATTTAAATAATTTTTAAGAGATGTTATAATTTTAATTGAATTTGCATCTTGTGTACAGATACTGTCAGTCTCTTGTATTGAAGATATTGGCAGTTTCTTTATGTCCTGAATAAAATTACACGCAGAAATAGCTTTTGCCCCACATCTATATGGATTCATCAATTGCCATTATATTTTCCAGAATACATCAGTTTTCTCTATTTTATTCAAAATGCTAGGCCATGTTCCATCTAAATCGTATCTATAGAGTTTCTAACAAACGAAAATGTAATTATATTAACATTAATGTGAGATTAAAAGTTGTAAAGTAAAAGCAAAACCAATAACAGTAATTAATGTTTAATTTTGAAATTTGTCACTTTACATAGTAATAAACAAACGTCGTAGATCATATTATAATACACAAGTTCTCATAGTAGTTAAAAAATCAGACTTTCTAGGCCTGTAGCCTATGAAACGGAGTACATTATACATTGTATTTCTGTTGGACTTCAATCTAATCACAGTTTATTCTGATGAATGAGTTAACGTAAGTTTATCAGCCACGATTTTGTGACGGGATTATTAAAAAAGAACGGAGTTCTAATATACCTTTTCCACACATTCCAATCACAATTTTATCCCAGTATGCCACCCTTACCCTGGACCATTGGAACTACTTTTACACGAAATCATTATATACTGTAAGTTAATTACATTGCCAGTGTAAGTTCTACTGTCCCAACTCTTCGTATGCACTTAAAGAGTTCCGTTTTGTTCATTATACTTTACAAAATAAATGTTTCAAATATTTCTACTAGTTATCATTAATTATTATTTTTGACAAGACAAATGATCATTAAGATCCAAGGTATTGGTGTGTCTGTTTCTTACTTTGTATCGTACAGGTATATGGTATATACCAACAGTTTAACGTTTCTTACATTAAGTTCCATACATTTAGTAAAGACAATGTATAGAGAGGAATCAACTTTCAAATTTTTTACATATAATTCGTAGCAGTAATTAAAACAAATATTCAAAGCATACACATAATTAGCTATACATAATTTATGGGATAACGCATAAAGTAAGACAAATCACTTTAACATCGTTTACGTTTTCTAAAATTCTATAATCGAGAAATATTAATGCTTATCCAATTTTTTTTAATACATATGTATTTTTCGTATTTATAGAAATCTTTTTATCGGTAAATTCTCGTGAATTGGCATTATATATAAACTAAAAAATTAATCGATAAATTACTGTGCCGTTTGATTAAAAAGTATTTCTATATTTGACTACTGTCATCGTATTAAGAATACACGTAGAATTAAAGACGCAACCTTATTTGGACGAAAATACCGTGCACGTTTTAAAACAATTTAATTTTTTCATGTAAGTGCAAAAAGCAGACTTTATTATTAATTAAGGTAATTGAAAATTGACATTTAGGTATTATTGCCATATTTAATGAAATAATGGAAAATATATAATTTGAAAAAAAAATTACGCAAATTTTAAGACATAGATATTAACTTAATAATAGGAAGATTAATTATAAAGTTTGACTGAATTTAATGTTTATCCAATAGAGTGAATAATATCTTTGTGATCGTGTCTTGCTGAAAAATTTTTTTCATTCACTTATTATGTTCGACACGATCTATATTTTTAAACTGTATTCTTAACATGCGTTTAAATTATCGTACATGTGCATAGCCTTTTAAAAAATACAAAGCTATATTCGGAAGGAAAAAATAAAAAAAGAAACAAGAATGTGGCAACTCTATGTTAAATACAAATTAAAAGATATTATGTTTAATGTTTCGAACGAGTGAATTTACCAATGAAAAGATATTTATGTGTGTATATTAAATATATCATACTTGTTTCTTGATGTAATCAACCGTGTTACATCAAATTTTAAAGGTATCATCGAGATACAATTAATGTAAGTTGTGCTACAAGACTGAGACTAAAGCAAAGTGTTTACAGCACCACGATTTAAACTCAAATAATATCTTAATGCATTTACAGCTGATAATAAATTTTTCTGTATATCCAACATTGTGACTAATCGTTTTAGATATAAAAAAAATTAAAAGGCAGTATCATAAATGTAAAGTATAATTATACATGTTGGTAATTGTTTTATAGTTCAGGAGATTGGTTTTTTAAATATCCATTATTTCAATTTCTGTACGCATATCAGTAACAAATATATCATATGCGTTTTTTTGCTATAATGTATAGGTACATGTAATTGTATAACATCTAAAGCCAAGCTCCTGTAATATACACAACATTTTGAGGCACTTAAATGTGTGCTCAAAGACCATACACTTCTGATAACTCTTATATTACTTGCCAAAGCATAATTCTAAATCGTATGTTATCTCATGTAACAGTAATATTAAAAAGAAAAGTCAGTGCCGTAAATAGGTGCCTAAACATCATAACAATGTATACTTTTTTTTTTCTTTTAAGTTGAACACAAAACTAAAATCTATAGAAGTATGATTTCCAGAATATTAATAACAACGCGTAGTTTATTACTATTTCTGATTCACTTGGAATACAAATTTTAAAGCTTCTAGTAAAGACTAGAATGTACTTGAGGCAACATGGAATGTTATATTTTCAGAGTATACTATAATGTCCTAATATAAATTTTCTCTGTTACATTGATTTCTGTATTGTGTACATATTGTGTCTTAATAGTTATCAATAGTTTTATGAACAAATATATCGAATTTATATGTTTGTCTTACAATATAATGATTATAGTATGATTGTAATACAATTAATATTTTTTAAATACATATTTTTTTAATGTTTTCCATAAATTTGATTGAGAATGTATTTACTAACAATAATCTTTACTATTAAAAATATTAATTGTTTCATGTGTATAAATTTAATACAGAAAATATAACAAACCAACATCTATTAACTTTTAATTCATGTTAAAACTGACATACCAATAAACTTAGAAGTGTGAAAATCCTGTATTTCAATCTTATATAATCAGTGTTCTTATAATTTAACTGTAAAATAAAATGTTTTAATTGCTTTTGTTACTAACAAATGGTGACAAGATAATATGTTAGCGTTATCTTTTAAGTAGAATTAACGTCTACAATATGATTTTATATTTCTTATAATTTTCTCATCGTTAATATTTAACAAAAGCCAAGACACATAAAAAGTTAAACAACACAAATAAGGTAATATCTTCTTTGTACAAAAATTAACTGGTATTTTTATATTACTCATTATAATTGTCATCAATATTCTGGAAAGTATACAAAACTTGCCTATAAATAGTTTAAATGAAACATAGAAAATTATTAGAAAACAAGAAATTCTTTTTTTTTTTTTCAAATTAAGTATTCTTATCATTTATCTGCTTTGGAAATTACATTCTTTTTTTTTTCATTTTTATTTTACTTAGAATTCTGTTTGAGAATAAGTTTCGTTGCACTCTGAACATTTATTAAGCTGTACGCACATAGCAAGGTTTGGCACAAAGATAAACATTTCCCAGTTACGGCCCTGTGCTATGAAAGGGGAGAGGAGAAAGGAATTAAAAGATTAATACCTTAGTTTAACATTTTTACAAGCTAACAAATATGTACCTCCAAAATCACAGAACCAAAGCAATAACAATACTCTTCTACATAATGTATTATCCTGCCAGCAAACGAATTTTTAAAATATGCGGCGAATTAGAGTTTCTTCAAATAATTTTTTATGATTCATAGTTAATCGATACCACATTCATTGTAGGCGAAGTCACTGTACAATGTAAAAAGTTTTCTTCATACCCACTATATCCAGTGTAGGATAAAAACAGTGGTACGTAATCCATACAATCCAGATGAAGAATAACAGCTAAATATTGAAATTCATTGCGGTAGTATCTGTAAAGGCGCTTATTTCACTAATTTTTAATTCCATATATTAGATAAATTACTTTTCCTTAGAAATAATACAAGCAACTACCAAAGATGATTACTCACATATTGATTTACACATTTCCATCCCTTTCATCCGTCTTATGTTTTGTACAAGGTAGTTCACGACAGTGTTGTGCTACTTGGGCATAGCTCGGCCTCGTAAGATCCTAATATAAGACAACATTTAATTAAATTAATATTATTTTATATTAGTGAAAACGAAAGTTTATGGAATATCAAATATTATTTATTAAAATTCTGTTTTATTTAGAAAAGATACTAAACAACATGTAATTCTTAAAGAGAGTATATGAATCCAGAAAATAATGTTAATTAAAAATCTGGAACACCAAATTACATTTATATTTTTATTACTCATATTGAATACCATGCTGTAATTATTATTCTCAAAATGAAATAAAAATTGATTTATGCCAATATTATTATCAAAAATATGTATAATATTAGAGAATATATCAAATATTCAGAAAGGACGATACAATACTTTTCTAATAAACTTTATTAAAAGATTTTCGTAATTGGTGTTTTTTTTATATTCATACTATTCCATTTATCGTCTTTCATATTATGATAAATATATATATAATGAAAAGATGAATTTAAATACAAACGACAGCTAGAAATAGAGTATTTTACTGCATTAAACTTTTTCTAGGAAGGATAAAAATATAAATTATTATCTAAAAAAAATGATATACTTACTAGAGGGAAGGTAGAAGTCACTCCCGCTTGTAACTGGGAATTTTGCGAGGCAGTAGGGACATTACATTCGCACCTAATCACTTGTTCAGAATCTTCCACTGCGTGTGCATTTGAAACAGCCTCATCCACTCCATTCACCATGTTCGTATCGTCAGTCTTTACAGATCTGTCAGCGGTGCATTTCAATAATAAAGGACTAAACCTGAACGTGCATAAGTATAATAGATATATATTCAATGCATCTTAAGTAATTTCGACTGTGCACCTTAAAATATCATGCACAAATATAAGACAGTCACTATTGTGTACAATTCCATTCAAAAAAACTACATAAGGGAATGGGTCTTGCAAGATTGCAACACTTATTTAACAAACCAGTATACACATCATTTATTTACTTCCACTGACAATGAATCTATAGTCATTCATTAATAATGAACCATGCTTTTTATTATACTCGTGTGCCAAAAATTACAGCTTAATTTTATATTAAAAATTAAGAATTCAATTGAAATGCCTTTAAGAATAACTTGAAAATGAACAATTAATAATTGTAATATAATATAACATAACATAACGTAATATTATAATAATAAGTAATAATTATAGTAGTAGTAATAATAATAATAGTAATAGCAATAGTAATTATGATAGTGACAATGATGATACTTATAGTGATGACAGTAATAATAATGCAGATGATTTTATGACTACAATGATGGCAAAAACCACAAGAATGATAATGGTAATAATAATAATAAATAAAGAAATAGTATCAATATCAGTAACAGTATAGCAATAGTAGTAAAAGCACAGTAGTAGTAGTAGTAGCAGCAGCAGCAACAACAGAATTTGTAATAACAACAATAGTAATGTTAGTAGCATCAATAGTAACAGTAATGATAATGATGGTAATGATGGGTGGTGATGGTAGCAATAGCATTAATAACAGTGTAATTAGTAATAATAGCAGAAATAGCAATAGTTACATCATTAATAGCAGTAATAACAGCAGTAGCAGGAATAATAGTAATGATGATGTTATGGTAACAGTAAAACTGTAGTATTTAACAATGAGTGATAGTCATAATAACTGCAAGGTTGATGGTAAGGACAAGACTGATGAGACCAATGATAATAGTACTAACAATCAAGATGGTCTTTGTAAAACCAATATTAATAATAATTATAGTTTTAGTAATAATCATAGTGTAACAAATGGTGATGATGATGATGATATTGATTATATTAGTAATATTAGTAGCAATAATAGTATTAATTACTATGATGAAGATGGTAACGATGATGATAATGATGACGACGATGACAATGACAAAATAATAATAAAATAATAATAATAAACTCATATATTAAAGAACCCTGAATAATAGATTAGTCCATATGTATTGTTCATTTGCCGCAATAATACAGGCAAGAAGTATTATAAATTGTGCTACCACAGAGTACTGCATACATTCTTGCATACATACGCATTGCAACACTTTGTGATATTTAAGATTAATCACCATAAAAGAATGGTAAAGCTTCTGACTACCTAGTATCAAATGAATACCTCGATTTTGAGCATTTCACGCTTTAAAGTTAAAATTTGCTCTTTCATCGAGTGGAGCACCAGCTCTTATTTGAAAGATATGTTCTTTTATTAAAGAACCGTATTAGCGAGGCATTCCAAACAACGTTAGACAACTTGTCACGCGATGGGAAAGAAGATATATCAATGAATAGATATAAATGGCAAATTGGAACAACTGAGCACGCCTAAAAATTAACCACCATGGATAATAAAATAATGGTAGATTTAGAAAAGTTACACCTATTTCTTACTGAACTAAATATGAGTATAATGTAATTAAGAAAGGGAAAGTTTAACAATAATAGGACACCTCAAAGTTTCGATGTAATTTGAACTAATATTTTTAAAACAATTTAGAATTTAATTGCTTGTAATAAACACACATATATGTTAGATTATTAACGAATTAAAAAATAATACATTATCTACTATTATGGACATAGTGTAAAATAAAGTTCTTTCAAAAGCAAAATGTGTATTTCGATGTTCGTTATTCTTCGTTATTTCATCAGAATAATTAATTTACTACTTTCATTTGTTTTATTTATAAATTAGTAAATAAGCATAAATTTTAATAAGATTATTGTAATACCATACTAAAAGAATGCAATATGTACTGAAACTAATACACTACCATGAGTATCTTTCCCTTTCCTTCTTATAGATGATATGAAAATACAGGTGGACTATATAACTTTCTCTAATACACATCCACCATACAGAGCATAGCAGCATATAATGCAGCCAACACTATCAAACATAGCTTAGCATTCTTTTTCAGGCTCTATACGACTTCCTGTACATATGTTATTCGGATATTTGTGTGTGTGTGCGTGTGTTTATAACCATGTAATATATCCTATGTGTATATCTATACATATATACATAATATATGCAATATGTCATTAAAAGCAATTAAGAGTTTTAACAATAATTTATAGTAAGCAATACTTTATAAATGTAATTAAACAACTATTTTCTTTTACAATAAGAATAGAATATATGATCTATTACATAATGCACATACACAGAACATATATGTATATATACAAATATATGTACATACATGTGTGTGTAAATGCACATACAGAATATCCCATTTTAACCTTTCTACACAGTTATTTCTGAATCTGGTCGTTTAAGAAAATGTTTCAAATAAAACTGAGTTTATTTCATGAGGGATATGTTATGGTCAACTTAATTTTATTCCACATGGAGTCTTGAAGGTAACATTTTCCGTTATCTAACTTTTTAACTTCTGCATATACGAATCTAGTGGCTATACAATTAAAGCCATTCAATCGAAATTACAATTTAATAAATATCTTCCAAAACTTACTTAACGTTAAAATTCAAAGATACCTCCGTAAATTGTAAACACGAATGAACGCCTGACACAAATGTGTACAAAAACTGAACACACATCCTAAAAATACTAGAACATAACTAAAGCATTCAGAGACAAATGATAACAAATACAGACACAGATAAATGAGCGTATCAAATACCAGTACGTGAAATATAAGATTCGACCTTGGGTGATCTTAATATTGTAGAGTGTTAGTTTCATTTAAAAAATGGAAGTCGCTTTTATATCTTGATAATGACTATATTGAATAAAGTGAAGTTGACTAAAACATGATTCCCTCGAAACAAATAAAGTTTGATTTTATACATTTTTGTAAACAATCACTAGATTTAGAGATAACGACGTGAAAAGGTTAAACTGAAACACCCTGTATTCGGTGTGTATGTGTATGTATGTGTGTATGTGTGGCGCGGGCGCGCGCGTATAAGAAGAAAGCACACTCACTTATCAGGAGATGACGGGGGAGTGAGAGTGATGGTGCTGAGAGCGATGTCTGTGGAGTCATTGTTGCTAGCAGAAGCATTAGAGCTGGTATTTGTAGATGTAGCGGGAGTGGTCGATGCACTGCCAGAACCAGTCGGAGCCTCTAGCGAACCAATATGACCACCAGCACTTGACCCTGGGCTCGCAGACCTACTGCTGTTACTTGTCGGTTGTTGATGATATTGTTGCGAAATTCCTGCAGGTTCTTTTTCTTTAACGCTTTTTAATTTTGCAGTACCTTTGACTACATCTGAAAGCCTATTCTGCGATTGCGTACAATCAGTACCAATAGTTTCTACCGAAGCATTATGGGATTTTGCAAGATCAGCATCTAGGCCAGGAAGAGGAGGAAAAGCAGAAGCTTCCAAATCGAATTGTGCCCCTCGGTTACATTGTGTGTTATTATTACTGGCCGGGGTAGATTCTCTGATCGATGGTAAAGGGCTACTGTTAGCCTTGGACAATGATTCTTGGTCTTTGGTCCTACGATGCATACGATGACGCGGAAATTGAACTCCAGAGTCCAGAGTTTGAGCATCGTTCTCCTGCGACCCCTTGGAGTGGCTGCTATTATATTGAGTCTCTCCTGTTACCATAGTTGTATGCGAGGAATGGAACTTTGTGCCGGTCTGGTAGGAAGAAGAAGTCGGCTTCACTGTAGGCAAGCTCGAAGTAAAGGTTGAAACTGATGCTCCTATAGATAGTGGTGCGCCACTAATAGGTGGATGCGAGGTCCGTCCCACTGGCACCATGTTTCCTCCACCATCCATTAAGGCTGGTCTTTCAGGCCCGTTTCTTTGTTTATTTCTATATCATACACACATGCAAACACATAAATATATACACACAAATATGATATATATTGAGAAGCATAATTGAACCAATAACTATGTGTTTCATAAAAACTATTATTTATTGTTGTACATAATGAACCACGACAAAAATTGGCAGTATATTTGGAGTCTCAATTTGTAAAGTAGTATCTTCTTTAATGCATAAGATATTTTCTACGATTTGGTACAAATTCAGTATCTATGGTTATAAAGGTTTCATTGATTGTGATGTATCGCACAATTTTTTTTTCGTCTTGACATATTAATCGTATTTTATCAGTAGCATTGTCCTTACAATAATTTTTTCACAAACATCGAACAGTTAATTGATTTATTATAACATTCCAGAGAAATCTAACGGATAATTCGTTTTGTAAAAGCAAAATGATTTTTATAGTAGAAATACGAGAAATTGTATTCATTTTAAATTTCTTATTACTTTTGTTCTTCTCAACTTGATATAAAACAGTAAACTGAATATTAGAGTGCATGACCTTCCTATGTAAATATTTTACCATTATATCCACAGTTCATAAACTTTTTTCAGCAGTGTAAAAAACTAAGTCAATCAACAAACATGTAAAGTATTAAAAAGGTGTTTAAGAACCCTGTGACCATTAGCAGTATGATATTTACGTTTATTGTTACAATTGTCTATAGTTTACAAATATAAATAATACTTTTTAGGAAACGTGGGATTATTAATTCAATTATGCTCTTCACTATATAATTTTACCAATTAATCAATCAGTCAACAATGTAATATACTAACAAAAAGTATTTCACTTTTATAAAATGAAAAATATAATGTTAAATTATTACAGTAATACCTTACATAGTACAGTTTTTAATAATAGGACTTTTTTTTGTATGATTTATAAATATAAATATATAATTTTTTTGAATTGTATTACATATCAAAATTAGACTGCTACTACTGTACAGAGTATATCTAATAAATGGGTTGAGCTATAACTTTATTCCAAGTGAAGTTACAAAAGAAAAAAGAAAAAAAAAATAAAAAAAAAATGGTAGAGAAAAATTTTTTCTTTTTCTAGACACATTAACCATACTATGGAAGGTATTGTTGTATATGAAAAACCTATTGGCTATGTTACTCAAAAATTAAATAATCTTTATAAAACGCGATCTGGAAGAAATATTATAATATTTTACACTAAATATATTAAAAACAATTTTATTTCCTATGTAAAGAAATGTAACAATCCTTTTTAAAGAACATAATACTAAAGAATTTAATACATAGTTTCTATATTAAAAAAGAAGTACATATTTGCACATTACTGAGGATAATTATTATTGTTATTACTTATATACCTGTGTCGGGGATTGTATCTTGTATTGTGTGGCTTAAACGTACTATGTGGTGTCATACCATTCATTGTAAAAACACCAGACATATCGAAATAAGCAGGACTTGCTGGTCCCCATGGCATAATTCCAGCATGATAAAATGGTTGATGCTATAAAAAGTATATAACATTTTGTTTATTATACATAGCAAAATTGTATCTTATATCTTGAAAAATATGTTGTTAAAGATGATTTCAATAGTTAATTAAAAACACATTCTTTATAAATCTATTGATTTGTACTCCTTGCCAGTTCAATAAAATATTAAAAAATGTTTATAAAATGTTTACTGTACTGTTTTTGGCAGTTTGTATACAGTCAATAAAAGCAGTTATTAGAAACAAATAATCATTCATTAAATAAAAATTAAACAATATAAACAAAAAATACAACAACAGCTATGTGCATCCTTGATTGTTGAAATTGTAAATCTAAACATTTATAGCTGCATATGATGTTCAGAATAATTGATTTCGTGTACATTAAAACAATTTTGCTCGAAAAAAGTTAAAATCTGAACTGGATTTACATAATACACAGACAATATTCTTAAAGATTTACTCTTTACATAACGATTTTGAAAATAAATAATAAAATTAATGTATTATCTCTTAAATGAAGCTTTTATGAAAATTTATAAACTACACTTGACTTTTATTATATAACCATTTGTCTATACATGTTACGATTATCAATTAACGTTAGATAAAACTTCAATATCAGCGAATCAAATCGGCCCGAAAAAGTATCAAGATAATCAGGCAAGGAGTTAATAATTGTAATTGTATACGTGTTTCTGTTTTACAAAGGTCATTTGCAAACTGAACAAACGTTTTTTGAACCACTTCAAGTTGTAATTTAAGATTTATATCTTAAATAACGCGGCGATTAAAAATAACTTTAGTGACATTAAAAAATTATGTTTGAATGAAAGTTTAAAGCAACTGTTTGTAATAATATCTGATCAGAGAGGCTTAATGTTTTACAATTTGTTTATACTCATAAGCCTCTAGAATTTGACCCTGGTCTCATTCAAATGACGCATAACAAAATCACGACTTACCCTTGTCAGTTTTAACCGTTTGAGTACT
This sequence comes from Colletes latitarsis, assembly GCF_051014445.1. Lineage (NCBI taxonomy): Eukaryota > Metazoa > Arthropoda > Insecta > Hymenoptera > Colletidae > Colletes > Colletes latitarsis. The sequence continues at coordinate 30,869,923 of NC_135138.1, forward strand.
AAGTAACACAATCTCGCTTCTATCGTTGAGTGCCCGTTGCTGATGCATAATATAGTAGTGAAACGTCGATTATCCGAACTAATAGCAAGACAAATTCATTGCCATAATAAATTTTTCAAATAATCAGTCTAGGAAAAGTAAAACTGCAACTATTTAATGAATCAACAGGAAATACAATAATTTTAAAAGATCAATATTCATTGTATAAATGAACATATAATAAACGTGATATAGGACACAAAGACTGCCGACCCCGCTATAAACATATATCTCGGTTTGTGACCCGACAATTGGTTACATAGATAATTGACATTCAGATAATCAATATTTTACTGTACTTTCAATTAATGCTTAACGGTTTCAAATAAATAAACCTATCTTTACACGTTCTATCCCCAAATGTTACATGAAATGGCGATAATAGTGAGACAAAAGAATGAAATATGATGCCTATTTGTTGACATTTTTCAATATATAATAGAAGAAGCGCAATCGCGTTACTTGGTTCCGGTCGTACGAATTCTTGTCATCGCTTTTAGCATTCAAACGGTTAATAACCACAAGAATCTGATATACTTCAATGTTTCAAATAACTATATCATAAATCACTTCTATAAGAATTTAATAAAACCAATACTAATATTAAAAAAAATAGTAATATTTAAAAAATTCAAAATACATTAAACATGTAAAAGAATAATTCTCCTCACAAACAATAGATTTATCTTAAACTAACGAACGTAATTGCGTATCAAGTAATTATAATAATTATATCCTTTGATAGAGAATAATTTTGTGTACTTACGTATAGATGAACTTGATTGGCATATGGCGGTATAGTGGTTTGTGGCATTGTAGTACCATTTGTAAAGAGGAAGCGTTGTTGACCAGCTGTATAGCTGTTTGGATCATAAACCTGTGGTGGTGGTGGAGTTCTATAACCATTTTTAATACCACCCACTCCAGCAACTGCTGGTATTGGTAGCCTATTCATTGGTTTAGCTTTAATTCTTGCCATTATTGGCTTTCCCTAAATTGCATATAATAATATATCAATACCAATTATCGTAAAAGAAAAAACTTTAAATTTAACTTACTATATTTACAATATATTTTGTTTATGCTGTTTAAGACAATTATTTTAGTTTAACTATTATTTAATATAATCAAGCAGTAATTGTGATTATTAATTTAACAAGCACATTTAATTAAAAACATTATTCGGATTTTTCTGTATATTGCAATGCTTTCTTAAATTTATAAACAGTTTATAATTTGTATAACTATATACATTAAATGTTTCATATTAAAGAAATTACGCAGAATTATAAATTTATATGACACAATTTTTGAACATATTTTATTCATGGCATAAATTACCAAAAATTGAAAACTGGCGCAGGAAATAAAACGATGTTATTTATTGATAATATCATTGTACCTGAAATTCCCGAACTTCTTCACGTAAAAACCTATAGGCCTTCTGAGCATCTTCATCGGATTCAAATGTTACATACCAAGAACTATTATGGGCAAATTCACATGAAATAAACCTTGGACATCCTTCTCCAGAGAATAAGTTCTATAATTAGAAATAAAATTCTGTTAAAACTTAATAAACAAAAAGAAAAAAGAAGAAATCATGACATATGCACAAAAGTACATCATTAAAAATGGAATAAAGGTAGCTCGTTACTATTCAAATAGATTAATACTTTTTTTCACCTTCACATCTTCCAATGGAGTGCTATCTGGTATTTCACGAAGAATTACAATGCATCGTTTATGGTTAGGTCTTACTTTTTGCCCCTCTTCATCAACTTGCACATTGGGAGATTCCCTCAAAACTTCTGTTATAAGTTTTATATCCTTTGTTAATTTCTTCACTTGGTTAAAATTTGCTACTGTCCATATTGGTACATATTGATCATTATCCATTTGTGATAATAAATATGTATCATTAGCTAAATTTTCTCTACAAAAAATAAAATAAAATATTGTGATACTCTGTACTCAAATAAAAATAGTGGATAATTGTAAATAATAATATACATCATAAAAACACGAATTATTGTATGTATTATTCGCATGTTAATAAGTAACACTCTGATTACATAATATTAATATTGATATACAATTAAAAGTACCTGGAGAAATAATATTCAAGTTGCGAAGAGAGCATCTGTTTCAGTTGTTCCAAAGGTATACCAGGCGTAGATAAATCAGCCATTGGGGCAGGTGGATTTGGCACATCACCTAAAGCAGCAACATCCACTGGACCATAACCCACAGCACCTCCAATACCTATAGCATGCTGCGGCGAGGGCTCTAGGTTACCAACACCTGCCTCCAATATTAACTCGTTTCCACTTGGAGCACCGTTCATGACGTCATATTCCAAATTGGATGCAGTATTCCCAATTGCACCCCCAACTGAACCCAAAGGTTCAGGGGTGGCTGGATAAACCGCCCCTGGTGGGAGTTTCCCAATGTCCCCATTCATGTACACGTACCCTATGAAAAATACAAAATGCATTGAATAATATGACTATTTACAATACTGTTATACCTTATAAAGACATCTAGTGTCTAATATATATTGTTGTACTTACATATTACAACATGTAATATACGTGAGTTTATAAATTATCAATGTTATTATATGTATAATTATTGACATTAATATATTTAGTTCTAAACAATTCTTAATGTAATGCGTATAAAATAAAACTATCTCCACAATTATGTGTACACCTTAATATTAACAATTAAATGGCATTAAGCTGTATTAAATGAATTTCTATTGAACAATTATTCTGAAATTAGAAAAATATTTCATTGCAGTTCCTGATGTAATCTTTACTTTCTAACTGATCATAAACAAAATTAATGCATAATTAAACAGACTAATAATTTTGTAAATTGACTTCTTGCCCTTTCTCATCTATAAATTAATTGAGAAAACATACATTTACATCATTAAATATATATGTGCATCATGAATAAAGTATGGTTTTCCTTAAATTTATAATTTTCAAGTACAATTTAAGCCTTTTTTTCATGACCTATTCAATTATGAAGTGTAGAAGATTAAAAATTCAAATCTTACAGTAATTTTTGGAATTATGATTAACAGTATGTAATACAACATACCAGTCTGATGTAATACAGTGCAGTACCTATATAACTAGTATACACATACATTAGCGCTTACGTACGTGTACGTAATTGACATGTGAGTGTGTCGCACGTACGATGCGCGCGCGCGCTCATGTTCAATAGCACATAGTCGTATGCACAATGTGTATAAGTAGCGTACGTGTGTGTGCGCGCGCGCGGACAAGCGGGCGTGTGTGTGCGTGCTCAAATGCATATATGTACGCGTATTCAAATTATACGAATTTACTTAGATTATATCTTTATAAACTACGAAGAAATAATAAATGTAAAAATAGAAAGGATCTAAATTTTAAATGTCCTCGTAGAACGTTAGTTTTTCACTAATTACTTTCAAAATCAAAATGTAGAACATGTAATTCAAGAGAAAAGCACCAAATTCGTAATAAAAAATGAAATGTTCCCTTGACTCTGATTAAAGTCAAAACTGAATGTTGATCGTACAAACCGTGCCACATGCTAAGATTTGCTCTCGTTCAGAATCAATGTGCAATCGTCAAGCATTCACACTTAAACGTCACATTGTATCCTTCTGATATAGTTCTTTGGGAAAGGTTACGGCATGAAAAGTAAAAATTTTGAAAAGGCAAGATATGCAATATGTTGGATGCGATTAGCCAAATATAGAGCGAGACGTTGGCCGGGCCAACACGTTCACGCACGCAGATATGGTGACAACCACTTGGACAGTACACTTATGCGTATCGTATATCGTTACCGAAATCACCATTCATCCCGAAACAATCCCGGATTCCATGTGCCTTTATCAATAGGTGTTCTCGGCAGCTTCGTTTACTGGCTCGTTCTTCGGGTGTAAGTACCGTGAGCGCACACGGTTGTGCGCAAAAAACGCAACCTTATTCCTCGTTCTCAAGCTATGAATAGTTAGCCATAAGCATCTGCCCTCAATCCTCTACATCATTTGGATCAATGTGATTCGCACCGTTTTAGAATTTTATAAAATTCTTACCGAGAAGATGAATCAACTCAACACAATTTCTCAAGGAAACTACAAAATGGCCGACACAGAAAGGCACATGCCGTAGCTCAGTGCATTGTGGGTCGTAGGTATGTAGCCCGACGGTAGTGAAATCTGGTGGTTAGATTTTCACGATTCGTGTCCACTAAATTTAAACACCTCGAAACATCTAAAAATTGTTATTCATTTAATCAAATTAATATACTAAGAAGAAGTTCAATATATTATATTACAGTTTTATTTTGTTAAACAATACTGATAATTTTTTTGTTATCAATCTCTAAGCAAATATGAAAATATTACATTGAACTTAACCTGTATGTGTGTTCACATACATATAAAATAAAAAAGATAATGGATTTTACACATGTATGCATACATATACGGATACGACAATCAGATCTATATATTTATATCGTTCGGAAGTTTTAATCATTTTATTGATATAGGCATTTGGATTAAAACTGTTAATACACATAAATTTATAAAAATTGCAATGCCAGAACTTTTTAATTATTAAATATATATTATGTTGTATGAATATTTAGTAAAGTATCCGTCATTTTTCAATGGATAAAAATATCGATAGAAAATGAATTAGAAGTCATAAGAAATAATTTTTACACTAAAATATTCTATTAATACGTTTGCATACTTTACCAAAGTAGTACTATTGTACTATTCTAAATGTGATTAAAAAATATTGTTTTAATGTACACCATTTCTTCTATAGTAATAAACTTACAATAATGTTATATTTAGTTACAAATATTAAATGACTAAAAGGTAGAAAATAATACTAGAAGACAAAAAACTGGTGAATTACCATTTATTTATTTAGAACAGCCACATTTTTATTGAAAACAATTGATCTAATGTTGTCAATACTGCTTTATAAAGGAAAAAATTGGCAATTCTCCCTAAAAAAATTCATTACAATAAAAGATCATCCTTTCAATAAATAATACAATCAATGCGGAATCAAAGGCACAAAACTTGGAGATGACAATATAAAATCAGGTCTGTTACCTTAGTGTATAAAGAAAACAAAGCATTCAGCATTACACACAATAAGCCAATCTGCAGCCTAAAACAATTCTTTTTCATCTCTCTCTGAATACGTCTATAGCGCCGAGATACATACTACCTAATTCCAAAAAGAAAAGCCATCCGTTGCTATTTGTATCTATCCCTTGTATATGTATTTTCTCAAATTAATAGGTAATTATTGCTACTACTTTAAATGTGATGAGTTTAGTGGATTATCTAACATAAGGCTGTAAAATATTGCTTCCTACAATCTTACAAATGTCTGATTAGAATATTGTGCCTATATCTTTACTGTTATATATTTTTTATTGAAATATATATGTGTATATAATAGGATATCTCACGAAATATCAACAAGTATTAGTGACTGATACAGATAATTTAAGATGATAAGGTGATGAAGGTGGTGTGTTCTTAGATAGTGGCATGGGTGTTTGTTGGTTAAAAACCATGGACTTTGAGTTGGTCAGGTTTAGCCAGACCTGACTTTGTTAGCCACTGGCATATATTTTCTCGCTGGTCCCCCTGCAGCTGCAACACCTCCCCGTACTCCGGGTGCTCGATTACTGTCCCATTGCAGGCAAACTCCTATAAAGACAAATTTCATATTTTACCTCTAACAATTTATTCTAGACTTTTCATTACCTTGTTGTACTTAATGATTATTTGGATGAAAATAGAAAATGTAATGAAAGTAAATATTAAAATTAATTGCAATATGCTTTAACCAAAAAGCGCATCAATGTGTGGTAGAATATTTGATTGTAAATTACTGAGGCAGAATACCCAAAGTAGAAATTCATGCATGGAGTGTTTAAATTAAATCACCTCTTTGAAATCTGGGTGTTTAAAAATATATTAAACACAATAGTGTTGGGCTCAAAACTACTGTTCAACACATGCATGCACCCACACAAACATATACACAAAATTTATATTGTGTTTCATAGCAGATCAATATTTATAATAATTTATAATAATTTTAAGATTAATGTACCATTCAAAATTTATGAAAATTAAATATATAAAAATATTTGGAACTATTTACCATTTTAGTTAATTAATAACAAAAACTTTAAAATTTTAGTAACAATTATACACACACAATAATGTATAATAAATACATTTAAGAAATAAAGTTATGTTTGTCCATAGTTGTAATCTATTTATATAAAAATAAGATATAATTAAATTTTTATTGACAGTTTCATATAGTATGCATATAAAGGGATTATAAAATCATGTTTCTCTTCAACTGCAATATATCAAATACGTAAATATTTTCTATTGTGTTAAGAATAAAAAAATTAAATTAATAAAAAATTTATATTCAAAACTTTATATACTGTGCATAAGAAGAAAAGAACTTCTGCAAAATCGTGTGCAATTATATTTCTACACTGAACAGTTGTTTGCATTGGTTCTATTTTTAGCACAGTGTCTGACACTGACAAAAGATTTACTCGTTAGAATGCAAATCACAATTCTTACGATTTTGATTACCTTTTTACATGCTCTCACTATTTTCTTCAAGTCATATTCAGATGAGAGACCTTGCACCGTTGTTAAGGTCTTACGACCATTTCGTTGCTGGATCCTTATATGCACGAGACCGTCTTGGACATCATCATCTGAACCCTTGATTGCATCTGCAAAGGGGTCTGGCCAACGCAAACAATTCGTATTATATTAAAATTGATTCAATTTTGGGTTTAAATGATAAATTTCTTCCAAAAGTACATCACTTTTAAAAAGCAAACACGAAAATTATGTATGACGATAATTGATTGCGTACTATGATGCAAGGAGAAGACGCCATCGCCATTTTGACAAACTATCTTCTAGAATATGATCAGCTACAAAATAGAAAATATAATACTTACCGAATGTGTTGAGATTCTGGATGGACATACGACAAACGAAATATATCCCCGGGAGATATAGAATTGCAAAGTGCAAGTGCAGCTGAGATAAAGTACGGATGACGTAGGATAACAGAAGCACCAAGCAAGAATACTGCTAAATCCAAAAAACCTTGTACAGAGGTCAAACTCAACCGGAAGTAAAAGTTGCATTTGTCATGAACAGTGGGTGGGGTTGCGCATGCGTACTTTCAATTAAATAAGCTTCATTTACATGAAATAAGTGTCTCATTATTTGATTGGTAAGAATGAAAACGTTCTTTAATAATTTCCACGTAATTTCTTGCACGTAAGTTTTATAATTTTTTATACATTCTATATATTCTTAAAACGAAATAATACAAAATTTTGAAATACTTAGTTCGCTTCAGTCTTCATGTATGTTCACGTGAATTTACGTAAACACATATGAATACGACAAACATAATTCGATCAAGCGTAAAAAAAATAGTTTTTTTTATTAAAAATAATCAATAAATGTACTTATCGTGCAAAATAAAAATATTAAATTGTTACTTGCTTATAATTTAGTAAAATAAACATGTATTCATACTTTCTATTTTATATTTATAGTAAGTTTCATGAATGATAAAATTGTGAATTTTAGTCACGTGACTTTGTTTGGATCACGTCATCGTTTCCATGGAATATACTTACTATATACTTGTAAACAAAGCAAAAATGCGGTTAACATGCAGCGCACCATAGCGGTAGATTTTAGAAATTTATACGCATTAATTTTTAGTCACTGTGATAGTCTTCCTACATCGTGTGAAATGAAATATCCAATGAAATGATCGTTTCACTACAGTTGATGATACGATTTTTAATTCTGTGGAATATGAGCGATACATTCATTACTTTAGATAAAATTAAATTTAAAATAGATATCAACTAATTGTTATTTGTTGGAACAAATTGTTTTTGTTATTCGTTGTTGTGTATAATAAAAATTGGAAATAATGAGACTGTCACTTTGAGACTGGGTACAGCAAGTGTGATATGGTGAACTTTTAATTCGAATAATACTTATTGCACTTGGCCTAATTTGACATTTTGTAATACGAATTATGGCCAGTCCGCGAACTCGGAGAATTTTAAGTGAACTTAAACCAAAAGATGAGAATAATGTAATGTATTCATCTAGTTCTGTTAACATTATACCATATGTTAATCTAATTGCATCTCATAATTTTACAGAGATGTTTCGAATGTGGTATACATAATCCTCAATGGGTTTCTGTTACATATGGTATTTGGATTTGTCTTGAATGTTCTGGCAAGCACAGGGGATTAGGTGTTCACTTGTCGTTTGTTCGATCCATTTCTATGGATAAATGGAAAGATTTAGAATTGGAAAAAATGAAAGTTGGTGGAAATAAAAATGCTCGTGAATTTTTTGAATCACAGCCAGATTGGGATGATAGTATGTCTATATCTCAAAAGTATAATACTAAAGCAGCAGCATTATATAGGGATAGGGTAAACATATTTGAATATTATTTATAGCCATTTTTTGTATCTTAAATTTTAAGATCTAGTTTGTAATTATGTGTCTCATATAGCTTGACACTTGATCTGTGCAAAATATAAGTAGAAATATTAATAAAATATATATAGTATAACTAATGAAATATATTCAATTAAATGAAGTAATATAAAAAAACAGAGGTTTCATTTTGTATAAGTAATTAAAAATATACTCATTAGATTGCAGCATTAGCTCGTGGAGAAAATTGGAGTCCTACTACTTCTACAGCTAAGGATTTCCAACCGTCATCATATTCAGGAAATCAACAAGACTATACATCATATCAAAGTGATATGTCAAGTTCTTATCAAAATTTTAATTCAAACAGCTGTAAGTCCCAAACAGAAGCTTTCTTTGCTAGAAAACAGAATGAAAATGCCAATCGTCCTGAGTAAGTACAGATTTTCATGTAAAAGTAAGTAAATATAAATTTTATTTCACATGTTAAATATCTTGATAATATTTATATAAATCATAAATACAATATTTATTTACAATATAGTTTTTCAAAATAATAACATATACGTTCATAAATATTTATACAGTAATGTTCCACCTAGTCTGGGTGGTAAGTATGGAGGATTTGGTTATCAAATGGATGCACCACATAGAAGTTCATCACAAGAATTTTTTGATACTGCAGTCTCTTCACTAGCAAGTGTAAGATAAATAATTTTGTGTTATATTATTTTATGAATGTATAGACTGTATCCATTTAAATGAGAGAGAAAAGATATTTCTTGTTAACTTTCATTTGTTTATGGAGATAATTATGTGTTTCCATTTAAAAAAACCGACCTCATATATGATTAACACATAAACACAACTTGTGATTAACATTTTAGGGATGGTCAATATTTTCTTCGTCTGCATCAAAAATTGCAAATAAGGCTACAGAAAATGCTATTAGAATTGGAGAATTAGCAACACAGAAGGTACACAAAAAAAATTTATGATGACATATAAGCATTTTAGTTTTGACAATAATGCCATATATAGTATTAGTGTACTGTATGTTGTATGTTCATTATATTTTATTTAATTATGTTTTTACAATGATTTATTGCAAAATGGTATTTTTTTAGTTATATTTTCATTTTTTGTTTCGTTCTATTTTGTTTTTGTTAGGTTCGTGATGGTACTTTATTGGAAGACGTTGGAGCTCAGGTTAATAATTTAGCTGCAAAGGTAGTTCGTTGAACATTGAACATTTTTATCATTAATTACGTACATTAATTAGATGCTTTGGCATTTAAATAATATTGCGTTTTGCAGTACAATCGATCAATTTTTGTTTATATTTGAATAAAATGTTCAATATATAGGTTGGAGATTTGGGAAGAAAAGGATGGGGTGATATTGGAGGAACGAATTCGATCGAACAAAATCAGTGTAGTTCGAAACAAAATTATCAAAGTTCTTCTACTACTTATCAAAATAGTGAAGTCCAATCTCATTCTACTGAAAAAACATCTTTGATGAAGACATCACAGTCAAAGTAGGTAGATATATTTCTCATGTTACAATGTATTAATATAAAGCATAAAAGATCATTATGTTTTAGAACTAATATATCACCTACAAATTCTTCGAACTGCGAGTGGGATTGGGATAATGATACAAAACAAATGAAAAACAATGAAAAGATAACTGACTTTAAAGCAACTACGAGAAAATCAAGAGATAAGGTTAAAGAGGAAGCTTTAATCAACTTTCATACTGACAATCATGCAACTAATTTGGATAAAAAAGTAGAGGATGATGCATGGGAATGGTAACATGCGCACGTATTTTATATACTTAAGAAAACGTAAAAAAAGTATTGTGAAGCATTTCAAACGAATGTGCTCAAAAACTTTAAATGCTCTATAGTCAATGTGCACTAAACTGTAAAGGTTCATTAACACTATTTACTTATACACTGTGTCTGCTTAATTTTATTTACCTTTGCATTTATTATAAGTTTGAACTGTTATCAAACGTTATTATTTGCTTTTATACAATGTAGATAATTAGTATATTAAAACAAATGGCAGGTACAATGTATAAAATGATAAATTTTTAATAGAAAAATATAAAAGTAGTTTACTTTATAATACGTATTGTACAAATGAATTTTGTGTAATTATTACTTTTACTTATAACAATTGTTTATATTAGAAAATATTTTAATATAATGTATTAGTACATTATGGACCAGCATCGTGCTAGCACCGGCTGGATTCTTAATACATTCGCTGTTACATCGACATCACTAGCATCAAGCAACTCATTTATCTTGCATTACCACTTGTATATCTGTAAGACTATGATTATAATTGATAATTAAATAATACACAAAATATCAAATGTACTAATAAGCATTAGTAAAAATAATTATGTTCAGTTTCATATTGTAATCAAGTTCTATCAAATATTTGTGTTCTGATTGAAAAAAGTGAATTAATAGAATTGGAAAGACAATGTAAATTACCCTTGTATATGAGCGTATGAAGGCGTTAATATAAATGTTTGATGCAGGCATACGTTTCTCTGATATACCCTGTATATATTCGTTAAAATCAATCTTTAATATAAAATATTTTTAAAAAAAACAGATTTGTGCCTTGTAGAATAATTTCAGTTTACATTATTATCAAAAATTTATAATTATTCATATTGTATGTTATCAGTTTTTCTCTACATTAATTAACAAATTTATACATAAGTTGTTCCCGAAATGTTTAGTTAAATTTTACATGCAAATTCTACTAGTTGTATTTATAAAAAAGTAATTCTCAATTTTCTAGATGTAACTTTTTAAAGTTGCTAAGAGAAATTGTTTGAAATAGATTCCTAGGAATATTTTGCACTGAAATTAAATTTTGTATCCTTTAGTAGGATATATTTTCAAATCAGAATAATTATTAGTATATATTAATAAAGTTTAGCTAAGCATTTTATAAACATCCAATACCACAAATATGTACGTTTATTAGATTAAAAGCTTATTAAACAGTATTATTGTACATAAATATATAAATTAAGAAAAATTATAATACTAGAAAGAATGAGAATTTTTCCCTGGATATACTTTCTTCATGTTCATTCTATTGTAAGCTCTTCCAACATAGTCCCAAAGATCCTTCTGACATTTTGGCCATGATATGTTTTCAACTTTTGACATAGAAGAACAAAGCATGTCCCTATCTTTTTGTGACAGATCAAAAAATGATGATCGTTCAAGACATGAGCGATAAAGAAACTTGTAGATTGCTCTAAAATAGAAAAATACAGTTACATTATAACTAATTTATTTTAATTAAAAAGTAGCATCAAATAATTGAATTAAATAAAATCATACCTAAAGTCATAGCCTCCTACTTCAGATGGTGATGGGTGATTTTCCAATAATTGTATAAATAACAGTGCTTCGGGTATAATACTATCTCCAGATTCATATGAACCACAATTCAACCATTTATCCAAGAATTCATGTTCCTGCAAGTCTTTTGCCATCATTGAATATTCAGTAATTTTTAATTCAATAGCCTTTGGTAGTATGTGCGGCAACATAGTTGATATAGCTGATATATTTTCAGACCCATATTTCTTGAGAGCTTCTAACAGTATTCTTTTATCATTGTTACTCCATGTTGCATGTACCTTGGATTCATTGCTACTTTCTACTACACTTGTATTGTTTTCCTGCTGTTTCTGTTTACGTAAATTTCTCTTCTTCTTAGTGTCAGCCATTTCATAACATGGAAAGATTCTTTTATTCCATTTTGTTATTTTTGTTTCACATCAAATTCAAAATATTTTTCAAACTGTGCTGTCATAAACACATAGGCAAGATCAGTATGGCCAGATTTGGAATAATTGAATGCGTCGACGGCGACACTAGTAACGACGAACTTTCTTAACGTTTAACGGAGTGGTGGGGAAAGCCGACATATCCTACCGCACGAGCTACATGTTACGCTAGGTCAGCACTTCACGCAACTTCGGGAAATCAATAAAGAACGTGAATGGAAGCCTTTCCTTCATGCTGAAGGATCTGGTGGTATCGACGCACCCGATACGGGTTCCCCATTTCTCCTAAGCATCCTGCTGGGAGCCCGCAGGACCCAACTCGGGATGTCTAACAAAGAGAGGGATCCTGAGACGGAGCTATCGCAGACAGGAATAGTTCCTGAACTCCGCTACGGCCGAAATACTCTTTCCCTTGAATCGTCTCACTAGAGGACGGCAACTGACCTTTCGAACCATCTAAACGGCCAATCACAGATATTATATATCTATAAGTATTCCATTATTTCAAATAACGATTCTTTAAATTCATTTTGATGGACAATTCGTCTATCAAAGTTGCACAAATGATATCTGAGTCCCTCGTCATGGTCCGTCCTGCTTGGCTACTACAAGAGCCCCCTGGGGAGCTCGCGGGAGTTATCCCTCAACCACCAAGCAAGACGGACCGTGAAGCGAGATAAAGAATTTAATTTAAGATTTCCGAAGATGGTCAAGAAGATGTTTCACGAACAGCGGCCAAGGGACAACCCGGGTTTCTTTGAAGACGAAGAAAATCCCATCTTTGGGAACAACACCTAAAAACTGAACAACTAAACTGAACAACTCATATTGTACGACTCAGAGACTACTTCTGTTTCGGAATAACTCTGGAATAAGACCGAACATCCTATATTAGCCTATATAAGCAAAAAATATAATTGAAACAAATTAAATCAAATATCAAATAAACATTCTTTGTTATAAAATTAAAGAATTATTATTTGAAATAATAGAATACTTGGAAAATAAATGTTTTGAATATAATTTTTAAAGTCTTACTTGATAAACTATATTCAAACGATTTATTTCCAAAGTATTGTATTATTCTGCCAGGAGTATTGATTTTCTGTTTCAGAGAACAGCTGAGCGCTGCCGATCGGTGCTGCCCACTGGTAGCTACTTGTCGACAAGTAGCAATAATATTATACATATCAAATTATTAATATATGTATTGAATTTACATATCTATTTTGTTTCATTTCTAGGTTTTCATTAAACTTTATGTTTAACTTTTTTTTCTATTTCAGCATTATGTTTTTAATCACTTAATTGCGTTGATAGTTGTAACATTACATGAATATAATGAAATATTGTTTTCTTTCATGTCTCGAGTGCCCCAGTATTTTTTCTTTGCAACGTGTGTAGGTATAAGAGTTCCATAATGAAAAAAAACTTTCGAAAATTTCTTTTAGTAGAGATATACGTTTTAAGACCTCCGGGTTATAGTGTGACTATTAAAAAAATAGAAATTTTTATTTCTCTGCCCATTTACGTTCGCACGTACATATACTATTAACATGATTGCGTCTAAACGGCTGAATAAATTTCATCGAAATTTACTTTACGATGTAAGCTTGTAGAAGTGACTGGTTGTTATGGTAACCATATTCCAAACGCGTAAATTTACAGTAAACTACTTTCATCAAACTGGAGTACAATTAAGACATGCAACCATTAAAAGTAATAGTTGTAGGACCTGTTAGGGTAATGTTCCAAATTTAAATATTATGTTAAAATATGCAAACATAACACTAAGAAAATATTTTTTAGAGCGGTAAAACGTCAATATCGAATTTTCTTGCTGATGCTACAGAAATACCTTATGATTACCACCCAACACAGGGTGTTAGAATATTAGAATTTGAAATAGAAAATATAAACATAAATAATAAATGTGTCACACAAGATATTGAATTGTGGGACTGTAGTGGAGATCACAAGTATATATAAATATTTTATTTTGTTAAAAATAGTACAAAATATCAAATATATAATATGAGAATATTTTAGATTTGAAAATTGTTGGCCAGCTATAAGGAAAAATTTACATGGTGTTATATTTGTGTACAGTGAAAAATCAAACGAATGTTTGAAAGAACTTCAACAATTGTATGATTATTTTATTAATCAAACACAAGTAGGCCCAGACCGATGTGTAATATTTTGTTATGATCCTGAAAAAAAAAATCCTGAAATATCAAAAATTATTTGTAAGTATTGTAAATATAATATTAAAATTCTTAATAATTTTTAATATTTGTAGTTACAATAATAGTTTTTATTTGATTATAAATGTAGCTTCAACATTTGCAAAAGTGTCTCATGTGAAGTGCAATGTAGAAAGTGGTGGAAATAAACTTAAATCTGATTTTTCTTCCTTCATAAATACAATAGTTACTAAAATGCATAACTACACAGATCCACAAGAAAAAAATATTTTAAGTGATAATATATTGTTTGTAAAATAATGATATATAGTATAAAAGATTTTAGTAATTCTTATTTCTTAATAAGGTAATACATATTTAAATTTTGTAAGATTAGTATTTTTATATATTTGCACAAAGTATATATTCTGGTAATACATTCACTTATATATATGTAATCAATTTATATCTACAAATTTATATTAGATATCTTGTATAAAACTACATATTTCTAACATATAATATTATAATAATTATACTTTTGTTTATATTCTTATTTATACATGTTCTAACATTATTTTAATAATCACAGAATATTGGGAATATTGTAAGAAAATTAACATGTATTATATGTACATATACATATTCAAGTTAATATAATAGCCTATAATGTTATTTAGAAAATGTAATTAAAATTGTTTTATCTTTTTTGAAAAGTATTAAATATAATTATAAATTTTAATGTTATTAGTAAAAATACATTTTGAACTTATTAAAATATAATCTACATTTAATACTTGATTTATTAAAGAGAACCAATATTCATTATAAAATTTTCATCAATTTTGTATAAAAATCATAATTTTAATTAATATAAACACATATATTAATTTTTTACTTGATCAGACAAAAATACCATTAATTCATCCCATGCTCTTTGTACTTGTTCTTGAGTAATATCATGACTCCATAAACTACATATAACAACATTTGCTTCATTAACTTGTTCTGTATTACTTGGTTGAACTTGAATTCTTACTTTTGCATCAACTTCAGTTAATCCATTTCTATTTACCACTCGCTTTATAGCCTAGAAATTAAAGTGACAATTGCATAATATATGTACTTAAAACAAATTTTACACTTCATTGAAAAAAAGGAGTTTCACATACACTATGATTGTTTAAATTATGAAAGTAAAAACTGACCTCTTCCGGTGGAATAATACAGGTCCAAATTTCATGACACACACACTGCCATTTAGCTTGAATTAAAACAGCCGCTTCCATCACAATTATATCAAATCCTTCTGCATAAAAGTTATTTATTTGTTTCTTTGTTTCATCCAAAATTATAGGCCAAACGAGTTTATTTAATTTATCTAATTGTGCCTAAAAATAAATTTATATTGTCAATTATAAAATAAAGAATTAGTAGTAAAGTATAAATGCCAAGAATATTAAATTATATAATAAATTTACTTTATCATTGAATACTATATTCCCAAGTGCTTTCCTATCAATAAATCCATCTGGTTTCAAAATAGCAGGACCAAATGTTTTAAGTATTGTCTCAAAACAACTTTTGCCAGGTAGATACAAATCGTGTGCTATTTTATCACAATTTACGAGACCTGCACCTAATTTTTCTAATTTATCAGCTACCGATGACTTTCCACTTGCAATACCACCAGTTAAACCAATAATATAAGGTTTCAGAGGTTTATCGCCTATTCTCTAAAAATATAACAATATATAAACATTTTTATGATTCTATCTTCAATACTTACAGGAGGTCGTAGTCTTGTTCCCAATAATCGTATTCTATCATTACTGGAACTGATTTTATTTTCTTCATGTTCTCTATGATTTTTATCCTTCATTAATTTTATAACATGAATATCTAATTTATTTAGATTTTGCTGTATACGCATATCATTCACTTTATGCCCACTACGTTCTGTTTCCTCACTAACTACTATCATTTCAATAGTTGGATCACTTTTGGTTGGACCATACATATCTTTTATCGGAACAATATCATATAACAATGTTGAATCTATATCTTCTAAAAACTCTTTAACATTTAATATTCTTTTAGAACAAGGTTCTATCAATTCCCATAACAATTTACCTGCAAATTTAATTAATTTAAGTAAAAAATTAATATTTTAAAAAATACATGTTTTGTAGTATTGTTGCATATAAAACTCTTACGATATAACATATTTGTATCAGTCACACCAACTGTAAGCTTCTCTGTGCAATGCAATACAGCTTCGCTTAGAAACATTTTATGACCATTATGTATCCGATCAAATGTACCACCAAGTACTACACTCTTATATCTTTTTGATTCTTCGATGCAAGGCATTATACTTGCTTCCTCTAATTCTTCATCATCGTTAAAACTAAGGAAATTACAACCCATAGAAGTATTAGCTAGACAATCCTGTATGAATGTATCAGCCTCTCTTTTACTACAGATCCTATCAAAAATCACTACTTCTACAGGCTTTTTCGTATTTATTATACATAAATTAGGATTTTTCATATTTGTAAGCAAAACTCGGATATCGAGACGAGTAGATATCGTAGACGTGACATTGTAAATATTGGAAATGGTTCGAGCGTAACGTGTTATTTTCCATTGGGAATTTGTAGCCGTGTAATTTCCTGATATAAACATGTTCTTTTCCGGAAAGTATTGAATATACAAAGTTTTTAATACATGTTTCTTAATAATCGGTAATAATTTTGTCACTTTCGTTGGATTTGTTAAAACTAATAAACCTGTGTTTGCCATGATATAACGAAATTATTAACCTTTAACCTGTTTTGTTAACAATACATTCAAGTAATGATGATGATATGCATTACACTTCATGTATCAGTATTTTTGCAAATCGATTACATGCCGTATTACGTAATATTTTATACTCGGAGAACAAATATTTCTTCTATTACCACAGACGACTTCCTTAGCTTTCATTGTTTTCGTTCGACATTTGATGCTACATTTTTTAGAGTTGGATATGAAGTATATTTTTAAATCATGTGTATATACATCCAATTATTTTGTTCTATTCTTTTTGTGTATGGCGCTCGTTACACTATAAGAGATGCAGACATTGTTCAGTATTTTCCTTTTAATATATAATAAACTTGTGTGAATCAAATAGGTATGTTTTGTTTCTTTTTATTAAAATGTAAAATATGATTTAATATTTGATTTGTAGTGATACAATTATGTTTTTACTAAATAAAACATGTGTTTTTGCGAAGAATTATATACATATATTTATCATTCTAGTTGATAATAGTAATACATATTACATAGTAAAATGTACAATTTTACAATTGTACATGTGTACATTTATATTTTTATTATTTTTGTTAATTACAAATTATTATTGAATTCACATTTTATGGACTACATAAGTACCAAATTAATATTAAATATTCCATATATAATGTAAGTATATATTTAATGTATGTATTATGTTAATAATCTTTCAATATCGGTGGTATAGAAGTACTTCTAGAGGTTTTATGTAATGGATCTTCATGATGTAAAATCAACCACTGTATTAACTTTATATGATTATTAGTAAATGCTTTTTGTAGCAAAATATTATACCATTGGTCTTTAAAACCAAAATTACATCCTGTAAAGGAACAAACATTTTTGTATTTGAATTGAAAAACTTTGTCAAACTTGTGTGATTGAAATAACTGACCTGTACTTTTAAGTATTTTAAGACATGAAAAATCATCTTGCATTGGATTATTAAGAAAATAGTAGATAGCCATACACAGAGCATTTTCTCCTTTTACTGTGGTAATAAAAGGATCTGCACCTACATTTATTTAATGAACATACATAGATCGATATAAGTGCTAGTACTATATTTAATTATATTATAATACAATTAAGTTTTTATTATTTTATCATATGTATACCCTTAGCTAACATGAATGCTATTAGACATGTATGACCTTGAAAACAAATACGGTGAAAGGGTGTCAAACCAGTGAATGGAGATTTTATGTTCAATAATTGTGGACAATAAACGACTATATCAATGCATTGTAATGCATAGAATTTATCCCAGCATTTCTGAAAATAGTATATAACTAATTTTTCAATACGTTTTTTGATAAAGTAAGAATAGTTATAGAAATTTTACAAGTAATATAAAAATATTATATTATAATTAAAAAGTTAATTTACGTCAGCTGCATATTCTAAGTTATTCAACATTTCTTTGTGGCTAATTATACTTCGATCTCTAATAAACGAGCGATTATAATTTCTAATTTCCTGTAATCCTATTAAATTTTGTTTCGATTCACGTGCTAATATTTTACATCGGTGTGCTGTAATTCATTTAAAGGAATGTAAAATTTAGAACATAGTAAGATACTCTCGTGCATTCTATAGTACAGTATAAATATAAATCATAATTTCAAATTAATGTTAATAATGTAATTTAAAGTAATCAATTATTAAAAGAAATTTGAAATTTTAAAATGTATCTACCATGAACATAATACATATAAGATATAACTACTATGAATCCAGTAGCAGCAATGAGTTTAAAAATGTTCGGAATTACTTCAGTTAACTTTACAAAATATTGTAGTAATATATCACAAAATGATACGTTATGTCTTATTTCAAGACTCATTGTTTTTACTTTCTTCGCTCGATACGTAGAAATATCTTTCTTTTCGTACAATTCCTTTTAAAAAAAAATCTGTTGATCTGGAAACAGTTGTTACGCATTCGCGTGACGTAGGTTGATGTACATACAGCGGCGCGACGGGAATTTACTGGAACTGGTTTTATTACCACCGAGGCTGCGATTCGAGCGAGCGAGATTCAAACGAACTCGCGTATTGTAATGCGTATTATTATTGTAGGAAATTCAACGCGAGGAAATCTAGGCGAAAACCGAGCATTTGTAGACCGTTACAGTTACTTTGTGTATACAATGTAGTTTTGACCGTTAGAGGTAGGCTGTATGCTTGTATCGCGCATATGTTATGTGTAAGAATCGATCGGTTGGCAACCGGCAAAAGGAAGGAACAAACGACGATCGGGACGCTGGATATATAAGATCGAGCCCGCTTGGCCGGGCTCTCTCTCAGTCTATACGAGCTATCGTCCTACACTAGAGAACGTTTTCTAATCGCTATTTAGAAATATCTAAGGAACAGTACTGAATAAAGTTGTTGAAGTATTTTTAACGTATCGAGCAGTTTGATTTCCGCGCGTCTCGCCGAGCAGAGCGGTTCAGCGCTCCACGGGCACCGTCCCACGATCTTATTTCCTTAACCCACCGACCACGGGGTCGCAACACAGTAATACTAGATAGGAATGTGTATGTGACAAATATTTCCCTATAGTCGCGCTGAATGACCAATCAGAAGAAGCAAGTAATGATGCAGGATGTCCTCTTTCAATAGTCAACTCTCCGGAAGTGATTGTCAAAGAAATAGAGACAGAGAGAGAGAGCAAGAGTCCCTTACTCTGTGTAACGATTAGATACACTTCGAAATTTCGAATCCTCAATTTGAAGTTCTGGAACGGGGTCGCCGTAGAGGGGGCACCTACGGATATTCAGATATTGCAACGAAAACAGAATCGACGCAGACGCTGGCCATACTTGATCGTCGCGATGAGTGCGTTGTTTCGAGAAACCCGTCCATAGTGTTTACAATTTTCTTCAGAAATCTAATCAGTGTTATGATATCAAGTTGCCACGAATATCTATGAAATCTTAATAATAATTGTTCGAGTTTTCTAATCGATTCATTCAAGATTATTGTGTCGTACACGAGAATTCGGTTCATGTAAATATACTTTGTATTGTGTCTTTCTTGCGTTACTCCAAACTGTCCCCTTCTTACGAAAATGGCGAATTACACGGATCGCCAGTATTCGTACGAAAATTCAGTACATCTTCATACAGATGACAAAAAGTGAACATTTCAACAATTCTGATGTAGAAAAACTTTATTAGGCCAAATAACAAAACAATTTAGGATCGTCAAAGATGGATGCAACAATCGAGAGAGAGTGCAGTGCTTTGGGTGGTCTCTTTCAACAGATTATAACTGATATGAAGGTAAGTAATGCTGACGTTGTTGTTATTCGATATTTACTCTGGAATTCGTCCGTGTTTTTTCCTGTTCATTGTTTCTTGTATGATGTTGTACCGTTGCACAATTTACGATGCAGGCGAAAGCGCGTTGTCGATGCAGTGCTCTCAAACACCCATATTTCGTAAATACTATGAAACCATTGCATACGATCGAAAATGTAGTATGTTCATTTTTAAAGTTCTTCTTTCTGAGGTTCTTGTAAGCGTTGTTAGCAATGCCCTGATTCCGAAAACTATTCTCTGAAACCATTGAGATACTTAAAACGAGGACGAGCCAATTTACACTTGCTCTTAGAGCGTCGAAATATTTTTAAATTTTTACGGGACGTCCAGTGCTGTATATATACTGAAATAGAAGTATTTGAAATACTATTTTAAACAGTAGCTATTGAAACGAATACAAATAAAATAATATTTCAAATATAGCATACAAAATATTGTGCTATGACATTTATATAAAAATGTTCTATTGGTATGTAGAGCAATAAACTCAGTCTGGTTCAGGACCTTGATACCCCAATATGAAATACAAAATAAATTTATTTAGTTAATAGTCTATGAAATTATATATTTTATATTTTAAATATACATTTTTACTATCACAAGATAACTCAAATGTTTTAAAAACTTTGCAATAGAAGAATAAAATATTATTTTTTACTTTATAAGTATAAATTAACAATATACTTTTGTTTCTATGACTGTGCAAATAATATTTTTAAATATTATCCCAGAAATTGAAAATTTAGAAATAAAATTAATTAGTTTATGTTTTAAAGGCACATTTTATTTAATTCTAATGACAACAAAAGTTATACACATTTTATTTTAACAAAAATAAAATTATACTAAAATGTACTCTGCACAATATGAAAAGAAACTTTAAAATGTCTGTTTCAATAAATTATAGATGAAGACTTTTTATATAATATTTTTTAAAATAATGTAATTATCAATATGACTATGACATAGTATTATATTTATAATATTATCTAATTTCATAGTAAAGTCATAAAATATCTAATCATAAACAATAGGAAGGCGTATATATGATTATATTATCTGTATTTGATATACACTGTTTTATTTTTATGATATATGTATAAGTTATAGTTAAAAATGAGAATAAAACATAATTAAATCTGTTAATGGTACTTATATAATAGAAAGCATTAAAAATACATGGTGAGTAGTTTTATAAATAGGAATGAATTCAATAATTTTTGTTATTAGAATGGAGCACCATTATGGGAGGATTTAATTTCAAAAGCAACAAAATTACACTCATGCTTAAGGTAATAATTGCTGTAATTAACAATTTTATAATAATATAACAGTTTGAATTATATTTGTATTTTTGTTTTTCTAGGGCTGCTATTTTGGCTATTTCTGCATACCTTGAAACCTTTCAAAAAATTGCTGATGCTGCAACTAGTGCAAGAGGTAAATTAGTACCCATGTTCTAATATTTCTGATACTGTTTTGGTACAAATAATTGGGTAAAAAATTTGTATAATATGTTATTCCTTTCATTATTGAAAATTGTTCAAACAAATGTATAAAGTATATAAAGTTCTTTCACATGTTGGTTCTTATTTCTTAAAGTAAACAATAAATAAGTCATTCATATTTTCCAATTCTATTATTCTATAGAAATAAATGTAAAATTAAGAAATGCTTACAATTAAGGTGCAACAAAAGAAATTGGAACTGCTTTGACTCGGATATGTCTTAGACATAAAGCAGTAGAAACCCGTATGAAATCTTTTACCAGGTAACTGTTTTTTAATTATATTATTGTTATTTATTTTCATTAATTATTTTCTACTTAAATTTTTTACTTACCCTTCTGTCTATTAGTGCTATTATGCATTGTTTGGTGTTGCCTCTTCAAGAAAAATTAGAAGATTGGAAAAAGTCTTTAATAAATTTAGATAAGGAACATGCCAAAGGTGAGTAAAATATTTTGTTACTATAAAATTTATTAACATTCGGACAGCTGACGATTGAACGACTACGCAAATGGCTGTATTGAATCTATACAATCTATACAGATTTATGTTTTTTAATGTTTATATATTAAATATAAATATTATATTTCACTGTATACTTATTACTATTTTCACTAGATAAGAAACATCGTTTCCGTCTTCGGCTTATTGTGGTTACTTGTTTTGTTATTTTTCGCGTTTAGAGTAGATTTGAACAAATCTAGGCGTCGCTGTTCGAGTTTTAATAACATTTCAGCGTACATTTTTCAATACATTTATTAATTCCAAATATATTCTATATATATATATATATATATATATATACTCCAAATATTAATTTTAGAATATAAAAAGGTAAGAGCAGAATTGAAAAAACGATCTACAGATACGTTACGATTGCAAAAGAAAAAGGCACGTAAGGGTCAACACTTACATGGACAAGGACAATTACAAGGTCATGGAATTGGAGATATCGAATTAAATAGAATGTTAGAATCTTCTGCTACTGTTATTCAAGAAAAACGCCTAAGTTTAGAAGAAACAGAGAGAAGAGCTGTTCGTGCAGCCTTGCTAGAAGAAAGAGGCAGATTTTGTCTCCTTGCTAGGTTTTTGAAACCCGTGCTTGTTAGTAAAATTGACTGATTATTAGATAATTAACAATTTAATTTCTCAATAATACTTTCAATAATATGTACAAAAACATACAGGATGAAGAAATTGCAATGTTAATGGAACTGACACACCTTCAAGAAGTTTCTGATCAATTACAACGACACACCGCATCTCCGCATCATTTACCACCTGCATCAGAACAAGTGATAACAGATATAAAAGGCTGTGACGTTACACAATGGTCACATGCTACGCCTCCTTCGAGTCCTTCTTTATCTCTTGGATCAAGGAAAAGCTCAATGTGTTCGATCAGTTCATTGACCAGTAGCAGTAGTGGTTCTTGCAAAAGCCATCCAAGTTCTTCTGGACATCCTTGGCATAGATCACTTTCTCAGGTAAAAATTCCACAGCTGTATACAAATAATATTAAGTGTTCCTTCTTTATGCTTAGTCATTGTACTAAGAATAATAGCCTTTACAATGCATGGCATATTTAATTTCGCTGTTTATGCACTAGCTGTAAACCATGCAAGTAGTTGCTCGTAGATTACAGCATGAATGCTACTTGGCATTAGCTTAGTGTATGTGGTAGTCGATGTTGTACTTGTTGTAGTCTGTCGGTGTCAGGCCCTCCAGCATCAGTGGTATGATGACGCTGCGCCACTTGGCAAACGGTAGTTCCCGTGACTCTGGCTTCACTTCTCAGGATACATTGTATACACAACCAATTTCCGAACATCAGGTAAGGTTGCTAGAAATTAGTTGCCTGCTAGTGTTTCACGTCTTTCTCTTCACTTTCAACGCTAAATGAAATTGTTTACTTCACGATATGTATGCTTTTGTTATGTCCCTGAAGTTAAATTGTGTTGTCATAGGTATCAAATGTGTCTTCTCAAATTAATCAAAATACTGGTTGTACAACAAGACCCGTAACTACTGCTACTTGGCCTGACTTACAGGAAACATCAGTTCAGTTCGACAGGCAAAATCAGAACACAATCAACGAACGGCCCCATACGATATCTTCTGGTATGTACATTAATGCTATTTCTATTATTTCTATGAAATACAGTTGCATTCGTTTCCTTTAATATATTATTATTGATTGTTATAGCTTACGAGAAAGGCCATCAGAGACCTGCTCTCAGCGTTTATACATTCCAAGCTCCAGACAATGGTGGCTGTTGCCACAGTCAACCCGCTTCTCCAGTTTCTTCTTCCTCTTCATGTTCTTCCTCAAATCAACAAGCTAGAGTACAATTGCGTAGGAATAATGGTAGTAATCGTCCTCCGATACCAAACAGATGTTCCAGTTTAGAACGACCAACAGTTCCAGTGAAGAATGAACCTCCTGGAAGTCCTCGAGGCAAACCGAAGTTACCGCTTCCAGCACATTTAGCAAAAGGTTCGTATATTATTCTTTATCAATTATTCTAAAGTTTAAAACGTAGTATGTGTAATAGTATGGTACAATACAGAATTAGCAACTCATCAACTTCAGCAACCAATGTATGTGAACATGCACGAATTAGCAAATTTAGCCGCAACCCGTGCTCAGGAGATGCAGTTGCCGCTACCTCCACCACCCGCTTCACTAACTGCGCCAGGGACTGAGAAGGTATGTGTTGAAACGTATACAACATTGTATTAACCCTTTCGGTACAAGTATCCGTATATTGTTCGATGTACATTGTTCGTAATAGCCGATTTACGTCGAGGACCGTAACAAACACATCGACCACAGGGTTCGATCGTTCTGTACCGAAAGTGTTAAAAGACTTTTTTCAAAATCGATCAAATCTCCTTCTCCCCATAAATTTGTTTCAACTTTTAAATATCATGAAGTTTTTTGTAGAAAATTATCAATTGTCACTAGCAAAATCATACATTGTTGATCGTTTATTTCCAGGAAAATAAGAATGTTTTATTAGTACAGAAAGTTTCATAAAATGAAACATGAAATTTCAGTATATCATAATTTTATTTTTACCACAATACATAACACAGGGAGTTCTTATCTATTAGTTCTTATCTAGTATTTTCGATTCGGGTATTGTACACTTGCGGAACTTTAAAATTTTCATTTCACCCACGGAAAACTTATTGCAGAAAATTTAGATGGAGATGCCGTTGAATAAAAATTCACGTAATATTAGGGCCTGTTACAGAGTATGACTTTTAGCTTTCTACGCTCTCGCACTCAATTCATGGATTTAGTAATATCACAATTTTGTGTATAAAGTACAATATTATTGCATTTTATTTTGAATCTGTTATGTCAAGGGTGAAGAAGCTGACGGTTCGCGAACAAGTTGTGGTTCTTTCCTTTATTTTTTTGTTCCGCACAAGCATAGAAAAACTGCCCCCGCTATGCTTATTCTGCAGAGTTGGGGCGAAAACTCGTTCGGCACCTAATTAGTGAAAAACCTGGTGGTGGGAGAATCGGTTGGCTGATAGTGGAACTTTTATGGTTCTCGATGGAGAGGAAGTTCACCACTTTTGTATTAATTTAACTCATTGGTAGAGTTTATCTTGCTGGTTCTGTCTTAGATGTGATGCTATTAACCGTTTGCAAATTAATAAGGAGAGAGAGGATTTTGTCGATTTTGAATGAGGTTCTTTTATAATTATAAATATTTACGTCAGTATATAAATGTTTATAGACTGAAGTTACGGAAAAAGATGGTGGAAGTCAAACGTCAGAGTCTAGCGTAGAATCCAGCAGTGGATATGGAAGTCAAACTACTATACCACATTCTCATTCCCTTCATAATCAAAATGAGAATGCTTGGAACGTACCTGGTGCTGCGTCTACTTTAACGGTTCGCAGAGGATCGATACAACAAGCAAGCAAACCTCTTCCGCCAACAAGACGCACGTCTACTGTTATAACTGCCACATTCAATAATCCATCATCAGGTTCTAATGACGAACGTACCGATAGTACTTGCGACGAAGCTGAAAATCTTCCTCCGCCGCCAGCATTTTTATTAGAAGGTTCTTCGCCCACAGCCAGTCCTACTCCTCAACGGTAGGGGACAATTCTTTTTAACTTCTGCTGGAAAAAAAAAACACTTGGCACGTCGAATATTGATTTAACGCAATATTATTTCATATTGCAGATCTGTCTCGGTGTCAGAAACAGTTAGGACCCTTACAGAATTGCGCCATACCCCTGCTAGCCCTTCTCTTTTACGGAAGGCTACTGGGCAGACACAATCGCATAATAATACGTCTGGCGCGTTACAACATAAT
Organism: Colletes latitarsis; assembly: GCF_051014445.1. Lineage (NCBI taxonomy): Eukaryota > Metazoa > Arthropoda > Insecta > Hymenoptera > Colletidae > Colletes > Colletes latitarsis. Next base: position 30,896,590 of record NC_135138.1, read on the forward strand.
GCTATGTTACAAGTTACTCGAACTTCCGTCGAACGTTCATGCGCAGTAATTCGTTCAACTTCCCAAGAACGTGGATCGACTACCATGCAAATGACTACAATCAACTCAGGTGTAAATATTCAAGGGCAAGGCCCAGGAGGAGTAGGTCAGAGCTTTATGGCAGTTCTCAGTGCTAAACTCATTAACAGTACAACAGGTAGCAATGCCAACAGTGGTCACAATACGAGCAGTAGTCCAAAATCTACAAGAAAGCATTCTATTGAACAGCAGATGAATAAAAATTCTAAAGCATCATCCGGTTTTCTTGAAACTTTAAACGCTAAGCTGGCGCAACAACAACAGAGCATGCAAGGGAATAATACGACGAGCAAATCGGCAAGCGTGAGACGTATTATGGGCAATCGCGTCCCTATTATGGATCCTTTGCAAGTTAGGGATTCTCTCATGGATCAGATACGAAGGGGAACCTCTTTAAGAAAAACCAGTGGCCCCATTAATGACCGTTCAGCACCTAAAATTTATTGAGTACCGTAATACTGATGTTCACGTAAGTTCCTCTATTATCTCTGATGTATCTAAGTTGCATTTACGATTGTTACAACAATTGCGACGTTCATCATCGAATTCGATGAACGTGTTTACATTGCAAAATAAAACGGCACTTGTTACGCGGTGATCGTACATGTACCTTTATGAACGTATATTCGATAATTGAAATTACTATACATTGACTTATTTGCACTTCAGTGCACTAGTGTCAAAGTAAAAGGGCAAAGTGAATTGTTTTCTATGAATTTGTTAATACTGTCATTGATTTCTTTAAAAATTGTGTAGAAGAGGCAGGCTCTATATTAAATCCATCCTTGACACACGATACTTCAGTGCTTATTATAATATATAAATTAAACTGAAGCAAAATTAAAACGAATTATCTTAATTGTTCGATTAGACTCTGATTTTATTACATTGTAATATTTGCTAATTAATAAAATTCAAGTAATATATTTATAAAGTGTAATAATATATATATGTGTGTGTGTATATATATATTTGGAGATCCTCCATATCCGTAGGATAAAAAGGAATTATTAACAACAGGAAAAGTAGCGATGCACAGCGTTCGTAACCAGCGTCCGTGCCCTATTTTTTCCTCAATTCCTACATATATATATTATATATTATATATATTATTTCAACTCTGTTTAATTTAGGTTGATGTTTAATTATACTAATGCCCGATGCTTGCCAGTATTAAGGGAAACCTGACTGATTTAATAATACCGTAGTAACGAGTTAATACTTTATATTTTAGTAAAAAAAAAAAAGAAATATAAAAATCTATCTATTATTTAATATAGAGCTCGTGTCTTAACATATTGTTATGTTGCGTTTAGTTATTATTTGCCTTTCATTTTCTTACGAAACGCACAAGCACAATTGTCTTTATTTCATATTGCTTTAGTTTCTCACTTGGTATCTCGCATGTTCCTTGCGAGGACTTCCTGTAGTGTGACAACTGTCAGACAATGATACTATCATATGACAAAATTGAGCTTAATTAACGAGTATTACTGCCCAGGTGGAACGTAATGTTAGAATTAGTTTTTATATTGGTCCGATTATTCCATTGATATATGTATATATCTTTAATATTCATCCAATATTGATGTAATATTGTATTGCAGTACAGTATTACTATTTTATTAGTATCACGTTTTTCAACAACGGCGCTTAAATCGATTTTATCATATCAAACGTTTTGTATTGGACCAGTAATTAGTTTTTTCTAGATTATAATAATTCCAATCCTATTTCTGAACCTAGGAAGATATCCATGTTAACAAACACTATGGATTACCGTTTAGAATACTTTGCAAACAAAGATTTAACTTGCAAACATATTGATACTACATATCACAATTTTTGTATCGCTGCGTTTTTTTTATATTAGTATAATATCTACGATACTGTTTTATAATGTTAGTACTTACAATGTTAAGTGTACTGTTATAATACTTTGAAATGAAAGTGCATTTACTGCCAATGCGTGATCATTGTTCCGACAATATTGGGCCAATAATATGTCCCAGTATTTTGTGTTCTACCTGGGCGACGCTGTTCCAATATTCGGTAAATGTTAAAATAAATTGTATGTGTGTGTCCAACGGATTGATGAAAAATCGATAGTTCGTTAAACGATAACTCCGGCAACATACCTTCAACGCATATTAACAAGCCTATGCGAATGACGATATTAATTGTAACAAAGTATTATTAAGCGTATTCGTCCTGTTTCTTTAAGTTAATCGATCGCGATGGGAATTCCAATATCTCTATGCATATGTATAATTTATTTGCGCGGATTACGTGTATTGCACCTTCACGATACCTGTTTTAACGAGTATATTGAAATCTTGGACAGCGCCGACTGAACCGATGAAAATGCTACTACTGCCAGTTCATCAACATTCAACGTGTTCCTTTCATTCCTGACGATGTAGTTAGATTTTGCGTTACTTTAGTAAAGCGTCGCGACGAGTAGTTGCTAGCGAACAGTAGTAATCTTTATTTATTTGAAGCAAGCATTTCACTGTGTACAACGTGGATAAATAGTAATATTTCCAGAGATGATGCGATTTGATATTTAATGCTGAAGAAAAGGCAGCACGAGTGTTCGCGGTAGGTAGCAAAGAGTAATCAAAAAGTTAAACGCGAACATTATCAATTCTACGCTGTGAAGTTTACGAAAGATTATATCGAGTTCAGATCAGCATTAAATGACAAACACTTAGTATAATAAATAAATAAAGACAAGAAAAAAAAAGAAAGCCGTAATAATAAATAAATAATCGTAAATCCATTGTAATAAAATAATATTTAATGTAGTACAGTTCGAAAGGTGATTGTTAATTTGTAATAATTATTTCAGTAGCGATCAGATACAAAGATAATAAATAAAAAGTGCAACAAAAAACATGATATTCGCTTTCTTGCGTGTTTTCTCGCCGATACAGAAAGAAAAGTCAGTTTGCCGATTACCGTCGCGTCGAAAGCGTGTTTCGCCTTTATTTACAATTTCGTCGATTCGATTAGAACGATCATTCCCTCGTGACAATTTATTTGCGACAAGGGTAATAACTCTTTTTCTATATTTTCATGCGTACCACGCGATTATACAGCTTATCCTATCATTAATTATATAATTGATTGACATATTTGTAGATAAAAAAAAAAGGAATTATGTATATACCCTGCACGAAGTTTACAAATAGCGTATCTTTATGATCGAAGTTTACGAACGAGGCCAATTTTCCAAAGCAGTTTCTAAAAACAGCTTACTGGCGTTTCACAAAACACAACGAGTATTTTACCGTTCTCAATGCTTTGCATATTAAATATTAAAATGGCGCGTTCAACTACCGACAGGAGGATCCACGTAAATGGACTGATTTTTCATTTGATTCGAACACGCAGATCGTGCCTCTGTTACTTCATGGGGCACTCCACTTACTGATGGTAATCCGTATACTGAAAACGAATTGTTCAGTGTCTGTTTGTGATCCCCCGATGCGAGAAAGTCGTTGTCCTTGTTTACTATTAACGCCAGACTTCCAGCTGCGAGGGAATATTTTTTTATAAAGATATTGTAAAACAGTGTACGTGTTACATGTATATTGATATGGTGGTTTTGCCATCGATATGTCGTGAAATATTTACAATGAATACGTACGAGAATTTAACGGTGAACAGGAGCAGTTCGGATTTAAAGTAAACTCTACAGTGGCACGAAGACGTCGAACTTCCCGGGACGCATGTAAATCCAGCAACAATCTCGCTCTACTCAATCGTCTGATTGCTACTTTAACAGCGCTACTCGCCGAGCAATAAACATTGCTGAAATCCGACGGTAATTTGTCGATGCATACAGGACAAGACTGTTTCACATTCGTTGGCGCTAAATTAAAATGTAATGTGAAAACTACTAATATCTGTACGTGTAACTGTTGTGTAGATTGTAAAATACATTTACTTACACGCATCGTGCGCCTCGCTGTTTGTAATATTATTCACTCGGTTATCAGACTCCTGCAAAAAAAAAAAAAATTATCATAACTCATAGAACATTTCGACATTTTAGCTTTTTGCTTTCGCAATTTTTGTTGCTTTTATTAATAATAAGTAATCCTACAACGCACAGTGGTCTGAAAAGCGAGATTTTATGGACAAAATCCAATTTTTCAACTTATAATTAAAATTATATTCTTTTATATTTCGATGGATCGTCCAAAATGATAAATTTTTTGTATAATTGCTTCTATCTCTTAGGATTAACATTATATACGTAAAATAACAAAAAAATCAATTTGTTTATAAATAATGAGTTGCAAATAATTTTTTTTTCAATAGTGTTATAGAGCATACAAAATTGAACTGTTTTTACTTTTACGTTATAAAGTTAAGAGCTGATTTCATTGCTTCAAAGCGAACGATGGCAGGAAAAAAAAATTATTCTTTGCATTTCATTATACTCTATATTTGCACAAAAATTCATTTAAATCAGAATTTCCGGGTTCGAGAGTTTCCCTTCTTAATAAATGTTGCAGAACAAAATTCGTTTTGGAGAACGTTATAAGAAATTATTAACACAAGTAAAACAGGCATCATCTCAATTGATTCAAAGCATAGGAGATACAAATGTCAATCGTTAATAAGCTATTATTGTTTTCTTTTATTTATTTTTTTTATGTATGAACTTTTATTTGAAATTACCGCGCTTTCAATGCTTAAACTATTATCCGTACAGGGCGCTCTTGTGATGCGACAGATGGGACTTTCTTTTAAGCGTGCTCTACTCTGTATTGGAACAAATAGACGCGGGGAATATCATAAAATTCGACGATACGAATTTTCAAACGAATTTCAAGTTAAAATGGTTCTCATAGCCGATGGACTACTTGCCATCGTTAGTGGTATCGAAGCAAAACCAAATGAAGCCGCAGGAAACGAAACCGTTTTAAAAACGTGAATAAAAAACGATGCCAGAGTTGATGCCTGAGAAGCAGCTTGAATTGCTCATTGCATGCAGCTCTGCTGAAGGTATGTGGGATAAATTATGTTCGATTCATAAACAAAATACTGAATTGAACAAATTAACCTTGATGACCAAACTTCATGAACATCGAATGGTACAGGACGACACAATTGTTCAACACATAAGCAAAATTGAAATTTAATCTAAAAGGTTACGAGATATCGGTGAAAATGTTTCCGATACCACAATCATGGCAAAGATATTAGCCAGTTTTTCGTCCAATTCAATGAAACAGCGGTAGATGTTTCAAAATCTTGTAGAAGATGTATTTTTTAGGTTATAATCAAGACTACAAGAATTATAGACTACGATCCCATGAAAAATAAAGTGGCAATATCTAAGGATGTTATTTTCAACAAAAAATGTAACAAAAGACAAGAAAACCTCAAGCAATTGGGACGACTTTGGATTCCCCTTATTTCTACAAAGAGAAGAAAAAGAAGAAGAAGAAGAAAGAAATAAGTATGGTGAGAATCAAGGCAACGAAGAACCGTTTAACATCAATCATAAGTATACTAATTGATCATTGATATACCTGCGAGATGTTTTGATTTTCCATCTCTGGCATCAACGTCGCATCAGTAGTTTCTGTTTTATAATCAAATGTATCTGGTTTTGCATAAACTGGTACTGGTCCTTCAACTCCTTCTGGAGTTTCTAGTTCATGATTCACAATGACGAAAGATGGGTTTCCTGGGGTGTCTGTGTCTTCTGTTTCTTTCGTAGATGGATTCTCTGTGTTATCCGGTGTTCCTATGTTAGTATCAAAATTGGGATTGTGATTTGTGTCTGGTTCATCAGGCATCATCAAACCACTTCCGGATTCTACCTGTGGAACTAACAGAACTTGTTGTCATATTTAGATACAAGAGAAACTTCTCACAGAGAAGAAACATTTCTATTTTTACTTGAAAGGTAGCTGTCCCCTTTTCTCTTTTTGCTACTCACTGTTCGAATTATCAACAACGATGCTGTTGTCGTTAGTAGTGCGGACGTGTGCGACGGAGTCTATGTCGTCCTCGTTAACTTTCGGATTTGAATTTTCCACAAACGGTACATTGTCAATTTTGGAACGTACTCCAGTGATCGATGCTTCTTTGATTTTGTCCCTTAGCTTCTCTCTTCTGCTCGCCTCGTCGTCTTGCAGCTTGTTGGCTAAGTTTGGCTCTTTCGGGGATGTAGATTTGCTATTCGCCTCGACGATTCTATTGTTTATTTTATCGCCGTCTTTCTCTGCCGTTTCACTTTTCGCCGACTTTTCCATCGGCGCGTCGCTCTTTAAATGTTCTTCCTGCGATAATGACTTATCGATCGTTAAAATCACTTCCGGTGTCGGTGGTTCCTTGTTAGGATCCGCGCTGCTACAAGTCGGAGAGAAATTGTAGTTCTGAAAGGTGTTACGTCATATTCGTTACAACTATCGTTGCTTATCCTTTGTCTGTTATTTTGTATGTCGATTTAGCAGAGTTGTTCAAACTTACGCTGGATACTGTTAATTCCTGTTGATAGTAATCGTACAATTTTACGTTCGCTGGCTCGAGCAAATCGACAACGGTTTCCCTTATCACCGTGAATGAAATGCAGGTTTTTTGCCCAGTCAGCTTGTCGAAATAAATGGTAACGACGTCGTGGTCTTCCTCAAAACGTTTCACTTCTGTAATTTATGTTTTAATATTTAAGCTCAATTTTTGCCTGCACTGAATTCTCAAGTATTATATTGGGACGATTCAGGAAATATTGCGTATTTCATTTTAATTTATTGATTAATGATCGCAATAAAAACATTGTTTAAAGTATAACGATAAGCTAAAATTAATCGTAACTGTCCACATTACCTTTGACTCGTAGTAACGCGTTTTGGTTTAAGTCATGCATTACGAGTCAGGCTCGTAGTTTAGACTGAATGGGTTAAAACGAGGAACTACTGTACCATAGTAGAAATCCAAATGTATTTACTTGTCGATGGTACTCCTAATAACGTGTGCAGGCTAGCTCGGTCCGGCACGTAACCACTTATCATTCCAATTTCGATTAGAGCCATGTTACTTTCTTCGTCTACCAATTTATATCGGCCGCAGACCGTGATCTCTTGCACCGCGCATTCGTCCACGGAGCGAGCAGCCACTAAAAGCTCGAACGCATCGGAACCAGTAGCATGCGCGACGTTGTATTTGATGTTGCTCTAGTATGAAATTTATATTTCGAAGTAAACATTTCGAAACGCGACAATTGTCGTTTAATAACGAATAACATTATTAATATAACGCAAGTATGTATTTATCTCACCTGTACAAGCACACAGCCCTCGCCCTCCGCGAAAATTTCGACGATGGTCGGTAAAACGGGTAAACGAATCTGTGTGAGGACCATACGGTTGTCGTTATTCATCCTGTAGACGTGATCTACTTCCCCTGCGGTCACGAGGACCGACAAATCGGTGGCATTGCTGTTCACAGCCATAGCGTATTTTGTTAGGGCCTCTAAACCGAGGACCGTGTCTTGCGTAGAAGTAAATCCACCGTTAGCGTTTCTTTGCTTCGACATCCAACGTACAGCCTTTAAAGCATGAACCATATTCTCTGCACCACCTAGTTCTACCAACGTAAGAATAGCGTATGCTGTCATCTCGATGCTCAGGCTCAAGGAAGGTTTAGTTTTGTCCTCCCACCAAAGTAGATTCTACGGTACAAACATTGGTTTCGTACTATTTTAAAAAAATATTTCAAAAGAATAAAGATTCAAATCCCGGTTTAGTAAATCAATCGGCTGAATTGTTCAACGTATAATTTATCCATTCGTACATTGTGTTCCGTGGCGCGATCCATAAGCGCCTTCATGCTGGAATTGGCAATCGGATGCTCCAGCAAGGCTAACGCGTACGTGGAGAGAACAGAAGTATAAGGGCGATTGTTACTATTAGCCATTCCCTTTTCCAAGCAATACATGGCATTATTGATAAGAGATGCTGACAAGGGAACTCTAGATTCGAACAGAGAGATCAGAATGTACGCCGTTAGCGCTGACGATGAACTGTCGTACTCTTGAAGGCCACCCTGTAATACAAACAGTTGCCTGATTAATTAATAGTTTAATAAACTTCTTCTAGGTGTATATTTTGTAAATGTAAAAAGCTCAATTTTCCAAAAGCGTCTGACTAGAATATAGTTCTAAACATAACGAGTAATAGAAGGACGGTTTGACAAACCTTCATCTCTTTGTGGAAAACTCTGCCTATTACGGGGAAGCAACCGTTCTCCAATTGCTGCTTCACGATCCACTTGACTGATAATTTCAGTTCACGCTCGTCGATATGAATCAAACTTCGAGCCTGAGCGAATGATTTCAGTACAAATGCAGTCAACCATATAGAGCTTCCATCTCCTAGGCTGTCCGGTCCAAACGCAGAATAGGAACCATCCGGATGTCTATAATTCAGTTCTCTCTGGTATCCTTCGTTTAACAAAAGACAAGAACGATTACTTTCAACTTGAATGGTATTTTAATTTTAAACGTATTTCTAAAATGTTTAATTATAAAATGCGCAGGCATACCTTTCTCCATGTTTTTAATAGCCGTCGCTCGAAGCGAAGGGTTCTTGATTTCAACGCCGTCTAAATATCTTATCACGTGAATATTTGGAACAAGAAGTACCATGTTTTGTTCACCGCAGCCCATTGGTAATCGTACAAGTTTGTTCAAATTTTCAAGCGCCGGTCCCAAAATGTCTCCTACTAAATTGACGTAAGCCCTTCCACTGTCCGGCACCACATTTTCAGGCAACATTAGATCCCACACGATCATTGAATCGTCGTTGAAATCCTTTGGACAAATGAACGATGATTTCGTCACTTCCATGGGGAAACCCTCTGGCAGGATGAGAATCGGCTTCACGATAACGTCCCTTGAAAGCAAAAGTTAATATCACATAGTAATTAATGGTCACGCAAGGCGCGTCGTTTAAAAGTTTCAAAAACAAAAAAATTTGTGTTCTGTCCACTTATTTATTTATATATTTAGACTGTAAATCATTATAGATTGTTAGACTGTGTTTGCAATATAATTCAAAATTGAATTGTTTTTAGTGATTTTGATCGATTGAAATCTTTTACTCGTCCAATATGAAAAATTATTTACCGAAAGCCTCTGGCAAAATTAAATGTTTATGAAAGTTTCGCACTAATGCATAAGTAATATTTGCTACATTTTACGTTGCAAATAATACGATACAAAATGAAAAATTACGAAAATTCTAGTAACGTATTTTGTATCATTTTCTTGAACTAAAATGTAGGGATGTGGGCATTTGTTAAATGAGGCAAGTGGTATATTTAATAAGGTTTTCTTTCACGCCTACTACTTTGGAAAACACTGGTCTAGTCGTTGGAAGAATAGCAATTAACTCTTTAAACTAACATGATATTATCCATGTTATTTACGTCTCTCGAATTTCTGGCTCATTATGTTTCTCTACCCAAACGTACTTTTATCTTCGCGCTGAATTTATTTAATTGCACGTGTCCATGATTTTAAGTGAAAAAGTTTTGAAAAAGGAAACTGTCGTTTTTGTAGGTACTGTATTTCTGATTTTAGGCAATTTCATCATTTAAAATGATATATCACTTGTGATTTTATTTGATATGAATTTGAAAGTGGGTCTACGATTTCTGAGAACGAATAATCCCTCGATAAAATGCTATGTCTCTTCCATCGACCGTGTGTCTGCACACAATTTACTTATTCTTAATTACCGTGTAAATATCAAAGTGTCTGGACCACAAGGATCAGCGTAATCAGGATCTAAGGAAGCAGAAACTGTTATATTAACTTCTCCGATAACGCGTGGCTTAAGGACGAATTCGTGAACAACGCTGGCCCGTGGTTTCACGCAAAACGAAGCCCTGGGATATGCGAAAAGCAAATCGAGTCCTGGCGCGCCTTCTAATTTTATCGTTACCTGTGCATCAATGGGTTTCGTGTTAGCAGAATCTTAACTATTTCTGGAATTATAGTTTGACAGTTGGTCATCTTACAGGTAATCTGTGTTGCATATAATTGAAAAGTGAAACTTTCAGAGGCAACAGCTCCCCGCGTTTCACGCTGTACGGTAAACTGTAGTCAAGGAAGAATGACTGAAACGCTGTTATGGTGGTTGGCGGTGCTATTCCGAGACCATGTATCGGTGAAATGCACGTTGTGTAGCCAACCCAATCGGTAATGGTGTGTGGTAGCACGAGGTCCATTGTAACTTTGCCTTCTTCCCTGTAAGAGACAGTTCAATTTACAATTACTTGACGTCCGTATAGCATACATTTTTATCTATTTGGACCTAAGATGCCTAGAATAGTTTGAAGAAATGAATGTCTCCTACATATCTATTAAGTGACCCGGAATATTTGTAAATTATAATAAATTAGAGGCTTCCAATAAGCATCTCAGAATATGTATACGCAGATTTTTTCGAAGCCAAAAACGATACAAAAATCGCTATTGTTTTCGAAAAAAAAATACAGAGTGTTCAGCCACCCTTGGGAAAAATTTTAACGAGAGATTCTAAAAGCCAAAATAAGACGAAAATCAAGAATACCAATTTGTTGATGGAGGCTTCGTTAAAAAGTTATTAACAATTAAATTCCAAAATTTCAAATCGTTTTGGAAAAATTTTCGGTTGCGGGAGTCAATTACAATCATTTTTGGTCATTAGACATACCCTCGAAATCCTGCCCACTTTCGAGAAAAAAATTCGAAAAGGTGTGAAATTTTTCGACGGAAAAAAAAAATTTCAAATCGTTTTGGAAAAATTATTTTTAGTTGAAGGGGTCAATTGCAAGCATTTTTGGTCAACAGACATACCCCCGAAATCTTGCGCATTTTCGAGAAAAAAATTCCATACCGAAAATCTAATTTGAGGCCAGAAATGTTTGCTCGAATTTTCATGCGAATCTTTAAAACGTCATAACTCCTGAACGGATTGGACGATTTTAACGTTTAAAAAAGCAAACTACGCGTATTTTGATGGAGAATATGTACAAATCGCAAAAATATTCGAAAAGTTGGTCCTTGACCCCGCAAAATGAGAAAAACCCCATAAAAATGGTCCAATTTTCAAACAGCCATAACTCCCACAATTGTGAATATATTTCAATGAAACTTTTTTCTGAAGTAAAGCTCATGGGTACCTACAGAAAAGTATTAGACAACTTTTTTGTAGGACGTCAAATAAATTTATTAAAAATGAAAAACGAATTTTTAAGAAAAATCGACAAGGGGTAGGTGCCTAAATTTTTCAACGAAAAAAAAAAATTTTTAATTAATTCTGAAAAAATTATTTTCGGTTGCGGGGGTCAATTACAATCATTTTTGGTCATTAGACATACCCCCGAAATTCTACCCACTTTTGAGAAAAAAATTCAGTACGGGTGAAACTTTAAACGTTAATAACTTTTTAACGAAGTCTCAATCAACAAATTAGTATTCTTGATTTTCGTCTTATTTTAGCCTCTAGAATCCTCCATTAAAATTTTTCCCAGGTGTGGCTGAACACCCTGTATAGTTGCCCACGGAGAATTAAGTGTCCATCCTACTTTGGTCGGAAACTTACCAATGAAAAATGCTCCACGAAAATTCCTATAGCTTTTATCAATTCTTGTTCGATTTAAATACAATTTCAGGAGAACATTTTTGAAACTTCAATCTTTTAGAAAATCTAAAACATCGATTCTTTTTAAGTTACTAGCGTGGCATTCCCTTTTAAAGACAAAGCAGTTATCGCGCTAGAAAGACGAACGTAGAATGTCACATAGCTTATAAAACCTCAAATAATTATATTATTATTCTTTTTCGATAAGTACAGCGAAGACATGAAAATTGTACTTTTAAAGAATGAATAATTCTCACTCGGTTGGTATTAATTCCCATAACCACGTTTCAGGAAAGTACGATCTCAGAGTGGCCGTCTGATCGGGTATTTGGTCGATGTATCCTAATTCGGGATTCATGTCCGAAGCCGCAAGCACATAATTTATCAACGGAAAAGCAGTAGGCTGCAGTGCTCTCATCACGTCTGTAAGAATAATGAATTGTGTCTAGAGTTCTTAGCATTTACAATTATTAAAAGCAACTTTTTTTTTAATCGGTACAATTTTTATTTGATACTCTATAAGCAGCCAAAAGAGCTTGGATTTGTTTAATTAAACAAATTAACGAGTTCTTACCCGACACGTCTATACCATCTCGATTCATCTGCACTTGATGCCGTGGTAATAACATTGAGTGGTCCTTGAAGAACAGCGGGCAAGGTCGTGTTTCTAATACCAAGTCGCTCATTACAACAACACCAAAATCCTGCGGATAAAAAGGGTAGTAAATGTACCGTGTTAATTCCGTTGTAACGCTAGTATGAACAAAATGTGTTGGTCGCTCTAGGTACAGAGTATGAATCCCCGCGAAAGGTATCTTACATCAAAAGCTTGTATAGCATCCACATAGTTAACGCCGCTATTGTACTTGACCACGCTTCTTCGTTTTCTCCCGATCCAATCTCTTAATGGCATAAACGGCAAATGATCGATTTTTCTCATCGATTCGTCCGCTGTTGCTGTTGCTGTTGCTGTTGCTGTTGCTATAAATTCAGATTCGACGATCAGTTATATTATATTTTTATACTGATGTCGCGAATAATTATAGTCGGATCGAGAAAAAGAAATCTGTTTAGCAGGCATGAGAAATTCATACTCTGTTGTATGACGATCAGTGGTTCAAGTATGTTATTAAGTTACGTCGAAGCTTAGTATAGATTATTTAATAAACAGTTAGATCTTGTCTTCGACCCAACCGTGGAAACGTACGTTTGCAGTTGGCCCATGACTCGATTGGAAGGGTTTCTGATGGCGGGTGAAACCTTTTTAATTCGTCAAACGTTTGGCTAGCGTCGACAAGATTAGGTTTCGATCCAGCCAAAAAGAGGGTCGACTTGTCGACGGCGGAAATGCCACAAAGAGACCAAGGGGCAGCCTCTACGTGGTACTGAGTGCGGCCTCCTGGTGTTCGAACATCCGAGTGCCACGCGGTCTTCACTTTGTTTTCGAAACAGTGGCCAACCTCGATCGTGTAAGTGGTAGCAACGATCTCGCCGTCGGGTCGCACGTAATAAAGTAGTAGCTCCGACATGGGAGCCATGCTTGGTGTAACTTTAACGCTTAACGGAAACCTAATACGAAGAAACAGCAAACGTGTATTTTAATACGAGTTGGGAGTATAGTATCAGAAAATAGTATCGAAATTTGAACATAAGAGCAGTCTGGAAAGAAAGGTATTATGGAAGGCATCGAGGAACAGGGCGATACAGTAATGATTCTTAAAATGAACATCGATCCGAGATTGGTATGTTCATTTTTCGTACAGTACTCATTTTAAGAATCATTTCTGTAGACTGAAGAGCGATAATCAGAATAAAGATCTTGTACAAAGAAACGAGTTGCAAAGCAGGCATTGGGGGAGGATAACATAGAAACATAGGAGGTAGTAGAAAGGATAAAAGTGGTAGGAGGAAATAAATAAATAATAGTAGTCAATAACCGAATGAATTTATAAAATGTACCTATGCACGTCGGTGCCCTGGTCAGTATTATTGGTTAGAGAGTTGACAGCGCCTAAAAGATTATGAAATTCCGAGTAATTCAATATGGTGTCTTGGGTAGGTTTGTGCTTCACGTGGCCATATATCAAGAGATCGTTTTTCGAGTTAATGGAGTAATGGAAAGAAATGGACTTGTTGACTATGCTGTTCGAAGGAACTGTGTACATTACGTTGAAAGAATATTTCTCGCCGCATTCTATTGGTTGATAACCTCGTGCTACTGCTAAGTAACTATCAGACGGAGAGTACCAAGGGTTTACGTCGATCTGCGCTGAAGGTTGATCCATAAACACCTAACAGAGTTTAGAAAAATGAAACACATTGTACTTGTTCGTAATTAGAAAATGGAATAGATGGTCGAAAATATTGAAAAGTAAATAACTTGTTCCGACATATTTACCCCTTTGAAGTAAATATTAGGATAGGAATTTTTTAGACTTCTGCCTTAGGCAATTCACAGTATACGTAGTACTTACCCTCCAGCGTTTGTCCGGTGAATAATATTTTGTTGGGTAATCGACACCGGTGGCGACAAAACTCAATAGAACAATATTTTTATTCGGTGGCGGTACAATAAAATCGATAAAACCGTCTGTAGACGACGTGAAATTGCGACATTCCACCACAACGCGAAGCATCTGGTCCTTTCCGCGTACTTTTAAACAAAGCTGAATTTTTTCGTTCGGGGCCGGAGTGTCGTCGTGTCGTAAAACTCGTAACTGTTGGGCAAAAATAATGATAGAATAAGATTTTATTTTTCAAAACGGCACTTTCGTACTGTATAATTTAGTAGAAATAAATGTTAGGAGAAGCGAGACGTTTAGACGCAACAAGAAATTTACCTTTCCGTGATAGGGCAATCCCAGTTTGAAGTATTTATGCGTGTGAGAGGCGAATTCCAGTTTCAAAGCCTGATGCATCACCATTGTCCGACTAATCGCTGTTTCTACTACGCCAGTATCGGCTTCCGTGAAATTCGCTATGAGAACAATATTGTTAGGTGCCACTTCCCAACGAGCTAGGCCAAGAGCCGCTCCGGAAAGAACGTATTCGGTGCATCCGTTCCGCGTGTCTAACTGAAACATTTATTTGTCCATGAATAGTCTGATAGTCGATACGTGTGCAGCACGAAGAATAAAATTATTTATTACCTCGGTCCCGTAATGTATTTCCGGCAGATTGTGCTTTTTTCTCCAACTTGGCGTTTGCGGGGTTGATTTCAGAAATAGAGTACCTTTAACAGGCTTGCCGTAACTGTATCTGCAATGTTATTCACCAGGTGATTTAGAACCGAAACCGTAGTATATCGTAACGAGTATCGAAATAGCGTGATAAAAATGCAACAATTACTTGGCGCAAATGTTCCAAGTGACGTCCACCGCGTCGGCCAGAATATAACCAGGCGAATTTATCGTCAGCTGAAATCTCGGTAAAACGTATTTCTTCACTTCGAACGTGGTCATGTGAATCGTTTGGGGATGCGATCTTTTCTTTTCTACTTTTATATTCCAGGTCCCCTGTCGGACACAAACGAATATCGTTTTATAATTCGACTAGCAAAGTTTACGCAAGGACATTTATCACCAATAAAAGTAGTCTCTTTGGACCTAGTAATTTCTCATTTTGGAATCACTCCACGCGAAATCTAATTTTATGCGATCTTTTTTATTTCTGTTCCTTATTATGATTAGATGAAACTTTTACCAAGCTCGGTTCCGTTGACAAAGGGAACTGCAACTGCACCATGCCAGTTTCCGTGCTTACGTTCGTCCATTGTGCTATCCTCACATTCGACGGATTTTCAATCCATATTTTTGGGATCTATAAGCAAACGATCGCATAAATAAAGAATGTCCTGACAAATCTGTCAACGTTAATGATTTTTATACGATTATATTTAATAACGATTCATGATTGATCCAATCACCTGTTTCTTCCACGGTTTCAAGTCATGCTTGAGCATCAGGACTCTGATATTAACATCCTGACCTGGTTTATAAACTGGCTTGTCAGTTTCCACGAAAGTGATCAAAGAATCGTGCTCGATGTAGACTTCTTTCTCCGACTCGATCACGTAATCGGGTCGTTTGTCCAATTTGATCTTCAGTCGAAGTAACGCGTTCGGATATTTCGTCGACGGTACGTCCAATTCCAAACATGTTTCTACGCCTGTTGCGAAACAATTATAACAATAATAAAATTAATCTCTAGTCACTGCTTTGTTTGCAAATAATAATTACAAAGTAATTTCGTAATATAAGACATTGTAATTAATCTTACGAAACTGTAAGAGAACATATTGTATTATTTGAATTGTTGTTTCGAAATTAATTGCAGATTTGTCAAATCTGAAATCCACTTTAACGACATAAATATCTTTCTATCAGCGTTTACACTAATAATCTTCCCTTTTTGTCAAATTGACGTAACTGCATTCGTGCAAAAGGATGCCCTTAATCGACAAATTGCTACCAAGAAGGCTGTCCGACCGTGTGTCGATTTAGCTAATTGTCATTCTTACAAATGCGTACTAATTAAACGACTGTGAAGATTACGGTCTCGTTAAGAGTGCTCTATATAAATGACGCTTTTAAGAAATAATTAAAAAGTTAAGAAATACGAATTACGTCACACTACTTTAATACTATTTTAAATTATAGCATTTATGCTGTACGTTTGTTGGTAATCGATGTACCGTTCTCAAATAAAAAAGAACAAATCAAAAAAATATTCCCGGGAAACTGTAAATGTAAATTATGAAAAAAGATCGATATCGTTGTATATGATGTTTAATGTTATTAATGTATATTTGGGTATTTACAGATACAAAGATCGGCAGATGTTGGTTCTTGAGACAGGACAACCAATAAACAAGGAAAGAAAGTCGCTCGCGGGGCAGCAAAAATTACGTAAGTGACAGTTTGCCTTTGAATAAATAAATATTTTCATTATTGTATCTCTGTATTTCGATGTGCCGCGTCAAGGTCGTGCATGAACGCGTCGTAGTAATGGCGTCAAAAGTGGGACTTCCCCCGAAGGAAATTTGGTTTTTTTATAATATTGGATAATTTTTATGGATCGCAGGACGTTGACCGTGTACGCGTCTCTGTAGCGCAAGGGTTGCGAGCGCGACAATAGCAGCGTAATTTTGTAATATCTCGTCGAATGTTCTTTTAGATGCGATTTAGAAATAAACGATATCATTTTGCAATTTACAGCCGTGCATGCCCCCAAATACTATCACGTTTACAATGTTACAAACACTTCCATCGCTCCAAGATGTACGTATGTACATTTAGTGACACATCAGATATATTTGTTCGGCGAAGTCGGACCTTGATCGAGTTAAACGGCCAATGTTCGTTGTTCACCCCGCGCATAACAATGTAAATGGGTTTCCCATGTATTCCAGCGATTGCTTATTTCCCCTCCAGAGAGGGAGTCGGCCAATTCAGTTCCCCCACAGGAAGCGACGACAATTTCAATTTACGATTTGTTTAAAGAGCCCGACACGAGACGAAAAGACCGACGCGACGGGAGAAACGAAAAACAAAAACGGGGGAAAAAGGGATCGCAATTTGATATTTGTACAGTAGAACGTCCACTACTGCACTACCCTTTATGATCGTTGTCTAGATTTGTTATTTGTAATAATAACCTAGTTTTACCTGCGAGTCAAGTAACAAGCATTTTTGGTACAAGTAAATTTCAAAATATTCACATCTATTCTTGTTCGTTGTTTTAAAAAAACAATGTATAACAATTTGAGTGATAAAATACGGGAACTATCGACTACTTAAATTGAATAGAAATTTTTTAGACATAAATATATTTCCTTTTAGGCAGTGTTTAATTATATTTAAAAACTTAGAATGTAATTGCAATTCTAAGGGCTCTCGAGGTTTTAGTAAAATTTGCTACTGAAATTTAATGATTCGTTTAATCGAATCGTGGCCCTCTCAAAATGTAAATAAGGATACCAAAATATGAACTGTGGGTCACTTTTGCATAAAACCTTTAGTACATTCGAGGTCGACGACTCAGCCTATGGAGTCATACAATATTCCACTCGATTAGCCGATGACACGGCTTGTGGATCGGAACAAGACAGAAAAAGTCTTGATTGCTATTAGGAATAGTCTGGAAATAATTATGTCGGTCTCGAATCTGTGCAACACGCAATCTTAATTTTTAACCAATACAATAAGGATATACTATTTAGTTTTTAGTTATTTTTATAGGCTGATTCGTTTGTTTTTAATAATTTTTATGTTAATTATGTTTCTAAATATCCAGTTTAGCTCGTATTAGCAGGAAAATGCAATATATATGTAGTCGAGTATGCTTGGATTAATTATCATCGCAGATAACAATTTTTAACATTTACATTTTAAAGCATCTTTTTAGTGCGTTGTGTACAGAATGAGTTCTTTTATCTATTTCCATTCATTTTCATTGAACCGTACACGCGTTTTAACATTACTTTAAACATTTATCCAAATTATTACGTACAATTACTGTAATTATTACTTGATAGCATTCCTAATGACGTTGAAGTCATTCAAAAGTTTACAACTATTGGAGTTTCTGTGTGGTGAATTACGTATTATTTATTGGTTACTGCAATTACAATAAATTATTTAAGATTGAATACTTCGCGAGTTGTAATCTGGGATTACCGTTTTTGAAGTTGACCGATTCATTAATCATAACTAATCGCAGTAACTTTTAGTGTCGCGATTATGCGCTTCGTTAAAAATGTTGAGTACTCAGAACTCTGAGAATTAAAAAGACGTCAAGAAATTCTCAAATGGATTTCCCAACTTTAATTCCTCGAATAGTTCTTTTCCTCTTTGATGAAAAGGAAATTATACTATTGACAACATTTACGTAACACAAGTAGAAGTACCCAAACAGTACATGTGTGCTCCACGAATTTTCAAATCCGATTTTTAACGAAAACAAAGCCATATTTCTTAAAATAATAAATGTTACATTATCCACGATTGATCACTGTTTAATCGTTTCCGTGATAGTAACATCTGTTAAGAAACATTGCAAATGTATACGCAAACTGTGATTTATTTGTGCAAAAGAAAAAAAATTCAAGACGAAGGAGAATTACCTGTCGCGTATATGAGATCGAAACAAAAGAACCTCATTTGCCGCACTTTTCGCGCCACAAAATTGCATTTCGTACGATAGAAGCAAAATCTAAAGCAACAGGAATTCAGACATATCACGTGAATAAAATACCATATGCATATTATTGGTGGAAACATCTTATCGGAGCGATACCGATGAAACAAGACGGAAAGGACACGCGTTCATTATGTACATAACAAGAGGTCAAAGGTCTGGATACAATCGTGAAGTATAGAGAAACTGTTGTTGTAACAATTAAATATCATTACTATAATGTTAATAAGGACGTTAATAATTTTACTTAGTTGCACCGAAGCTTTTGAAATTAAGACTATCGATGGATCATCTTTCGTCTAGTGTATTAAGAACAACACGTATCTTTTGACTTCAGTGATAAGTGCACCTAATTTCAACACTAATCCAGAAAAAAATAATTATCTTCTATTTTTTATAAATTCTGTTCTAACTTATCTGTAATAAAAAATTTGAATGGGAGATTCTAAAGGCCAAAATAAGACGAAAATCAAGAAAATCAAGAATATCAATTTGTTGATTGAAGCTTCGTTAAAAAAGGTAAAGGTGAACAAATTTTTCGACGAAATTAAAAAATTTCAAATCGTTCTAAAAAAATTATTTTTAGTTGCAGGGGTCAAATACAATCATTTTTGGTGAACAGACATACCCTCGAAATCCTACGCACTTTCGAGAACAAAATTCCGGAAGTTGGACAAATCTTTGGACGAAATTAAAAAATTTCAAATCGTTCTAAAAAAATTATTTTTGATTGTAGGGGTCAATTGCAATTATTTTTGGTCAATACACATACCCTTGAAATCCTACGCTCTTTCGAGAAAAAAATTCTTTACCGAAAATATACTGTGTGATCGGAAATGTTTCTATAACTTTTTAACGAAGCCTCAATCAACAAATTAGTATTCTTGATTTTCGTCTTATGTTGGCCTCTAGAATCTCCCATTAAAATTTTCCCCAGGGGTGGCCGACCACCCTGTATAATAACACTTCGTTTACCTGTTTTTATAACAGCGCTGGTACTAGCCAATACTTCCTCTTCTTGTCCCGCTCTCAAAGACAATAATATGAGTAGAACATGGGCTGGTGGCTCTAAATTATGCAAAGACAGACATCCTCTTTCGGTTTCGCCGGCTAAAAGCCACTTTGGCATCGTGAACACATAGCCCCTGAAAACAAATTATAATCAACAGAGATATGTACACGATAACGCGTACCGAACTTTATCATCCGACCGATGCAATGAAACGGATCGGTTTAACTGTAAACTTTTATAACCGACAACGGATCGCTCGATATCTTTTAAAAATTTCGATCGTTTCTCGTTGTAACCACAAAAACCACATTATCTATTACAAGAGTACCTCAATTATCTATTACAAGAGTACCATAAATCCCTTAATGATCGTCATTAATGTTGACACGGTACAGTATTTTTTAATAACATAAATCCTCACTGGTCATTCAAACTATGAAATTTAATATCGTTATCGAATAAAAAAAATAGTAAATGTTTTCAATCACAATCTGGGGCCTCTTGCACGATATTTTACAAGCTAATAATATTAATGATTTTACATGTAAAATTACCAATAATATTAGCTAGTGGAGTATCGTACAAGACGCTCCTGGATATCTTTGGAATAATAAAATACACTATGTTTTTGACTGCATATACATTCATAAAAGCATGATAAACTAAAGATAACTAAAGATTTATATTATTAATTTTTCACTCGAGCAATTTATTGAAACTTAACACATTACCAACAGAGGGTTTTTATTACGATTTAGTTAAAACGAGAATTCTCGTTTCCCGTCGGTAATGTGTTAATAGGTACAGCATCTTGTGTCGTATAAAAATTGAAATAAGCGCCAAGTCTTTTCGTAAGTTGAAACTGGGTGTTATCAACATAGTATATACTTTATATTCCCGTTAGTTACATCTAAGAGTTCCTTTCGTAGTATTTTTCTTGTACCACAGTTTATCTTACGAGCCATAGATCGAAGTGATAGATATTCTACGTGTGAATCCGGTCACGGAACGATTAACTTCATTTTTTATTTTCTTAGCGTGCACACAACTACGTTTCTACCGAAAACTAACATGCCCCGTTACAATGATTCCTTCGTCGTCAATTCTCATCGCAAAGAACGTTCTATGTAGCTGTAGCAGAACATCAAATATTTCCAGTCACACTTTTCATGAAAATTGACGGCTAGGATCTAATAACACTTTTCCTATCATTAAGTACTCGCGTTAATATCTAACAATGCTTTAAGTACGTTACAACTATCGGTTTTTACCGATTAACAGCAGTCGCATCGCTTCCATGGGAATGAAAAAGTGCCACTGAACAAACAAGCAGCACCAAAAACACCAATTTATCCATCGTAAATCGTTCCGGAATGTTCACACTGTTCCCGGTATTTATTTCAGAAAAACTTTACGTGCGAACATGCTTGGCGAACAGTTCGAGTTAATTGGTCAAACTGTTGATTAAACGTTGAATATCGTTTCCTGTGTAATAAAAACGTCGAGAACATTTAAGAACGCCGATACACGTAATGTAGCTGTACGCTGCGCGCAGACTGAAACCACGATATTCGTTCGGTCCCTCTTATTAACCCTCTGAATCTGTCAGGAGAAGGGTAACGCGTTTCCACTGATACCGATTAGAACGTAATGCGCGCCAAACGATTTCCCTCCTATTTTGCGTGATTGACCTTTGAAGCATTCACATTCGAAGAATTGATTAGACGTCGAATGGTAAAAAGAAAAACAATGTAAAACTTCTGGTATTTAAATTGTAATCATCGACATCTTCGAATTATGCGCCTCTCATCAAGAAAATTTCCCCGAACTTTATGTAACACTTGTTATTAATGATTCTTCGAATTAATATATCAAATGTTTATACTGACACATATTCCTCTGACTCCGGAGGTTTCAAATATAAACAAAACCATATCGATCCTCGATTTCTTTATTCAAGATTTCTTTCTGCGTGTTAAAATAAAATAAGTATGGTAAAAAGGATGCAAAACTTTCTGAATCATATGCCTATAAATACACAAACCAACCAGCGTCAGCCCGTGTCATTTACGAGCTGAGCAACGTGAGTGCGTAGGCCAGCCCGTGATTGTCACAGGCTGGACGCTTAGGGTTAACGTCGATGATACTGCGATGATTCAATGTTTGGTATCTTCTCTTCAGTGACCCTGTGTCATCAAGAAACTTATTACGGGTTATCGTTAGTATGTTCGTAGAAAAGTTTTGAGAACTTTTCGGTATCTCGTCGAACATAAGGCAGAAGTGCTTAGATACGTAAAAGGATTGAAATTTATTATCCTAAAAAAAATTAGAACTTTTATAGATTCGTATGTGCTTAATAATATAGGGTGATTCGCTCACCGATGGACTCTGTCGCCTAAAATCGCATCAATATTTGTATATACATAGTATTTGTCGATGAAGAAGCTCTTATCACTGTTGCATCGTTGGTGTTCTCTGTAAACTAAAGGCGAAAATCCGTTAATTCAAATACCGAGAAAAACAATAAATCGTTGTGGAACGTTCTTGCCAGCCGGTGATATTAACAGTGATTGAATTACATAGTCTTCATCAAGAGAGACTATACGGAGTGTTGCCACCCTTGGGAAAAATTTTAATGGGAGATTCTGGGGGCTAAAATAAGACGAAAATCAAGAATACCAATTTTTTGATCGCGGCTTCGTTAAAAAGTTATTAATGTTTAAAGTTGCGCCTGTAGAGAGGCAACCTGCGTACAGCTGCATGCGCGCGATACTGGTTCTCACTCAGCATGAGAAACTCTACTTACTGACGTATCGACAGTCTTACAGTTTGTGTGTGAGAACCACTATCGCCGCGCACGCAGCTGTACACAGATTGCCTATCTGTAGGCGCAACTTTAAATGTTAATAACTTTTTAACAAAGCCTTAATCAACAAATTGGTATTCTTGATTTTTGTCTTATTTTAGCCCCTAAAATTTCCCATTAAAATTTTTCCTAGGGGTGGCCGAACACCCTGTATACAAACGCAAGTTTATTGATGCGTTTAGGCGGCGACAATCTTTCAAGCTTACTGACGAACGAATCACCCTATAATGTATAATATGGTGTTTAGTTTTCCAAGTATCGACTATGAAGTATTTCTGATGAAACCTGTAACAATGTAGTGATACATAAGAAACAATTTGGAAACTTCAAAACATCGTTACGTTCCTGATTAAAATGGATTATGAACTATAGTTTATTCGAAAGTTCGTCCAGTCCACACAATGTGAACCACGCCGACAAGGCTAAGTACGACGTAAACGTACGTTGTACGTTAGTGATGTTATGAACAGTGTACATTAATTGCTTGTATACATTTTTATGTAATGTATTATGAAATGATTTCAAATAATTCTGAACAGTAGAAAGTTCAAAGATGCGCAACACATGCAAACTCTTACGAGCACGGAATCTTTGAAATTTGTTGGTTACAAAGAAGGTTAAGCCATTTGTCAAACTTACAAAAATACGAATCTTGCATGGACTGCGAAAAGGTATAAAATGTCTTTTCTACGCGGATCTGCGAATTTCGTCTGGTGCACGACTAGTGTTCTTGGCAAGGGTGCAACTGGTGCAGTCTTTCAAGGTGTAAATAAAAGTAATGGAGAACCCGTCGCAGTTAAAACTTTCAATCAGCTGAGTCATATGCGCCCGCTCGATGTACAAATGCGAGAATTTGAAGTTCTTAAAAAAGTAAATCATGAAAATATTGTTCAATTATTGGCAATCGAAGAGGAACAAGATTGTCGTGGTACTGTGATTGTTATGGAACTTTGCACAGGAGGCAGTCTTTTCAACATTCTAGATGATCCAGAAAACACTTACGGACTAGCAGAAAACGAATTTTTGTTAGTCTTAGAACATTTAACAGCTGGAATGAAACATTTACGTGATAATAATTTAGTACATCGAGATTTAAAGCCAGGTGTGAGAATAAATAATTCAGTAATGTAATGTTTTTTTAAATCATTTATTTAATAGATATTTTGTCATATAACGATACAGTAAAATTTCTTTCATAGGCAATATAATGAAATTTATTGCTGATGATGGTAGTACAATTTATAAGCTTACTGACTTTGGAGCTGCTAGAGAATTACAAGAAGATCAGCAATTTGTATCTCTTTATGGTACTGAAGAATACTTGCATCCAGATATATATGAACGTGCAGTTTTACGTAAACCAGTTGGAAAGACATTTGGAGCAACTGTAGATTTGTGGTCTATAGGTGTAACATTGTATCACGTTGCTACAGGAAATTTACCATTTAGACCATTTGGTGGGCGTAGAAATAAAGAGACAATGTTTTATATTACTACAAATAAAGCCTCTGGTGTCATATCAGGTGTACAGACTTCAGAAAATGGACCTATAAATTGGGGTAGAGAATTGCCACAAAACTGTCAATTAAGTGTTGGTTTAAAAATAATTGTAACTCCATTATTAGCTGGCTTACTAGAAGTTGATCCTCAGAAAATATGGAGCTTTGACAGATTTTTTACTGAAGTCACAGACACTCTTTCCAGAAAACGTATACATATATTTAATGTACACAAAGGCAGCTTAATAAAAGTTTTCTTACATCCTGAAGAAAAATTGACAGCACTTCAATTACATGTTCAAAACCAAACTGACATTGCTCCATATGCTCAGATATTCCTTTTTGGAGATGCATTTTTAACAAACATTGTTGAAGATTCCACTCCTGGGAAAGGTTACCCAAACACATCTGAAGACAAACCATTGATGGTGTTCTCCAAGGAAAATAATAATGTCGTTTTGCCAGTGGATTCAGAATTACCTAAATTCCCAGTATTTGCAAACTTGGTATCAGTAGAAAATGATGCAAGTCAAGCAAAAGTAGCTTGTTCGGTTGGGTATGTGTGCAAAAGAAGAATTGATAAATTGGTGTTGTGTAGCAAGTTGTCGCAAGATGCAATAGAGGCTTTTAGTGGACTTGTTTCAATGGAACTTACAAGATTGTTAGAGAAATGCCAGCATTGCAAAGAATTCACGAAAGCTGTAGAAGATACAGCAATAGCAGTGGAAAGAAGCGAAAATCTCGCTCGGCAAATTTCCAGGAAGTTAGGCAATCAAAATAGTTTAGAAATAAAAAATTGGAAAAAGGAGCTAGATTTAAAGAGTAAAGAACTTCTAACTGAATTAGCGCCCGCGGTAGTACAGCTTCATCAGAGGTAATAAATTTGCATCATATACTTACATAACATTTACTTTTTTAACTTCTTCTATAGTTAAGAGTTGTGTTTCAAGTAATTTACATAAGAATGTATTTGTTATTTGAAATACAGGTATGTAAAAGAAGGTAGTTTACGTGGTGAATGGGATAATATTATTCGCGGATTATGGTGTCCATGGGCCAATAAAGCAACACAAAAAGCAGCTACTTTGGTCGATCGTTTACGAGATGGTTGGCAACATTTATTAAGAGACAGAGCTACACGCAGTCTCACGTATAACGATGAGCAATTTCATGTTCTAGAACGAATAAAGGTATTTTAAACAAAGCATATGTAACGTAATGTGCACCTATGAAAATAAAATATACAAAAAATATTTGTTAATTTTGCCATTTGTTGTTAGGTTACAGAAACAGGTCAAAGAATAAAGAATCTTCTTGAAACGTTTTGTACACCCTCGATGATAAGTCGATCCGAATGTGTTGCTGATTGGTATAAAATGGCACAAACAGTCTTCTTACAAACTCAAATTTTAGATAAGGATGTAGGCAATTACGAACATATATTAGAAACATATTCATATCGTTTATCGCACGAAAGTAAAGAACGATATGAGAACTTTTTACATTTAATAGACAGATTTCCAGGAAAATTAAAAACTATTGAAAAAACTAATTTACCTGCTCAAGAAAGTACAAAAGTATGGAAAAATATTTGCGTTGCGCAAGAACGAAATGCAATGATTTTATATAGAAATGGACAACTTATAGATCAACTTGATCGTTTGTCAACACTTGACGGTCTAGAGGATACAGACGATTCGGTATATACATCACTTTAGCAATTCATCTTTTAATTAATACCATTTTCTTTACATTTATGAGAGCAAGACTGACATCATGTACAATAAGTTTAGAGAGTGGATAATATAAGAACACGAGTAATGTAGAGAGCACTTAAGTGAATTGTTACACTCATAACATTATCCACCACTTTTAACATTTCCGTGTAAATTAATATTTTCCCCATGATATTGTTTTCAACTGAAAATATTTGCCGAAACAAATCGTATAATATAAAAAATATAAATCATTTTTTTTATCAGGCATATTACAAGTATTAATTAATTGTAAAAAGTGATAACGCATATTTTGTTTGGTTGTATTTGCAATGTATATACAAAACCAATAAAAGCATATTTTATATTAGTTAAAACTGTTAAGATACTCAACGTTTACTAATATCCAGAATTTATTTAATATAATGAAAAAATAAATTATTTACTATAAAAATTGTAACAAATAACTTTATATTTTATTTTGTGGTACGTAATAATATTATGGTAGAAAAAATGGTAAATATAAAACTTCTGTTCATATAAATATGTTCATACAGTGAAAAAGTATGGATCTATACAAACACCAATTTACCGTTATATAAATTATTATTTATAAAAATGAGTATTTACATATCTGTGTGATTTGTATTTTTCTCTATCAAATTTGTTAATCTTTGTTTACGTTTCTGCTCTTTATGTTGTTCTTGAATAATGTGAAAATGTTTTAACAATTCGGGAAAATCAAATGCGTCCTTGAACGGTTTCAGACTTGATGCAGGTTTTGATATCGAGTTTGTTGTCGGAGGAATTGCTGCTAAACGTTTTTGTAAAGTTGCATATGCTTCACTTTGAGGAAGAATCATGAGAAGACCATAAAGGGCATACACTAAGGCATCATTTTCTTCTCTTTCGAGCAGTTGTAATCGTAAATCTGAAAAATATTTTTGTATGAACACGAACGTTAATAGGAAATAATTTAATCTACTTACAGGTAAATATTGGAGACTCAATCAATTGTACCAATTTATCTATTTCTGTAAGAAACTCTACAGTAACTTCTATGTTTTCACTGTATTTATTTTCAGTTAAGTAATATTAAAAATATAGCAAATTGGTGTTCAGAAACATCAAATAGGAAATTGCATGTACTGTAATGCATTGGATATTGGTCAACGTTCGGGACCGATCTGGCCAAAGTTGAAAGGAGGTAGATCCAGGAAATCCCGTGTGTCTTTTCACTATAAAAGCCCGGCTATACTGATGAACAATTGTCCGCGGACCGTGTGCGTCCATATTTAGGGCATTGTTTAGCAACGGTCCGGTCAGGAGTTATCGAAGACGATCTGTGAACAATTGTCTCTCGACCTAGGACAAACTGCAAATCACTATTTGTTTGCTGATAGTCTCCAGACTTGTTTTGTCCGTTGCTTGTTCACGGACTATTTGCGGACAATTGCTCGTCAGTCTAGACGGGCCTAAAGTGTACAGGTTGAACAGGTACTGTTAAAAAGGATACAATGATTTAATAATATTACAAGCATGCCCATAATGTTGTGACAAAAGGCATAATGCTACAGTTGCAACAGGATTATGACACCAGGATATGTATAAACATTTAAATAATTCGCAACTTTCCTGCAATTATGCACAAATTAAACAAAAATTAAAAGTATAAAGAATACAGGAATACTTACCAGAGAATCTAAGTCTTTAAGTTTATTTCGCAAATCAAACAGTTCTGAACTTGTTAACAATATAACATTTAAAGTTTGTATCATTGTACATGCAAAACTTAAATTTGGTTCCTCTAGTAATATTTTTGCTAACGTTTTATAAATGTCCTCGGCACTTAATAACACACACAATTCTCTAATAATAAAAGCTCCTCTTTCCTCTAACAAGTGTCTATCTGTTGAAAAAAGTCTTAATAAATTCACAATAAATTTTGTGAAGTACTTGTTCTGCATCTTTGCATTTGAATCTGTAGTAGCTGCTTCAGGAGATTTCGAACTAATTATTTCAGCCATTACGACTAACGTTTGTTGAACAACTTCGTCGGAATTATCGCTTAAAGACTTCATTAGAATAGGAAATAAATTTTCGATATGGTTAAACATTTTGTGCGGTATGTTTGTGAATAGATGATGAATCCATTTTAGAACAGCAACTTTCGTTTGTACTGACATGTACATTAAATGTTTAGTAAGCACTTCAACAACGCTAGATAAATCTACACTTTCTGCTAAGGAACAATTATGACTAGCATCTGAAAATAATCGATGTAATATTATTTTTTAAATAAGCAACCACTATTTATAAACACTCTGAACAAATATAATGTACCTTGTCGGACTTGTACACTATTTTCAGAGGCATTATTTACAAGTTGTGTATTTTCCATAGTAACCAATTTCATTAAGTTTATGTTTACTTGTGTTGCAGTTTCTTTAATAGATTTCCTAGTATCTCCATCATATGCTAAACAAGGTAAAACTGCTATAAGAATACCAGACATATAAGGAAGCATAAGGGGCCCTGATAATTGCACAAATTCCTTGATCCATGTAATTGCTGTTAATTGTAATAATTCATCTGTACTTTGTGCATGTGCAATTAAGATATTTATCATTCCAGGAAAGTCAACCCTTCCAGGATTAGACTTTATACTACGTAAAAATTCACCAAGAACTGTATCTGTAACTTTTTTAATTTCTGGTGTTGGATCTTCTAATATTCTAAATAAACCATCAAGAATTTCAGGTAAAAATATGATAAAATCCATGTTAGGAACAGCATCCAAGACAGATACCCAAGCAATTACAAATTGTCTACCAAATGGATTTTTGGTATAAATACGATCTCGTAATAATGGCATAAATCCAACTAAATCAAACAGGCCACTCTCTGTTACAATATCCTGAAATTATACTTCTGAGAAATACCTTCATTATGCATCTCTTTGTGCTCTATAAAGATTAATTACCTTCATGAGTCTGTCAAGTAATTCAGTAGCATTTTTTACACTTTGTTCTGAATCGCATGCTAATTTACTAAGTGCTGCAAAGATATCTGTAAATTGTGGCAATACAGCACCCCTTGCTACTTTGACCACATTATACAAACTTTCACAGGCATAATATCTTACATGTAAGTCAGAATCACTGAAACATGCTAGAATAGGGTGAATTAAATCTTCTATATATTGACCAGTATCTTTTCCCAGACCAAGTGCTATTGCTGCCAAGCCTATTAAACCACCCTTTCTTGTATGTGGATTTTGTGAAGTGGCTAGATCTTGACCTAGTACTTTTAAAAGTCGTTTAATTTGAACGGTATTATTGTGTGCGGCAAACTCTTTTACCATTCTGAAAGAAAATGTAAATAACAAATAATGGTAAAATTATTACAGGTAAACGTGAGTAAAAGCATCAATAAACAAAATATATAACCTTACTTTTCTATTTCTAAAGCAGCTGCTTTTCGTTTTTCGTAAAGTTTATCATTAAGAGAACGTACACAAGCAGCACTGAGTGGTGCATAATCTCTTTCCGACATTATTTTTTATTGTCACGTTTTAAAGGTAAAAAAAAAAACAATGTATTGAAACCCAATGACACTGACAGTTAACGAACACACCTCAAATTATCACGTCAGCTTGCGGCGCATGGGCGCATGTGTTAAATATCCAAAGATAAGCACAGATAAAGTATAAAATAGACCTGATATCGAATGATGGAACGTGCCACTCTATTCTGGGGGGGAGGGGGCTCTACAGAATTTGATTCAGTCTAATAACTAAATTTTTTTATCATTTCGAATGCTGTTGCTTTTGTAGAATAATTAGCCCATTAACAAACAAAATTCTGTTTCATTTTGACTTTTCCGATTATTACTAAATATAAAAAAATAGAAATATTGTTGTCGGTCAAAATTTGTTCCCCCATCTTCGTTTTCTGCATTTCTTGATGTTTTGAGATTACTGGAATCCAAAAATGTAAATATCTATGTTAGTTTCCGTTTTGTTTTATATCTCAAAAGTGGTTCATCAGAAAATCATGAAAATTGGTATGTTTTCTTTTATCTACGGGGTCTCTTGGAATCCGCGGACCCCAGATTAAGAACCACTGGTCTAAGGTACAAAACGATGAAACAAATGTTTCTCTCTATTTTGTGCCTTAAATCGCTTTTCTAGTCATCGTGTTCGTTTATCGGAAGGATAATAAAGTAGAAGCAATAATAAATCCGTATTCACGCACGGTATTTATTTTAACATTCAACTGACAACAATATATATATGTACAGCTTTACGTATACGTAATATCGGTGTATATACTCATTGTAATTTCTTATTTATTTTATTGCGCAAGCTACATCGACGTTTGGCTACCTGGTACGATGTATCGTTAATAAAATTTCGTTAATAACGCGAATCATTTTTGGGAACTAGTGTTACAGCCTACACTCTCGTATCTGTTCGAATACACAACCTTCTTATTTCACATTTAATTGCATCTTAAGTATGGATGGACACACGATTCCGTACATATGTATCGAACTCGATAGGTTATAGAAAAGAAAACAACGAACAGAAGCAACGAAAACCAATATCGAAGAGTTTCGCTATGAAGATCGATATTTCATTTATCATTTTATTGTTGACTGTGCACCTAATAGTACTTTAATGGTATTGATATATTTCATTGACACCGTACATTCGCCTTACTGATACCGACGAGAAGTAACACTATCTGCTGAACCCTCATGGAAACGTGAACAAATTCTAAATTACATGAGTCACAGTGCAAATGTACAATTATTCAGTTTTTAGTTGTAAATGAAGAGAAAAAAAAGGTACGAAAGTAACAATTCTTGATTATTATCAAGAACAAATAAACATTAATTAATGTTC
Source organism: Colletes latitarsis (assembly GCF_051014445.1). Classification (NCBI taxonomy): domain Eukaryota; kingdom Metazoa; phylum Arthropoda; class Insecta; order Hymenoptera; family Colletidae; genus Colletes; species Colletes latitarsis. The sequence continues at coordinate 30,927,517 of NC_135138.1, forward strand.
GTATCATTTACAATATGTCCTCCACTAGCAACGTAAATGATCTTAAGTATAACCTTAAAATCTTAAATCGATAATATCAAATAAGTAAGTAACGTGTTCGTATAATTTTTTTCGGAAATATAGTAGCTTCTACATAATTGTATTCCAAAATCAAAGTGTTATTAACGACTCTGACTTTACGTAATCTTCATATCGAATTAATTGCGTAAGTCGAGGACTTATTGTACTTGATTCTTTTAGATTACACTGGTCAACGACTATGTGTAATATTGGCTCTAGATTTTCTAAAACTAAAAGTAGACATTTTGTAAACTTATGTAAATATTCTGGGTTAACAAAAACATAGAAATCATTTCTTTCCACGTTATTTTCTATTTCAGTATTTCTAAATCATAAGGAATATAAAGTATCGTTTAAAATTTGTTGACCAGTGTAATTCGAGCCAATCGATGACAGTAAACATTGCATATAACTTATTGAGATATCGAGGAAGACACTAATAACGCAGCCACTCAATGCTCGAGCTCTCGATATCGAAAAACGAAAATCCATCCCAGCGGATTATTGTCTGACATATTCGTATATTTCGTATTAGACGTAACGCGTACGAAACATACATATTATTGTGAAAGAAACATTTGTACTATTCATCGTAAAGGAGATTCTTCATGTTTTACGCGGCAGGTTCTTATCTCCCAGTTATTGTCAGTTT